>NC_083701.1:68537142-68840714 GCF_033118175.1 Dama dama
TAAACTTGTTTCTCAAAAAGCGTGCAGCAGTGGCATGAGTCTTGTAAAGAGAAGGCAACTCATGGCTCATGACTAAGGTGGACAGAAAGGAAATCCTGGGTTGTGTCAAAATTCCTTAGAAGAAAACTCAAGCCCAAAGCTTTGATATCCTTGCTTATTTATATTGCAACATCTGTGACAACCCATGTGTCTGAACTTTTAAAAGGACATAATGACTGACGAAGAGATTTTAAAAACAATGTCCAATAGGAGGAGGAATCAATTCCTGAGATTGTGGGTTAACTACTAGATTAAAGAAGACAAAGATGAATGTAAATTGACAAAATTGGTATAAGTCAGTATTCTCCATTAGTCCTTTAGTGACATAGAGGTAGGTGTGGTTATGATAAATTAATAGAGTCTCAGAGTGGGAAGAGTGAAACATTTCTTCCAGTTTAAAAATTCCCTTTCAAATATCCCCATCTATAAATTCTAAATTTCTAGTCACCCAATGCCCTACAATTCCCTCAATCCCCTAAATTATCTTTTCTAAAACTGTTTACCTTATATAGGGATTTCCCTTAGTGGCCCTATTTTAATCCTCTGAAATTAATCTTTTAAAAATTTAAGGGCCTCTAATTTTTTTTTTTTTTAGCATATATCTTTATACCTTTTTTTTTTTTTTTTAACATCATGTGTTTTCCAGGTAGTCAAATACCTTGACATTGAATATCAGGATCTAGAAGTGGACCTAGTTCTCCAAATGTGAGCTGGTGGAGCCATTGCCCACCTTAATTCAAATACAACAGTATCACCAACAGCATTTTATTTTATTTTTTTTTTAATTCTGGAAAGAGGGTCATAGAGCTGTCTAATATGATGGCTTTTTTTTGACCTTAGAATTTATATTTTTACATGAAGTATTATATAGTGGGGCTTGCAAATTTTATTCTTCTACAATAGATTTTTTTAAACATAATTCAGTTTAAAATTTTATCTTGCTGGGTTAGGCCCTTCATCCTATCCTGCTGAAAGCTTCCCAGATCTTGATAATGTTGAACAACACACTAATCTTCTTCTTAGCTTTGTATCACCTGTGAAAAGATTTTGCTTCAATTCTTGACTCGTTTGCTGAAGGAAGTAGAATTAAGGAAAGGGTGTAGAAAAATGCTAACAAAGTTCTTCCTATTTGCTAACAATTTTATGCATTGACATTTTATAGGACAGTTTTTCAAATGGTTACAAGTCTACTTACTTTATTGTTGCCCAGTCCATAGTTCTCCACAGTATCCACCATAATATGATATTGTTATTTTTCAGTCACTAAGTTGTGTCTAACTCTCTCTGACCCCATGGACTGTAACACACCAGGCTCTTCTGTCTTCCACTGTCTCCTGAGTTTGCTCAAATTCATGTCCATTGAGTCAGTGGTGTTATCTAACCATCTCATCCTCTGCTGCTCCCTTCTCCTTTGGCCTTCAAATTTCCCAACATCAGGGTCTTTTCCCATGAGTTGACTCTTTGCATCAGGTGGCCAAAATATTGGAGGTTCAGCTTCAGCAACGTTCTCCCAATGAATATTCAGGGTTGATTTCCTTTAGCATTGATTGTTTTGATCTCCTTGCAGCCCATGAGAGACTATTAAATGTCTTGGTGAAATCAGTGTGCATTTTCTGGCTTAATATCTTTCCAAGGTTCTCCAGTACTCTCAGAATAAAATCCATACTCTTTAACATGACTTTTAAGTCTGACTTTTGCCTGTTTCTCCTGCCTTTCTCTCTTCATGCCACACTCTACACTTTGAATTCTATGTCCTGTCTTCCTGAACTTCCTGCAGCTCTTTAAGCCATCATGCCCACTGTCATGAAGCTTTTCACCTGTTTTCTTCATCTGCCATGTTCCTGGTCCCCTGTGCCCAGTCCTCAACTCTTTGACCTGAGAAATAAGTCCTCTTATTTCTCTTTGTCCTGGTCCTCATTGAGATGCTAATCTTTTCAATTATTTTCCTTCATCTAAGACTTTCCTTTCAGCTTTCTGTCTTATACCCATGTTTTACCCCATGAAGAATGACCTTGTTTTCTTTCTCTCCCTCTAGACTGAAATCCCCTTGAAGGCAACAACTGCACTTTGCTGGGCATTTCATCATTAAGACTTTTGCGGATGAACTCAAAGGACTCAATACATTGCCTTTGAATCAATCATGACTGGTTTTTGAATGAATTTTGCCTGTGATATTCTTTCCATCTACTCTCCTTCTAATATAGTATTCATACAAAAATCATTTGCACTGAATTATTTTTGGCAACCTCATTCTCTCTAATGATCAGCTCTTTCCCTACTAAGTGCATACAAATTATCTGGTGAAGAATATACTTTAGAATGTTGCTGAGTATGAAAGTCAAACTCATCTAGTTCTGGATAACGAAATCCCCTTTTTTGAAATCCGAGGCATTCGCTTAGCTCTGATCTTTTGGCAATTTTCCCATTCCCTCTGATTTTTTTTCCCAGGACACTAGCAGCTGCGATAACAGCTGCAAATTGTTTTAATTGTCTTAGATGTAATGCATCTGGACTTGAACACATTTTAAAGCTGCTAGACACTCTCTATCTCTCCTACTAAGATTTGTGCTTCATCCATTGCAGTCTGAATATCATTCTCTTTTGTGGAGGAAAAATAAAAGCAAACGAGATAATCGTTCTGCTTTTCTATTTCATCATCTTCATCAAGCAGCTAACTTATCCATTCCTTTGTCTTATTAAAAAAAAACAAAACATAGCTTTAAAACAACAACAAAAACTTTCTTATTTTGCTCTCATCTAAGTTGAGATCTGGAAGGTTCTACCAGCCAGGATGGTGAGGTGGGAGGAATATAAGTGGATAAACTAGAAACACCAATCATCTATATGTATGTATGTACTTGGTGCCAGATACTGTGATAGATGGAGATCTTGCCACAAATACGACCTATTCTTAAGGAGCTCATGGTCAAGATCAGGGCCTTGATGACCATAGCATTCCATTTCAGCTGTGCATCAACCTTGGTTAAAAAAAAAAGGTGTTGATAATTATTTCATATGATTTAGTTTTATATCCATCCATTCACCCATTCATTCGTCTAATTTTTAAGTAATGTTTCTCAACCATAGATGGTGAAAGAGTTAGTTGCTCAGTCATGTCCGACTCTTTGTGACCCCATGGACTGAAGCCCACCAGACTCCTCTGTCCATGGGGATTCTCCAGGAAAGAATACTGGAGTGGGTTGCCATGTCCTCCTCCAGGGGATCTTCTCAACCCAGGGACTGAATCCAGGTCTCCCACATTGCAGGCAGATTATTGTCTGACTGAGCCACCAGGGAAGCCCAAGAATACTGGAGTATTCTATCTCTTCTCCTATGCCTTCTCCAGAGGATCTTCCTGACCCAGGAATTGAACTGGGGTCTCCTGCATTGCAGGCGGATTCTTTACCAGCTGAGCTACCAGAGTTGTATGTTAAAACCACCCAGGGATTCTGGATTGGGTAGCAATAAAGTAGGTGGATTTGTAACCATTTGGAAACATTTATAGATACAATAAACTAACTCAATCAGGATTTCTGAGAGTTGAGACCCAGGAGGCAGTATCTGTTAAAGACTTCCTTAAAGAGTTGATATTCAGAGAGCTGAGAATACTGTCTGAAGCACTTACCATGTGTTAGGGCTGTGCTAGGACATGGGGAAGGTGTGTACTATCTTATGTAACATCTATCATTGGTCTTCAAGAGGTAATACTTTATGAGTAGAGAAGACATTCTTATGGAAAGGAACAAAGTGAAAATGCAAGATTTTATTGTATGATTTTTATTGTATTTTATTATTGTATGATTAAGAATCAAAGTAAGAGGTAGAAGCAAAAAAAAAAAAAAAATAACATGGACCTTATAGATAAACGGAGAAAAATCCTTTTGGACTAGAGTTGTGAGAGAACTAAAGCACAAGGGCTGAAGTTGGACTTTGAAGAAGGTATAGGATTAGCTGGGTAGTAGGACAGGGCCATGCAATTCCGACAAGGAATCCATAAATGAGCAAGGGTTTGATGTCGGGAACGAGCATGGAGTATCCTGTTTATGGACCAGATCTGCCAAAACTGAGTAGAAGCTTTATTTTGATGAGCAGTCAGACTAAGGTTATAGAAATAAAGCCAAGTGTGGAGAACTCTATGCTATTTTGAGGCATTTGACTTAAAGGTGTGGGCAATATTTTTCTTAAAAAAAAAAAAAGGAATATAATCATAATCCTTAAACATTCTCAAACTTATTTTGAATGAGTTAATATTATATGTCATTGATCAGCCTTAGCTTTGGTATTGAATGAGTTGAGAATAAGCAACACAAAGTTGGAAAAGGAGAGAAGAAGCTGGGCCTCATGGCCAGATGGAAGTATTCTCTGGTGCTCAGACTCACCTGTGCCAGCGGTGCACTGGTAAATGTGTAATAATCAGTCCTCTGAGGGGAAAGAGCCCTGATGTATATAGTGTGATGCTTTTGAACTGTGGTGTTGGAGAAGACTCTTGAGAGTCCCTTGGACTGCAAGGAGATCCAACCAATCCATCCTAAAGGAGATCAGTCATGAGTGTTTATTGGAAGGACTGATGTTGAAGCTGAAATGCCAATCCTTTGGCCACCTGATGTGAAGAGCTGACTCATTGGAAAAGATCCTGATGCTGGGAAAGATTGAAGGCAGGAGGAGAAGGGGATGACAGAGGATGAGATGGTTGGATGGCATCACCAACTCAATAGAGATGAGTTTGAGTAGACTCTGGGAGTTGGTGATAGACAGGGAGGCCTGGTGTGCTGTGGTCCATGGGGTCGCAAAGAGTCAGACACAACTGAGCGACTAAACTGAACTGAACTTCCATGATGTAAATATCACCACTATGACCAATATCAAGTTACCAATGGTTTAAAAATCAGTTTGCAAAATTCCTGAAGATTTGACATGGACTCTCATGAGCTGGTATGAGTTGGCTTCAGCACACAACAGCTCGTCTTATTTCATGAATTCTTTCCCAATAATGGTTTGTCTCTGGAAGAATTTTGCCTCTGAAGGACAACATTCAGTTTAACCTGAATTTGTGTAGCTCATTAAAAAAACAGGGGTGGTGGAGAGAATTCCTAAGACGTCCAATGTAGGAAAATTGAAAGAATATTTGAAGACCCATGGCTCAGAAAATGTGATTCCAGAAGCAACAACCCCAACTGAGCACCCCCCAATACTCCCACTCCCCCGCCCCAGCAGACTCAGTGTCTGAGAGAGGGGGTGGTTCTTCTCACCTTAGTTTGATGGTGTTTCCCGCAGAACAGTTGAGGGTTTAGAAAGCCTGGGGGAAAATATACATATGTTGGGTAAACCAGATTTCCAGGCCGTTGTGTACGCCCTTGGAGGAGGACTCACGGGCAGGCGAGTTCCCACCACGCTCATTCCTGCTTCACTGGATCCTTTCCAGCTTTGGCTCCTAAATACCCTGTCCCCCTTCGTTCCCAGATAACAGCCCTTGCGTTGCCTCTGTAAACTCTTTGCAAGACTTCAGGCACCGTCAGACCTGGTCTGGGTGGACAGTTGCCTCTCCTCAGCCGCCATCGTCCGCGGTGCCCGTCAGCTGCGGTCCTTCCGGCTGCGCGAAAGGGCGAGCGCGGGGTCCTTTCCGGCACCCAGACGCCACCTGGGGCCCATGCCCCGCCAACCGGAGCCCCCACAAGGCCCTTCCGTCCACCCACACTTCCCTATTCTCCCCCCACCTCCAATTGAAAAACAACTGATGTATGGGTAGGAAAGCCATTTAGTCGAAAATAAAGACTAAAACGTGTTTTCTTTTTTTTTCCCTTTCCCTTCTGATAATGTTCCTGGTTCCATCCCTCGGTATTATGCTCCATAATGCGCCGCGTGCAGCCATTTTGTCATTGCTTTGGGTCATCCTTGCTCACAATTGGTTATTTACTCAGGGGCTTTTGAAATTATTGACTTGACACATCTGTCAGACGGCAAAAGCAGAAATGCTAAAAGGTCACTTGGAGAGAAACCAGCTGCTCCAGACAAACCTTTCTGCCTCCAAATAGCAGAATCATTACAGCCTGGCAGATGGGGCCTCTGCTTTCATTTCAGGCGCCCCTTGCCTTCAGGTATTTAGCGACACTACCTCATTGCCAGGTCAGCCAGGCCTCCCTGTAATTACCCGCACAATAGGCATCTCTCTGCTTAAGAATAACGGCTCCATTTTCTCTAAATAGGAAACCGGTTTCCTCGCAGATATGAGTGACTCAAGGCTTGCCACAAACTTTCCTATTAGCAGATTAGTTTCGACAGTGGCAAGGATGTTTCTGCTACTTCTGCAGCCTTCATTATACGCCGGAAACATGAGGCCTGGTCTGATTTAACAGTCTGGAGGGCTTTTGAGGGTCTCTGAGTAGAGGGCGTCCAGAGAGAAGGTCTGGGATTCCCCTTTCCCTCCACCTAATCCTTCCTCATCCTCACCCCAGCTCACTGCGATGGGAGGAACAGAGCAGAAGGTGATGCCTGTTTGTGCTGCTCCAAGGGGAGGTTTCATTTTAGAGGACTTTTCAGTCAGCCTGGCTTGCCTGAGGCTACAGAATCTGAAAGTGGTGTGTGTGTGTGTGTGTGTGTGTGTGTGCGCGCGCGCGCACGTGCGCCTGTTTGCACTTGTGTGCCTTTGTTTATGGCAGTTAGAGATTATATAAAATAAAAACTAAAAATAAAAGCAAGCTGATGTTGAACCTCAATCATTCAGGGAAGGAGGTTCATTCTTTCTTAAAGAAGGTTCTTACAAACTCCACTTTGGGGGACAATTATTATGTCAGCAGCTATAAGAACAGCATCTTAACCTTCCCGAGTAAAACAAGTAAGCTGATAAATGTGAGACTGTGTCTCTCAAACTTAGTGGCTATGGGGGTGGTTTTTAGAAATCCCAGTTTAAACATGTTTTTTTAAAAATTTCTTTTTGTTCCCCTGAAGAAGTAATGAAGAAAGCTGAGCAACAAACAATCGATGCTTTTGAACTGTGGTGTTGGAGAAGACTCTTGAAAGTTCCTTGGACAGCAAGGAGATCCAACCAGTCCATCCTAAAGGAGATCAGTTCTGAATATCATTGGAAGGACTGATCTGAAGCTGAAACTCTAATACTTTGGCCACCTGATGTGAAGAGATGATTCACTGGAAAAGATCCTTATGCTGGGAAAGATTGAAGGCAGGAGAAGGGGACAACAGAAGATGAGATGGTCAGATGGAATCACCAACTCGGTGGACATGAGTTTGAGCAAGCTTGGGAGTTGGTGATGGACAGGGAAGTCTGGCATGCTGCAGTCCATGGGGTTGCAAAGAGTCGGACACGACTGAGCGACCGAACTGAACTGAAGTAGTGATATTACCAGCAGCAAGGTAAAAGTTTACTTTCTGTCATCAGGGATACTTCAGTGGATGTATTATAAAAGGACCACATTGGGGTACATGTACAAGGCTGGGGGTGGAAAGGGGCATGGGAGTTGCCTTGCAGTACAGAATTCTAAAATCATCGCATATTGGGTAGATCACTTGACCTTAATCTCCCCTTTCAGCCTGCTGGGGATTCCCACATAAATAAACGTGAACTTGAGGACGTCACTTGGGAAATGCTACCAGAGAGCTTCAAACAGAAAAACAATAACAAAGCCTTCAATAACACAATATTATGGCAACTCATGATTGATGTCCTAAAAGTCAATGATTTCTCTTTAGTTTTGCCAGCTGCTACCTTGCCTGTTAGTCTTCAGAAATTTCCACGTTTGCATTCATTTCGGTCTTTTATTCTGAGGGGTTAAAAAGTGACTCTGCAGTGAGTTGGTGCTAGGGTTGTTGAGCTCCAAGAGTAATTGCTATTCGGAGTGGAAGCGGGGCTCTCTGCTCTGTATCTCTGTAGTCCTGTGAGAACTCAAAAAGTTGTGTCATACAGCATAGCAGAGTCTAGCAATGAATTAGGAGCTGGTGAGACCTTGGGAAGTGAGATCACCTATGTCAGCATGACCTCATGGTTCTAGGAAATTCTTCCTCAATAGATAACACTGTAAACAGTAAATAACTTTATTGCTTGCTTCAGGAAATTCTTGAAGGTCTGGGCAAAGAGTTTGGTCACATGGATAAGCAGTTCTATCAGGATGAAAAGTTGCTTATTTAGGCAACAGTTCACTTATCAGATAATATTTTATTTATCACTACTTGCTTCAAGATGTGTGTTGCTATATTCATCAATCCAAAATTACTATGTCTTAAAATTTGTCTAATCGCAATCATTCTCTACCATAAAAGATTCTTCCTTAAACCACATCCCTGAATTCTATAAATATCCTCTTCTGACTACCATCTTGGAGCTGTTACTAAGATACTGTCATGGTGTTATTCTTCATCATAGCAGTAAGTCTAATAAACTTAGTTTTGCTCAATCAACAGGCTTTCCTGGTGGTCTGTTTGTGGGAATCTGGTAGTCAACAAGGGGCTTCCCAGGTGGCTCAGTGGTAAAGAATCTGCCTGCAATGCAGGAGACCTGGGTTCAATTCCTGGGTCAGGAAGATCCCTTGGAGAAGGGTATGGCAACTCACTCCAGTATTCCTGCCTGGAGAATCCCATGGACAGAGGAGCCGGGCGGGCTACAGTCCATAGGATCACAGAGTCAGACACAATTGAAGTGACTTCACATGCACACACGCACGATAGTCAACAAAGTGGATTGGTGTCAGTATTGAAACAAATTACCACAGGAAGAGAAAACACTCTGAGGAGATCCCAGGAGAGTTCTGATATAACAGTCATTCAGAACATGGGTCATAAGATAGATTTGGGTCAAGTAGGGATTCTATGTAGTTCCCAGAAATTATATATGGGGGTAAACTGGTAGAAAAACAGACTCCCTGTGATTCACATGACAGGATTTGGAGTCATTATAATTTTAATATTAAAAATAAATAATTTTACCTCGATATCTTCAGCTGTTGAAACCTGAGGGATTCTTCGCCAGAAAAGACATATTCTCGGGCTCCGGAAGAGGGGAAACACCTAAAGCAGGGGGGATGGGATCAGGAAAGACTGTATGCAGGAGGTAGTTAGCATTTGGAGTGGGTCCTGAAGGATGGTAGAATTTCCATGAGCTTGTGACATGGGGTGTGTGTGTGTATGTGTGTGTGTGTGTGTGTGTACGGTTATGTGGTGGTGGGTAGTAAGGACATTTGGAAGAAAGCAAGGTGAAGGAGGTAGTATAATGCAGTGGTTAAGTGAATGGCCATATAATTCAGATGTCTGTATTTGAAGCCTTCCACCACTAAAAATTGTGTAGGTGATTATGGGCAAGGTGCTTGACTTCTCCAAGCCTCATCTGTAAAGTAAGGATATGATGCCTACTTTATTAGGATTGTTATGAGGATAGAAATGAGATAAAGTATGTAAAGTTGTTAGAAAATTATGCATATCTACTAAAGACTAAATAGATGGTAGCTATTATTATTATTATCACATTATTATTATAGGTTAACACGAGAAGGAAGAGACTGGAAAGAAAGTTCAGGGCATATTCTGGGAAAGACTGAAGCTTGGGCTATGCATATATGAATAGCAGATAACAATCTGGAAAAGTTAGGGCCAATTGTAAAAAGTCTTGCGTATATGCTAAATCACTTGAGTCGTGTCCAACTCTCTGTGACCCTATGCACTGTAGCCCACCAGGCTTCTCTGTCCATGGGATTTGCCAGGTAAGAGTACTGCAGTGGGGTGCCATGCCCTCCTCCAGGGGATCTGCCCAACCCAGGGATCGAATCTGCATCTCCTGTGGCTCCAGCATTATAGTTACCCATGAGTCACTGGGGAAGCCTTGCATTTATTATAAAAATATATTCAGTCAGCAGAGGGGAGCACATGAAGAATTTTGGAGCAGGGGACAGATATGATCAGAATTATGCTGATATGCTGATAGGTTGGGTGAGAGGAGAGAAAAGACCAAAGTTGCAGAGACCGATGAACAAGTAGGTTAAACAACATTGAAAGGGTGAGAGAGCATGGTAGAGTTTTGGGTTAAAATTTCCTTTTGTGCACTCAACTCAAGCTACACAAGCCAATATAGAGCTCTAAATCCTCAGTCTAAGACACACCAAAGAAATTTTAGTCTTATGTTTAAAACTAGCTCATCATGCTGGTGTTATAGTTTATGCTCTGACCCTCACTGCTATCTGAAACTGATCCCAAGAACACACAGCATGTGAGATGAATGTATACCAAAAGCAAAGAGCTAATGCATCTGAACTCTGCCCAGTTTATATCATACTTACATTGTCTAAGAAGTGACTGGGACTAGGGCCTTTTAAGTAGTAGAGTGTGTTGCTTAATTTTACTTCAGTTCTGTAAATGCTAACCTACTCTAACTCTTTATCATCCAGGTAGCTGGTGCCCTCCCCTTCCTTTTCAGTTCATATCAATTTAGGAAGGAAGCATTAATAAAGCCACTGAATATAGTACTTTTTGAATCAATTCTTGCCCTGCTTTATCTATTGGCATTCAAATTTATTTAAACATTAGGCTCTAATTTTCACTTAACCGAAAAGCCAGGATTCAGAGCAAGCATCAGGTGACACTAATGTCAGCTTAATTAGTCGATCTGTGTTAATTATCAGGTAACTGGGCTAAATAATAAAGCCATTCATGTCAGGGACAAAGTGATTTTAAAAGTCTCTCTTTAACAAGGCCTCACTTCCCTAGGACAGTCTAGCAGCCGTTAGAGCCACAACTATTATTTACAGTGGCTCTTTTTTAGAGATTCTATTTTCAGACAGAGGAAGAGACTTAAGGATCAGGATTTAAGGTCAGGAGATACAAATCAGAGTTAGTGGAAGCCTCACACAGGAGGGGGATCAATTTAAGGGTTTGGATGATATTTAGAAAGGAGCAGCATCATATGTTTCATTCTTAAATAATTAATTAAAACTTTGAAAAGTATGAAAACAATCTAGATAAAATTCAAACCACCTTCAAAATTAATCAACAAAAGGTTGAGATCCTATCATATATATGGGTGTGGTTTTCTGATCTTTTTACTTAACATATTGTGAGCATTTTTTTCCCCATAGTTCTAATTATTCCTCAAAAACATGTGTCTAACTTTACAATTAAACAGGATACACCCTCAGTGACATTTTAACCTTCTTAGATGAGAAGGAAGATTTGAGTAAGATCAGGCTGGAGAAGGTTCTGCAGGGTCCAATGGTTAATTGGGAGAGCCTCCAGTAGAAAGGAGGGTAGGTGGCCCTTATATCCTTCAGTTGTACTGGGAAGTTAACACAAGGGGATGCTGGAAGGGAAAGGTATGAGGCCATACTAACCCTAATTGTCTCTTCCTCGAATCTTTTAATCCAAAGAAGATTTTACTCAGTCACCCTTTCTAAGTTTAGGTGTTAGGACTGTTAATACAAGAAAATATAGCCTGTGGGTCAGATCTGTTCCCCTGCATGTTTGTTGATAGTCCATGGGCTAAGAATGTTTTTGTATTTTTAAGTGATTGTAAAATGTCATAAGAAAAACAATATTTTGTGACACAGGAAAATTTATGAAATTCAAATTTCCACATCCTTAGAGTTGTATTGGAACACAGCCACATCCACTTATTTACATGTCATCTCTTTCTGTTGTCCTGGGCTGCTTTCCTACAGCAGAGCAGAGTTGAGTAATTGAGACAGAGACTGTACGGCTGGGAATGTCTCAAATATTTGTGGACTGTCCTTCACAGCAAAATTTGTCTCTCCTTGCTCTAGAAGGTGAGTTTTTATACTTATTCTTCCTAGAACTTTAAAAGGAATTCTAGGCCCTTAATAACAACTTCCTGACATGACAACCTTGTGTCTACTCGTTACTCAGCATGTTTGCTTCAAACCATTATTCCTCACTAATAAGAACATTGCAGCCTGGACTAACTTTCCATGAAGTGCTAACACCAGCCTGGATTCTTTTGCCTCACTTCTAACTTGTCAGAGCCACATGTTATCACACAATTAGAATCACTCATTAAAGGGAAAAATAACATTCATTAGTTATTTCATTAACTTGAGAAAGAAATTTTAAATATTACATTAACATAAAAATAATAGGATTTTAATATCTTTGCAAAACCTCTTGAGAGATCCTGGAGATAATGAGAACTGAATGTGTAGTGGGTAATACTACATGCCAGCTGGCTGTTTGTTCAAACACATATTCACACACTGGAAGGTAAAATTACCTGGCGATTGTATCATACTCTGTCTCTCTCTCACATGCACACTCAACAGCTAAGTCTAAACTGGCTACTGTATAAACAGTAGTGGTTGTTACCATACAATGTAGTAAGTATTTTCACAATGAGTTAGTTGCACTGTGGCGTATATACATCAGATCTTCCCTTTGTTCACTATTTGTATTATTTATTAAATACGGGGAGAACAACAATTTCACTTTTAGTATGTAATAATCACTTAATAAAAGTTAGCTATAATTATTATTAGCTATGTGAGTAACTAGAGTATGTCTCCTATAGTATTTTGGAGGCCAACTAATAAAATGCTATATCTGACACTTAGAGGCAAAACGGGAATATTTCAGAGATTAGAATCTGGATTGTGATGATGTGTCTCCAAGAATGTTTTGCTACATGGAAGACCAAAAGTGAGGGGTTTTCATGGTCCATTTAGAGCAACAGAGACAGAAAAACAGAATGTGGAGTCTTGATAGAGGTTAGTTGCAGGTAACAAACTTAAACTCCCTATTTGAATATGGCTAGTGATAGCTTTTTTCCAGTAGTCATGTACGGATGAGAGTTGGACTATAAAGAAAGCTGAGTGCTGAAGAATTGATGCTTTTGAACTGTGTGTTGGAGAAGACTCTTGAGAATCCCTTGGACTGCAAGGAGATCCAACCAGTCCATCCTAAAGGAAATCAGTCCTGAATGTTCATTGGAAGGACTGATGTTGAAGCTGAAACGCCAATCCTTTGGCCACCTGATGTGAAGAGCTGACTCATTGGAAAAGACCCTGATGCTGGGAAAGATTGAAGGTGGGAGGAGAAGGGGATGACAGAGGATGAGATAGTTGGATGGCATCACCGACTCAATGGACTTGAGTTTGAATTGGCTCCGGGAGTTGGTGATACACAGGGAGGCCTGGCGTGCTGCGGTTCATGGGGGTCGCAAAGAGTTGGACACGACTGAGCAACTGAACTGAACTGAGTGATAGCTTTAATTACCAAAAATAGTATTGATGAAAAATAAATCTGAGTATTTTTAGGCAGAGCATGGACTCTCAGGTTTGTCATGGTCTTTACTATTTCCTGTTGGTTAACATTAACATTGCCTTATCTCTAGATGCATCTGAATTTATAACATCGGATTAGAAATATTGTTGAGAAATACATTAGAAAGGTGTTTTAAAGGTGTGTGTTTAGATGTGTGAGTGCATATATCAGTAAATAATTAGTTTTGCTGCTAGATTCCTAATTTCAAAATAATATATTTAAATAAAGCTTCTCAACTGAAAAGAACTCAGAGCAAATTCTGTGGTACATTTCTTGTGTTTGGTAGTGAAAATAAATTCCATCCTCTCCTTTTTCTGTAACCTGTCTTCTTACTCTTTACTGTGCTCAAAAGTAAAAGTGAGAGGGTATCAGCTCACAGAAAGAAGGCTTTCCTCTGAAAATGTGTGTCTTTGGGTTACACAAATATGCTCTGTTGATCTGATGGTACTACGATGCCTCTTAGGGAAAGTGCAGAACGTTTTTCTGTCTAGAACAGTTTGAACAGGAGCCAGAATAAATGGATGTCCTCTGGCAGAATGAAGAGGCCCAGACATTATGTAGAACCTGTCCTTTAACTACTTGTTAGACACAGTCCTTTGATTCACCAGTGACTCTAGGTAAATCTGCCTTCTTTTTCAATCACCTGTTGTGGGATATTCTGAGAAGATGACTTGGTTATCCTAGAGTTCCTAATGGTAAAGGAGGGAATTTTTGGATAAAGCTGGGCCCTGTAGTAAAGTTAGAAAGAGACCTTTGAAGAGTTGACATAATGGTTTTTTACAGCCAGAGACCATAGGAAAAAAGAATACTCGGGAGGGAAAAGAAGCTCTAAAAATGAAACATGGACTCTGACCACGGTAGGGCAGTTCAGGAACACATCTGCTCTTTGTGGGGGCACGGCCTCTCTATGACAAGGCTGTTGCTCCCCAGAAGTTAATTAGTGCCACTTGCCTCTGTGTATGGACTTTTGATTTTAACCTTGGTTCAGCACCTGCCCACTTGCCTTCTGGTCACTGACATTAGTCAAAGCTTGTTGAACACTCATCTGCCTGTTTTTTCATCTATAGACCTTGCCTTTGCCTGATCTGGCCTCTTTTCTCTCTGCCCTGTGTTGCAGAGAACCAACTTTTAGATCACATACTGTGCAAAGTTTTAAGATAAATAAAAGGATAACAGCTCTTACTTTTTCAGAGTTTACAGTAAAAGAGAAAGAGCCACAGGTAGGTACTAAATTAGAATGCAAAGAGCTATGGGAAAATGAAGGAGGACTTTATCCCTGATATTTGCATAGCAAACTATATTCTTAGGGGCTTCCCTCGTAGGTCAGATGGTAAAAAATCTGCCTGCAATGCAGGAGACCTGGGTTCAATCCCTGGGTCGGGAAGATCCCCTGGAAGAGGGCACGGCAACCACTCCAGTATTCTTGCTTGGAGAATTCCATGGACAGACCTTGGGGTGGCAAAGAGTCAGACACGACTGAGTGACTTTCACTCGCTTCACTCACTATATTCTCAAGTAGCATCTTGCTTAATCTCTTCATTTTCTTGTGATGCGGGCAGTATTTTCTCTCACTGGAAGGTGAGGAGATGAAGGATTAGGAGTGAAATAAGAAACAATGTATGGAAGGTTAAAAAGCCCTAAGTGAATCTAAGATAGAAAAATAAGTTTTCTAAAACCAAAAAAGAGAGAACAGATAGTCTCATTACCAGAGGATTTAATGTTAAGATGATAGAGGGAAAAAGAAACTACTGTAGCTCTGTTTGACTTCCATATTCTCTAAAAAGGAAAAAAAATCCATCAGCTGTTAACATTTCCTGAAAAGACACTAAGGAGATGCCTTTGATAAAACAAAGCAGTAAGGAAGACAAATGCTGTAGAGGAAAGAGGGAAAAAATAGGGGTATTTATGAGGTTTTTAGGAGTCATTCTTTCAACAGCATGGCCTGACTGGGACTGGGCAAAATTCATGATGTCATTGTTCAGGATGGATGGCCAGGTGGATTTTAAAGGGTAAACAGTTGTGCAGTGAGTCTGCTTGGGAGGCCAATTGTCTGGGGAAGGAGTGACTAACTGATGAGTGTAGTACACTTTTTCATTGTTTGGAGAAATGGATTTTCAGAATGTTCTTGAGACAAAAAGCAACGCAACTTCGTTTTCTTAGAAAACATCCTGACAGAATTTTCGCGGAATAATAAAGTCATATTAATGCAGACCAGTAAGGCCACTGCCTTGCAGATGGCTTCCATTTTTGGTACAAACAGGAAAGGTCAAAGATACTATTAAGAATACACAGAAGTTAAGCTAAACAAGGAAAATAAAATGAAAAATCTGCATTTAAAAGAAGTTCAATTTCTTGATAATGCAAAAGAATTATGTAGACTTTTTTTTTTGTAGACATGTAAACTTTTCCAGATATTTTCCCAGACTTGTTGCCAGTAGTACAAGAGAAATTAAAATGTGAGACAGATGGCAGAATGCCAGATATGAACAAAAGTTTCCTGGATTTTCAGAAAGACAGCATAGCATGGCCTGGTAAGGCTGATCTTGAGCCCATATAAGATTCTAGATTGCACAAAGAAGTACCTGACTTGGATGGATCACGAGGCATCGGGAATTCCTTGGTGAGCAAGGAAGACATAATCTTTTCCCACAAATCCTGTTGATTCCTTCTTGAAAATAAATTCAGAAACTGACACTATTTTTAAAAACTCATGTCCTTTCTCTTACGCTGGCTCGAGCCAATGCTTCTTGTCTAGATCACAGCAGCAGTCCCCTCCCTAACTAGCATTCTTGCTTTTGCCCTTGTCCCCCATTCTCATCATAGATTTCAGAGTGATCCTTTTAAATACTTTTGTCACTCAGTTATGTCTGACTCTTTGTGACCCCATGATCTGTAGCCTGCCAGGCTCCTCTGTCCGTTCCAATCCTCTGGGATTTCCCAGGCAAGAATACCGGGGTGGGTAGCCATTCTCTTCTCCAGGGAATCTTCCTGATTCAGGGATCAAACCTGTATTGCAGGCAGATTCTTTACCATCTGAGCTACCAGGGAAGCCCTTAAATACTTTCTGAGAAATCTCAAATTATATTCTATCACTCAACTGTTCAAAATATTCCAAAGGTGCCATCACAGAGCAAAATCTGAAATCCTTATATTGACCTACAAGGTTCTCCAACAGAGTCTACATGATCAGCTTCCCTGATACCCCACTGACCTCATTTTCTGATGCTTTCTCTCCTCTTGGCTCCCTCCAACCATACTGATATCTTGGTGCTTCTGTGAATGTCAAGCAATATCTTACCTCAGGACCTTTGTACTTGATGTCTTTGTGCCTAGGACACTTTTCCCTCACTTCCTTCAGTTCAGTTCAGTTGCTCAGTTGTGTCTGACTCTTTGCAACCCTATGGACTGCAGATCACTTCCTTCAGATCTCTGTTAAAATATCACTGTATAAATGAACCTTTCCCTTCTTAGGAAATAGGATGGTATTTTCTATTCTTCCTACTGTTAGTGTCAAATTGTAAGGGCCTTGTGAATATCTTACTTTGACTTTTATTCCAGTTGAAATGAGGAGCCCTTGTAGGATTGGGAAAAGAGGAATGACATATTAACTTATGCTTTAGTTGGGACCCCTAAGGCTGCTCTGTTAAACATAAATTGTAAGGGGTAGGAATCATCATAGAAACAGAGTGCATTTAAGAGACTATTGTGATAATCCAAGCTATAGATGATGGTGGCTCAAATCAGGGTGATAGTAGTGGGAAGTGATTGGAATTTGGATATATTTTAAGGTAAACCCAACAAGATTTTGTGATGGATCTGATGTAGTATATGAGAGGGAGAGGGGAATTAAAGATAACTCTGACCTCAGAAACTTTTAAGTATAAAGGTGCTTTGCATTGAGATATGGAGGACTGTGAGGGGAAAAGATCAGGAATTTTGAGATGTCTATTAGATATGCAAATGGTGATGTTGTCTAGAAGATAATTATACAAATCTGGAGTCTTTGAGAGAGGTATGGCTTTTAGATATACATGTACTAATATTTGAATGTCACCGGCACATATATGGTGTCTTAGCCTCAGTTTCCCAGAGAACAGAGACCGAAGATAGTTAAATTGGAGGGAAGAGGGAAGAGCACTACCTCTGACAGAGTGACATAGCCTGAGGACAATGACATAAACTAATTAGAACCAGATGGGTCCACGATGGCAGAGAAGTCAACTTCTGCTGGATCTTGAGCCTCAGTACATACAGATTATAACACACCAGCAAGCTAAATGACCTGAATGACACACCCATAGGCACCATGACAGTTCCAAAACCGACCAGAAAGGTCAAAAAGTGGGTTGTGGCTCAGTTTCTGGAAATCCATACGTCTTCCACCAAATAGCTGGATTACTCTTCCCACTCATTCGTCTATGAAATTACCAACTCCTATAAAAACTGGCAAGCCCATGCCCTGGGGCCACTGTTGCCTTCTGACATGGCCCTTGTTCTTTTCTGTGGAGTGTGTTTCTCTCTAAATAAGTCTGTTTCTTACCTATCACTTTGTCTTTCACTGATTTCTTTCTGCAATGAGACATCAAGAACCCGAGCTTCAATAAGTCCTGAGACCAGGTGTGTAGTCTCTGTTTAAAGACCATGAGTTCAAGTCCCAGTTTGAGATACACAGTTTCACTAGTAGGAGGTGGTATTACAGAGAATGAAAATAAGGGCCAAGGGGAGTGAGGTGGGGAAGAGTAAGAGCTAAAATGAAGTATGTTATCAAGCTAGTTCCCTCTAGATGAGGCTGACTGTTTGATCTCCTGACTGTCTTGCAGGAAGTTGTATAAAGTACATTTTAGGGCAATTTGCTTGGGGGCTGTTTTAGTTGGCTTGGACTGCCGTAACAAAATGCCATAGACTGGGTGGTATAAACAACAAAAATTTATTTTCTCATAGTGCATCAGGCTGCCAACATGGATGGGATTCGGGTGAAAGTTCTGTGGCTGTCATCTTGTGCCCTCACATGGAAGAGGGAAGACTTTAGCACCTCTTCCTCTTCTTATAAGGGTGCTGGTCCTATGGGACTAAGGGCCTTCTGACCTTATTGAACCTTAATTACCTTCTTATAGAAGAACTGAAAGAACTTGAAGAGCCTCTTGATGAAAGTGAAAGAGGAGAGTGAAGAAATTGGCTTAAAACTCGACATTCAGAAAACTAAGATCACGGCATCTGGTCCCATCATTTCATGGCAAATAGATGGGGAAACAATGGAAATGGTGAGAGACTTTATTTTTCTGGGCTCCAAAATCACTGCAGATGGTGACTGCAGCCATGAAATTAAAAGACACTTGCTTCTTGGAAGAAAAGCTATGACCAACAATATTAAAAAACAGAGACATTTCTTTACCAACAAAGCTAGTCAAAGTCAAAGTCATCTAGTCAAAGCTATGGTTTTTCCAGTGGTTACATATGGATGTGAGAGTTAGATTATAAAGAAAGTTGAGCACCGAAGAATTGATGCTTTTGAATTGTGGTGTTGGAGAAGACTCTTGAGAATCCCTTGGACTGCAAGGAGATCAAACCAGTCATCCTAAAGGAAATCAGTCCTGAATATTCATTGAAAGGACTGATGCTGAAGCTGAAGCTCCAATACTTTGGCCATCTGATACGAAGAACTGACTCATTTGGAGAGATCCTGGGAAAGAGATGCTGGGAAAGATTAAAGATGGGAGGAGAAAGGGATGACAGAGGATGAGATGGTTGGATGGCATCACCGACTCGATGGACATGAGTTTGCGTAGGCTCTGGGAGCCTGTGATGGACAGGGAAGCCTGGTGTGCTGCAGTCTGTGAAGTCACAGAGTTGGACATGACTGAGTGACTGATCTGAACTGAACTGAATCTTATTACAGACTCTATCTCCGAATACGGTCACATTGAGTGAGAGTGTTAACATTTATGAGTTTTAGGGGTACACAGTTCAGTCCATAGCATTCTGCCCGGCCTCCCACCCCATCATGCCCTTCTTGCATGCAAAATACATTAATTTTATCTCAACAGCCCCAAAGTCTTAATTCATTCCCACATCAACTCTAAAGTCCAAAGTCTTATCTATATATCCAAATCAGATCTTCAAGTCTTACTCAAAATTCCACAGCAGAGACAGAAGGTAGGATTTATCCACAGGCTCCAATCTCTCCTTGTCCAAGTTTTAACCCCTGGGCTATATACTGTTCTCAATTTCCTGATTTTGCATTCCTGTATGTCTAGTAAAGAACCATATTGTATAGGAACCTGGAATGACAGGTTCATTAATCAAGGTAAATTGGAAATGGCCAAATAGGAGATGGCAAGAATCAACATTGACATTTTAGGAATCAGTGGACAAAAATGGATGGGAATGAGTGAATTTAATTCAGATGACCATTGTATCTACTACTGTGGGCAACAATCCCTTAGAAGAAATGGAGTAGTCCTCATAGTCAACAAAAGAGTCCAAAATGCATTACATGGGTGCAATATCAAAAGCGACAGAATGATCTCAGTTTGTTTCCAAGGCAAACCATTCAATATCACAGTAATCCAAGTCTATGCCCTGACCACTAATGCTGAAGAAGTTGAAGTTGAAGGGTCTATGAAGACCTACAAAGCCTTCTAGAACTAACACCAAAAAAAAAAAAAAAAAAAAGATTTCCTTCTCATTATAGTTGACTGGAATGCAAAAATAGGAAGTCAAGAGATACCTGGAGTCACAGGCAAGTTTGGCCTTGGAGTACAAAATGAAGCAGGGCAAAGACTAACAGAGTTTTGCCAAGATAACACATTGGTCATAGCATACACCCTCTTCCAACAATACCAGAGAAGATTATCCATATGAGCATCACCAGATGGTTAATACAGAAATCAGATTAATTATTTTCTTTGTAGCTGAAGATGGAGAAACTCTACACAGTCAGCAAAAACAAGACTGGGAGCTGACTGTGCCTCAGATCATGAACTCCTTCCTGCAAAATTCAGAGAAAAATCAAGAAAGTAGGGAAAACCATTAGGTCATTCAAGTATGACCTAAATTGGATCTCTTACGATTATACAGTGGAAGTGACAAATAGAGCCAAGGACAGAGGTTCCTAACATTGTATGGTAGGCAGAGACCAAAATCATCCCCAAGAAAAAGAAATGCAAAAAGGCAAAATGGTTATCTGAGGAGGCCCTACAAATAGCTGAGAAAGGAAGAGAAGTGAAAGGCAAATGAGAAAAGGAAAAATATACCCATTTGAATGCAGAGTTCCAAAGAAGAGCAAGGAGAGATAACAAAGCTTTTTTAAGTGAACAATGCAAAGAAACAGAGAAAAACAACAAAATGGGAAAGGTTAGAGGTCTCTTCAATAAAATGAGATATACCGAGGGAACATTTCATGCAAAGACAGGCAAAATAAAGGACAGAAAAGTTATGAACCTAACAGAAGCAGAAAAGATTAAGAAGAGGTGGCAAGAATACACAGAAGAACTATACAAGAAAAAGATCTTAATGACCAGTATAACCATGATAATGTGATCACTCACCTAGAGCCAGACATCCTGGAGTGTGAAGTCAAGTGGGCCTTAGGAAGTATCACATGAACAAAGCTAGTAGAGGTGATGGAATTCCAGCCGAGCTATTTCAAATCCTAAAAGATGATGTTGTTAAAGTGTTGCACTCAATACACCAGCAAGTTAGGAAAACTCAGCACTGGGCCACAGGACTAGAAAAGGTCAGTTTTCATTCCAATCCCAAAGAAAGGCAAAGCCAAAGAATGTTCAAGCTTCTGCACAGTTGCATACATTTCACATGCTAGCAATTCATGCTCAAAACCCTGCAAGCTAGGTTTCAAGAGCACATGAACTGAAAATTTCTAGATGTTCAAGCTGGATTTAGAAAAGGCAGAGGAACCAGAGATCAAATTGCCAACATCCATTGTTTCATAGAGAAAGCAAGGAATTTCCAGGAAAACCTCTATTTCTGCATCATTAACACTGCTAAAGCCTTTGACTGTGTGGATCACAACAAACTGTGGAAAATTCTTAAAGAGATGGGAATACCAGACCACCTGGCCTGCCTCCTGAGAAACCTGTATGCAGGTAAAGAAGTAGCAGTTAGAACTGGACATGGAACAATGAACTGGTTCCAAATTGGGAAAGGAGTACATCAAGGTTGCATATTGTCACCCTTATTTAACGTACATGCAGAGTACATCATGTGAAATGCTGGACTGGATGAAGCACAAGCTGGAATCAAGATTACTGGACAAATATCAATAATCTCATATATGCAGATGACACCACCTTTACAACAGAACTCAAAGAGAAACTAAATAACCTCTTGATGAAGATGAAAGAAAAGAGTGAAAAAGCTGGCTTAAAATTCGGCATTCAAAAAATTAAGATCATGGCATCTGGTCGCATCACTTCATGGCAAATAGATGGGGAAACAATGGAAACAGTGGCAGGCTATTTTCTTGGGCTCCAAATCACTGCAGCCATGAAATAAAAAGACATTTGGTTCTTGGAAGAAAAGTTATGACCAACCTAGACAGCATATTAAAAAGCAGAGACGTTAGTTTTGCCAACAAAGGTCCATATAGTTAAAGCTATGGTTTTTATAGTAGTCATGAGTGGATGTGAGATTTGGACCATAGAGAAGGCTGAACCTTGAAGAATTGATGCTTTTGAACTGTGGTGTTGGAGAAGACCCTTGAGAGTCCCTTGGACTGAAGAGATCAAACCAATTAACCCTAAAGAAAATTAATCCTGAGTATTCATTAGAAGGACTCATGCTGAAACTGAAGCTTCAATACTTTGGCCACCTGATGCGAAGAGCTGACTCATTTGAAAAGACCCTGATGCTGGGAAAGATTGAGGGCAGGAGGAGAAGAGGATGACAGAGGATGAGATGGTTGGATGGCATCACTGACTCAATGGACATGAGTTTGAGCAGGCTCTGGGAGTTGGTGAAGGACAGGGAAGCCTGGCGTGCTGCAGTCCATGGGGTTGCAGAGAGTTGGACGTGACTGAGCAGTGAACAAAAACAACAAATATGCCTAGTAGGGCCTGCCAGCATCTAGAGGGAAGCCCTGGATGTGAAGTGAGAGGCCCAAGCGTGGCATGAGACAAAGCTCTGTCAGGCTGGACCAGCAGGAAGCTGTCTGGAGCCCATGTGGGCCTGGTCTGTGCACTGGTGGTTGAAACAGAGGACTGTAAGCCAAAGGGATCAGAAATGATGTGTAATAGGGCAGGATTAGTTAGAAGAGACACTGTTCTTTGTCTCTCCCATCTCTTAGCCAACTTAAAAGTCCTGTGTTTAAAAATATTTCTGAAAATTTGTTTATGATGCTGAAATTTAATGTGGAAAAAGCACTTTATTCCAAAATTAGATATGAAAGTTTGAATTGTAAATTGATACATTAGGAAATGCACTGACCAAAAATTATCCCACTGAAGAGTTGTTGTTCAGTCGCTCAGTCATGTCCAACTCTTTGTGACCCCACGGACTGCAGCATGCCAGGCTTCCCTGTCCTCCACCATCTCCCGGAGTTTGCTCAAACTCATGTCCATTGAGTCAGTGATGCCATCTAATTATCTCATCCTCTGTCGTCCCCTTCTCCTCCTGCCTTCAATCTTTCCCAGCACCAGGGTCTTTTCCAGTGAGTCGACCCTTCACATCAGGTGGCCAAAGTACTGGAGCTTCAGCTTCAGCATCAGTCTTTCCAGGGAATATTCAGGGTTGATTTTCTTTAGGATTAGTTGGTTTGATCTCTTTGCAGTCCAAGGGACTCTGAAGAATCTTCTCCAGCACAATTCGAAAGCATCAGTTCTTCAGCAATCAGCCTTCTTTATGGTCCAAATCTCATATCCTTACATGACTACTGGAAAAGTCATAGCTTTGAATATGTGGGCCTTTGTTGGCAAAGTAATGTCTCTGCTTTCTAATATGCTGTCTAGGTTTGTCATCTTTTTTTCTTCCAAGGAGCAAGTGTCTTTTAATTTCATGACTGCAGTCACCATCAGCAGTGATTTTGGAGCCCAAGAAAATAAAATCTGTCACTGTTCCTGCTTTTCCCCTTCTATTTGCTGTGAAGTAATGGGACCAGATGCCATGATCTTAGTTTTTTGAATGTTGAGTTTCAAACCAACTTCTGCAGTCTCCTCTTTCATCCTTATCAAGAAGTTCTTTAGTTCCTCTTCACTTTCTGCCATTAGAGTGGTATCATCTCTCTATCTGAGGTTTCTGATATTTTTCCCAGCAATCTTGATTCCAGCTTGTGCTTCATCCAGCCCAGCATTTCACATGATGTGCTCTGCATATAGGATAAATAAGCAGGATGACAATATACAACCTTGATGTACTCCTTTCCCAATTTGGAACCAGTCTGTTGTTCCATGTCCAGTTCTAACTGTTGCTTCCTGACCTGCATACAGGTTTCTCAGGAGGCAGGTCAGGTGGTCTGGTATTCCCATCTCTTTCAGAATTTCCCACAGTTTGTTGTGATCCACACAGTCAAAGGCTTTGGCATAGTCAGTGATGCAGAAGTAGAGGTTTTTCTCGAATTCCCTTGCTTTCACTAATCCAATGGATGTTGGCAATTTGATCTCTGGTTCCTCTGCCTTTTCTAAATCCAGCTTATACATCTGGAAGTTTTTGGTTCACATACTGCTGAAGACTAGCTTGAAGGATTTGGAACACTACCTTGCTAGCATGTGAAATGAGCATAATTGAATAGTAGTTTGAATATTCTTTGGCATTGCCCTTCTTTGGGATTACAATAAAAACTGACATTTTCCAGTCCTGTGGCCACTGCTGAGTTTTCCAAATTTGCTGACATATTACGTGCAGCACTTTCACAGCATCACCTTTTAGGATTTGAAATAGCTCAGCTGGAATTCCATCACCTCTACCAGCTTTGGTCATAGTAATGCTTCTTAAGGTCCTCTTGACTTCACACCTCAGGATGTTGGCAATAGGTGAGTGACTACTCTGGGTCCCCTCCTCTGACTGCCCTTGTTTATAAATCACTGCCCTCTCTCTTTCCTCCTTGTGAACTTCTCCCCTTCCATTGCTACTTTGTCTTTATCTTTTAGAAATGTTCAAGTCTTGGCCATCTTATAAAAACTCCCCTTGCACCTAAAAATCCCCCTACATCTGATGACAAACTGTTGCTGTCATCAATGTCTTTCATCTCATCCATAGCCAAACTGAGGCTTGTCTCTACTTGTGGTTTATGTTTTTCTATCACTTTTATCCCCCTCCAATCTTGATTCCACACCACCTCTCCACAAAACCTCTTTCTCTCAATTCAACAGTGATTTACTCTTTACCAAAACTGACTCATACGTCTCAGTTTTCATATTCTGCAACTTCTCTGAAGTTCCTTTGAACAGCTTTTCTTCCTAGCCTCCATGATGGCACTTGTTCCAACTTCCTTCCTCCCTCGGTCTCCTTTGTCTTTTTCCAGTTCCTATATGTATTTATTCTGTAGGACTGAACTTCTCTATCAGCATGAATAGTGATCCCCACAGTCCTTGCAGTGGTGAGAGCCCGCAAGCTTGTTGCCTACAGACTTGAGCTGCCGTGTCTGTTTAGCCTCAGTGAGCTGCACAAATACGTACGTGTCCTCACCTGAAAAAAGAGGGAAAGCATTGCCTTGGGATTCCATCGTCAGCCCTCCTCATCTTGTATTCTAGGTAATTTTAGCGATCTCATTCAACTATTCCTTATATGGAAATGAATTCCAAACACATATTTCTGGCTATCATTCCTCTGTTGAATTCTATGTCAATACAGTCTAACCAAACACCTCTTCCTGAATGATCTGCAAGCTTAATATGCTAAATATTAACCCTTTTTGCTCCAAATTCTGGTCTTCTCAGTGAATGATATCACCAACAGTCTACAATTGTGGAAATGATTCATATTTCACTTCATTGCTCCCACGTGTAGTGAATGCCAAATATTCTTGATCTTGGCTTTATTCTATCCTATCTAGTCTTTTCTTGTCATCATTCTGGTACCACTTCAAGTGTTTATAATTCTTTACCTGAAATACTGTGGTAGATTGTTCCTTCTTGTGGGAGAACTGTGTATCCCTACTTTGATGAATTCAGAAAACATGGTCTATGATTTGCTATGGCTGAAGAAGTGTGAGTGGAAGTTACTCAGAGTTAACCCCATTCTGTAAGGTTTGAGGGCACAATCTACCAGGCTGAGAATTCTGCTTAAAACTTCTGATGCCAGCTATAAATTTAGAGAGAAGAGTTCACACAAGACCACCCTCACTTCTAACACTAGGTGCAAGTTCAGGGTTTCCCCAAATTATTCTCAGTTTTCATATCTGCTAAAAAGACCCACAGAACTCCCTGAAAGCTACTGTATTCTTGGTTATAGTTTATTATTGGAAAAATATATAGATGAGAAATCAGCAAAAAGAAGCCATGTGTAGAGCAGAGTTTCTGAGAGTTCCTTTCTGCTCGGGATGCGTCACCCTCCCAGTAACAGTGTGAGACATATGTATACAGTATTGCCCACCAGGGAAGTTCACCTGAGCTTTGAGTTCAGAGTTTTTATTGAGGCTCCATTATTTAGCCATGATTTATTAATTGCCCGGGTGATTGACCTGAAGCACCCATCCTAAGTCACATGGTTAGTTTTTCGGGCATGGCCACCCCCACCTGAAGACGATCAGGTGCTGCTGGCCACTCTTTAAGGTTCATGTAGCCAGCCCTTGTCCTAAATGAAGACGCTCCTGTGAGGTGGGACACAGATGGTCTCCCAGAAGCTGAGGGCAAAGGTAAGATGGTTCTTTGGGCAAAGCCAGATTCTTTGCTACATAGCAGTGAAGTGAGTCCCCTCTAAACAGCAGATTTAAACACCAGGATGGGATTCGCTAAATCTCATTCCCCTCTGCCATCTGGCTGGAAATATCTCAGATGAATTAACTTGGTCCTGGAGTTGGGAGGGGGTGCAGAGCTGAGTTGTAGCTGACCCAGCATGACTCTGTAACATGAGGAAGAAATAATCTTCAGTGTTTGTAAGCCCCTGAGATTTTGAGATTGTTCATGTCTACAGTATAACTTCTAGGACAGGATCAGCTCATGGATGGAGTATTTGGCATCTGCCTTTACTGGTTAGATTTGCTAGACCTGTCAGAGCTCAGTCTTTGTGGAAACCTGTGTCTTCACTCTCCAGTGGTAAACAGACCAAGCACCATACATCCCCAGCAGATCTGACCAGATCTCTGCTCACGTGGTTCTGGCTTCTCCTCTGGCCACAGGCTGCTTGAGTCAGTCGCAGTTAGGATCCACTCTTCAGGAGGGAGGAGAGAAGCCTTGCCGTATTTTCCAACCCAGCTCTCAAAACAGTAAATCAAGAGGAGCGTGGATGCATATGCACTAACATTTGTAAACGGATAGCCAATGGGAATTTGCTGTGTGGTTCCGGGAACTCAAACTAGGGCTCTGTAACAACCTAGAGGGGTGGGAATGGCGGGGGGTGGGAGGGGGATTCCAGAGGGAGGCGACATATGTAACACACCCATGGTTGCTCATGTTGATGTTTGACAGAAATCAAACCAACATCGTAAACCAATCATCAATCAATTAAAAATAAAACAATCAAGGATTCTGATTCCTCTCTGGTTGCTCATGTCTGCTCTCACATGGTCCAGACCCCAGAAAGGGAAAGATGATTGCTTACCAACCCCAAACCCCAACACTGGTCCCAGGGAAGACCAAATCTGCTGACTTTAGTACTTGCTGGTGAGCAGGACAGGGGCAGGTAGGAACTGAGAGTTCACATAGATCTCATGGTCAATCCATTTTGAAAACAGAAGACTATTCCAAGAACAGAAAAGGGACAAAAATCTGCTTGCTATTAAGGCCAACAGGAAGGAGCTTGTGGGGGTGTTCCAGGAAAGAATAAACACTTTGGCTTCATCGTTTTGGTCATCTTCTAGGATGGACTCAGTTAATGGATGAGGCAGTTGGCATTTTCAATGAGGTCGAGGCTGTCGTGAGCACAGACAGGGAAGCCAGAAAGCGGCTGATGGGCTGGCCACAGCACAGCTTGTCAAGAGGGCAAGAGAGCCTCTGAGAGGGCTCTGGAGTGCTGGGTGGCCCTGGAGAGGAAGCCAAGAGTCTATATTTGATCTAGGGGGTAAAAGGACAAAGTGGTTGAAGCGATTCACAGAAGAATTAATTTCCAGGGAAACAGGATACTTAGCAAATTGTCTCTTTTCCTGAATTGACAGATATGATAGGAACTATAGTAATACATCTCAAAGGATGAACAGTTTATTCCCAGGGGTACTTTATTTACTGAAAAATAAATCTCACTGAGAACCCAGCTGGAAATATCTTTTCATTTTCTATGCTCTCTGCCTGCCTTGCCTTTAATAGAAAACAAGCCAAGAATGTTCTCAAATAAAACCGAAGACCATACGGCCACTAGTGAGTTCCAGAGGAACATTTGTAACAATAACTGTAGACAGAAGATCATTCTTTCAGGGATCTTGGTTCCCAGACCTCCTTGATGAAGGGGAATAGAAAAACACTGGGCAACGCTGGGCTGGATGTTCCCTGTAAAGTTCAAAGGTAGTCCCTGGGGACTTAAGGGGAGAGGAAATGTGGACAGCAGGAAAATATCCAAGAGAAGGATCTCTTTTAAAGGGTAGGAGGACCTTACAGAAAGTATGTTGAGCAATTTAATTAAGTCTTGAATAGCTATAATTTTTTTCTCTATGTTTTCTTTTTTTCTTCCTTCTTTGGCACCAAACTCTTTCCTGCTTCTGTCTCCACAACCCTAGAAGCCCCAGTAACTATCCCTGGGCAGAGACAAAAAACAGTACTACCTCTAGGAACACATGGGACTTCTTTGCAAAACCAGCAGAGGAATGACAGTGATGAAGGCAGGAGAGTCATAAGGAAATAACCACATATGTAGAGGAACTGTCTTCCTTTTACATGGTGAGCTTCATGTACTTGGCATGGCGCAGAATGTAGATTTGCCTTCCTTTTCTATGGACAGACAGAGACAGTAGCTCTTGAGATGGTTGTGGTGGGTTTGAAGCCACTGAATGGATCATATATTTCAAGATATCCCGTTTCCAGGCCTCCGAATCTGAAAGATGTTTTTCTTGCTACTAAAATTATTTTTTGAGTGTCTGCTGAAGACATGCAACTTTAACTAAGCCAAGCTGTGGGGCTATGGCATTATCTGGAGGGAGTGAATGCAAGTGTAGAGTGTGATGTGGTCAGAGAACTTCCTTCTCCCCTTTGGCATTGTTTCTGTGAGTACAGCAACCCTGGGGAAGTGGAGCATAGGGTGAGTAGGTTTTTATGGCAAACCAAGGTCTGGGATATGGATGAACTCCTGTTAGAAGGATGGTGCGAAGCTCTGGTCAAGCATGGGGCAGCAGGAGGACGATGTGTGTGCAGGTTGGCAGTACGGAAGGGGGATGGAGAGTGAGACCTGAAAAGGACCAGTTTGTGAGACAAATGTTTGTAATTTTTGGCAATGCCACTTACTTCTTGATCATATCATCTTAATTTATGAGTTTTTCTGTCGTGGTTCCTCTAGGAATAACACACACACACACACATACATATTGTTCAGTTGCTCAGTTGTGTCCGACTCTTTGAGACCCCATGGATTGCAGCACGCCAGGTTTCCCTGTCCTTCACCAACTCCCAGAGCTTGCTCAAACTCATGTCCATCGAGTCAGTGATGCCATCCAACCATCTCATCCTCTGCCGTCCCCTTCTCCTCCTGCCCCCAATCCCTCCCAACATTAGGGTCTTTTCAAATGAGTCAGTTCTTCACATCAGGTGGCCAAAGTGTTCAGCTTCAGCATCAGTCCTTCGAATGAATATTCAGGACTGATTTCCTGTAGAATTGACTGGTTTGATTTCCTTGCAGTCCAAGAGACTCTCAAGAGTCTTTTCCAATACCACAGTTCAAAAGCACCAATTATTCGAAGAGAGTTCTGACAAAACTTGGTCCACTGGAGAAGGGAATGGCAAACCACTTCAGCATTCTTGCCTTGAGAACCCCATGAACAGTATGAAAAGGCAAAAGATATAATATATATGTATATATACATATATATAAGTATATGGACATGAATCTGAGCAAACTCTAGGAGATGGTGAAAGACTGGGAAGCCTGGTGTCCTTTAGTCCATGGGCTCACAAAAAGTCAGAACTGACTTAGCCACTGAGCAACAACAACAATAAATATATAATATGTATTATCTATATAGAATTTATACTAACTAGTAAACTTTATTTTTAGAGAAATTTTAAATTTTTCAGAAAACTTGAGTACGTAGTACAGAGATTCACACCCACCCCACAGAGTTCCCCCATTATTATCTTGTATTTGTGATATTTCCATGCTAGAATTAGTAAACCTGATATAAATCCATTATTGACTAAAGTCCATAATTTATATTGCTTCACTCTTTGTTTTGTAAGTTCAGTGGGTTTTGTCATGTATCCACCATGTATCACACAGAACAGTTTCACTGCCTCAAAAATCCCCGTGCTTCACCTAGTCTTCCCTCTCTCAAGATTCATTTTTTAATTGAATATTGTAAGAGTCAATTGATGTATGTGTGTGTGATACATGAATATGCAAGTGTATGTGTGTGTATATATACACAAACATGCAAACTTGTGTTTAAGAGACACAATTTCCTTCTGGCTGATTTTAAATGATCTCTAATAAAATAAGAAGCTGCATATTTACATATAAGCTCTACCTTGAGTCTAAGGTGTTTTCTTTGATGGGACAGTATTATTGTCTATCATTAAATCCATTGGAAGTTCACACTTATCACCTAGACACCATCACTGTGATCCTCAAGATGTTCTTATAAAGGCTGGGTGCCATGGCAACCAGTTTATATATTAGGATCCAGTGCTGCTGAACTCCTCTTAATAAATCAGGCATAACTGGCATATATGCATTATAATTAATTAAAAGTTGTTCAAGTGGAATAATTTTATATCGTGCAATATCATGTCATTAAATTTGCAGGTCCTGATCTTCCTTCAATGTTGGTTTTTTGTTTTGCTTAAGAAAAACCTCCCCTATATGCAAAACAGAAAAAGAGGCACAGAAATACAGAACAGACTTTTGAACTCTGTGGGAGAATGTGAGGGTGGGATATTTCAAAAGAACAGCATGTATACTATCTATGGTGAAACAGATCACCAGCCTAGGTGGGATGCATGAGACAAGTGCTCGGACCTGGTGCACTGGGAAGACCCAGAGGAATCGGGTGGAGAGGGAGGTGGGAGGGGGGATCGGGATGGGGAATACATGTAAATCTATGGCTGATTCATATCAATGTATGACAAAAAAAAAATAATAATAATTAAAAAAAAAAAAGAAAAACCTCATATTTTACTACAAGTGCTTTAAAAATAGATAGTTATAATAACATATTGTGAAATAACTCAAAACATTGTTTATGTATCTATATATATGTATATATGTATGTTTATGTATCTATATATATGTATATATGTATGTTTATGTATTTATATGTATGTATATATGTATATAAATACATGGACTTTTATATATATGGGCTTCCCTAGTGGCTCAATGGTAAAGAACCCACTCGCCAATATAGAAGACCTGGATTTGATCCCTGGGTTGGGAAGATCCCCTGGAGAAGGAAATGGCAACCCCCTCCAGTATGCTTGCCTGGGAAATTCAACGGACCGAGGTGACTGGCAGGCTATAGTTCACGGGGTCGCAAACAAGTCAGACATGACTTAGTGACTAAACAACAAACAACGGCAACAACAACATCTATATCTATATCTATCTATATATATATAATTTTTTTAATTTTGAGAGTTAGGTTTAAATCCTGGTGGGTTTAGCTCAGAGGTGCATGAGTTGCAAGCTGTCGTTTTTTCTTTAGTGACTCTGGGTGGTCAGTCATGGTGCTAGTTATCCCTGTGGGTAAACAGCTCATGGACTGAGTGCATGTACCAGAAATGATTCGCCCACCACTATGGTCTCATCTTAGAGAAGATAAGAAGTGGTTGGCTACAAACCTGGAGAGGTGTCCAGAAGAACTAGTTGTTCAGGCCCTAAAGGCATGACAGAATTTAGGGAGCATGGATGGCTAGGGGCCCTGCTACTCCAAGAGTAGTCAGCGGGTGAGCACATCCAGCTTCTGGGGGCCTGTGAGGAATGAGGGATCCCAGGCCCCTTCCCAGATCAACTCCATCAGGACCTGCTTGTAGTCACGACTGCCAGGCAATCTGTGCGCACAGTCGCGTCTGAGAGGCACCGGCTTCGGGGTTCAGAGCATGCCTTCCAGAGTAGGAAGACTGTGAACTTGAGTTACAGCTCCACGGCTCTTTAGTGGTAGAAATCGGACAAATTTATCCGTTTTTGTTTCTTCGTCCATCAAGAATCCATGGGATTCCATGGGAATCACAGTGTACTTACCTGTTAGGGGCAGAATGCTATCATGGATGTAGTGTCCAGCAGACTGCCTGGTCCAGAGCGGCACTCATGTCAACTGTGACTACAGCTGGTGGAACGGTCCATGTAACCAGGGAATCCCAACACATGTGACAGAGAATGAGCCCCAGCTGGAAAGTGTGAAAATCAGTTAAAAAAAAGTGATGAACAACCTCAGAATTTAGGGGATGCCGAGGGAGAGGAAACACTCCAACCAAGTTCTCTGGTGACTGACAGGGCCAGGGGCCACCTGACTAGTACATTTCAGCTTCTTTAGAATGTGTGAAAAGTCTCAAGTATTCAGGAATTCAGTATCGCTGAAGGTTCCCAGGCTCTCAGAAAATAGGAAGAAGGTGAAAGGGCAGATGAGAAAGGATACGTTCCCTTTGAATCACAGGAGGCCGCATCTGGAAGGACCTGAAAGGTTGTCGGGGCCAGACGTCCGTTTCATGTTTCAGTTTCCAGTGAGACGTTGCCCAGTCTGTGGTTCGTGTGCTGCCTGTGACCGAAATGCCACCACTGCTGTGGAATTCACTGAGACGTGGCTGCCGTCCGTGGGCAGAAAGGTGTTTTAGAAGTTGGCTGACTCAGGCATGTAATATCTAACACACAGACAAGACACCCAGAGAATTTCAAACACTTTATCCATGTGTGCACTCACATTTGTTGAAACATCTACTTGTTTCAGGCATCAGGTTAGGAGCTGGGGACAAAAATCTGAAGAAGACAAAGAGATCATATGTCTGTTAGTTCATAGTCTAGATGACGGATAGACACCTAAGTAATAATTATAATGCATAAGTGCTCAGTCATGTCTGACTATTTGCAATCCCGTGGGCTGTAGACCTTCAGGCTCCTCTGTCTATGGGATTATCCCAGCAAGAATGGTACGAATGCTGGAGTGGGTTGCCATCTCCTCCTTCAGGGGATCTACCTGACCCAGGAGTTGAAAATTGCAGCTCCTGCATTAGCAGGTGGACTCTTTTACCACAGATGTATCTGGGAAGCCCAGATTATAATGCAATAAAAGCAATCACAGAAGAATGGATAAGTGGGCAGGGTAATTGAGAAAAGGGTCATTCGTTTTGTTGAGTCCTGTTAGGGATTTGTTGATAAGATGATTTTTAACTGGGTCTTGATTATAGACCCTAGTGTTTGCTGAATGAATAGATGGGCATTTGAATTGTGTGGATGTGTGCATGCATGTACGTGTGTGTGTTTGAAACTGTATATGTGCTGGGATTCCCCGTGCTCAGTGGTAAAGAATTCACCTGCAATTCAGGAGACAAAGGAGATGCAGTTTTGATTCCTGGGTTGGGAAGATTCCCTGTAGGAGGAAATGGCAACTCACTCCAGTATTCTTGCCTGGAAAATCTCATGGACGGAGGAATTTGGTGAGCTACAGTTCGTAGGGTTGCAAAGAGTTAGACACATCTGAGGGGCCTGAGCACATGAGCACCAAAAGGGAACATAGCAGATGTCTAGTGTCTCGTAGTCTAGTATCTAGGATCTTGTAGATTGGCTCTTACTCCACCCCTCCTTTAGCAGGTGATATTGGAAACATTATTTCTCATCTATGAATGTCAAGTGTAAACAAGAACATTTCTTAGTGCTTTCTAATAAATAATACTGCTTTCACACACTCAGTGTGTGATAACAGAGATTCATGAGACCTAAGTTAGAATGTGATTAGACACAGAAAATCATTCTCCACTTTATAGAAAGATTTATTTCCAGACTGCTATGATTTCTCTTTGGTACATTTCAAATGTAATTTAACTTTTACTCTCCAATATTTTTCACTTAACTTTTTTTCATTTTTATTACTCTCCAATGTTTTGAATCTCTGTACATTATCTTGTGATATGCTAGCTATTTTCCGTGCAAATATTTTATAATTCATTTGATACGTTTCACTATGTTTACCTAAGAAACACTTGTAAATATCTGAACCCTTATAAAGCTGTCTTTGACTTTTTGGACATCAACTTAACACAAAACAGCACTTTATTACAAGAGGTGTAAATGACTTAGAAACATGGATTATATTTCTGTGAATAAATACAATTAAAGGTTTAAAAGCTTGGATAAAAATAAATTCTAAGAACCAATGACTGAATAGATAGGTTGGGAGGTGTGACCAACCTCAAACAGTTTTGTATTTCCTTTCAAGTTCATCTGAAAATGTGCTTTGGTCACTCATGTCTGTTTATCCACACATGGTCAAGGTTGGGTAGTGTTTGTGACTAACTTGGAGCTCCTAGCACACACAGGAAAGAAACTGTACTTTAAACCACTTCCTCGCAGCTCAGACCTCCTAGGTACGGCAGTCAGGGATCGCTTGTCATTTCTAGCTCTTGCTTCTGTTGTCAGTGCATTCTTGTTGTGTCCAGCAATTGATCCTTTGTGTCTCTGGAGTGGGTGTGATTGAATTGGGTCCAGAGTTTGCTCAATTAGATGGCACCAGTAAGCTGAATTCCTGAGCAGACCTGATGTTTTTTTATCCAGAAGAGGGCAGTAGGACACAGATTAAATCCCAGTCAACAACCACTACAGGGAACAATAGCTGCTAGCAACTACCTGGCATTAGACCCAACACTTACCTTCCCTTGGGCGCACAACGGGCAACATGGCGTTACTAAGAGAAGATACTAACACTTTCTGCAAGCCTATTATGTGTCAAGCACTAACTAGGCATTTTTCATATGTGTTAAATCCAAACCATCTTGAAACCTAGGATATATAAATGAGAAAATAATATAAATGAGAAAATAATATAAATGAGAAAATCAATGCTCAGAGAACTCAAGCAACTTGCCCGCGGTCACACCCCAAGCAGTAGAACCAAAATTAAAATCCAGACCTAACTCCCTAAACTCTGTTAAGCTATATGAGAATTTGATTAATAACTCCATTACTCATAAACTTACTGATCTTGGGCAAGTAATTTGATCATTTGGTCCAGTTTCTTAATCTTTAAGGTAATACTAACAATATACTCTTATTCTTTAAGAATGATTGTCTGGATCAATTTTTCCATGATAATCCTGAAATTCAATTTTTCCATATTTATCCAACAGAATAGGTTTTGTTCATTGATAATATTTTAAATTAGAATAAAAATTATACAAAATTAAATCTAGAGGGGACATAGGAGAGCAACCCAACACTTTGATCTTAGAGATGATGAAAATAAGCCTGGACTGTATAGGTAACCTGCATGTAATCAGAAAACTTGAGCGTGATGGACACTGGAACTGCGGACTGGCAATCCTCAGCCAGCTTTCTTCTCTCATCTTTCCATGTCCTTTGTTAGGGATATAGAACATATGGAGATGATGATAGTGATGTTGTTGATGGTGGGGGGGTGGGGGTGGGAAGATAACAATAAATGTGCCTGAGGAAATTATAGTAGAGTTACTTCATTTTAGAGGGAACTCATTTTGTTTTAAGGCCTGCTTTCCTTGCTCTGTTCCTGAGGAAGGCTGATATATGTCCAAGACTACTGATTGACAGGGGGCATCCCGGGGCAGCTCAGCTGGTAAAAAATCGCCTGCAATCCAGGAGACCCGGGTTCAATTCCTTCCTGGGTGGGGAAGTTCTCCTGGAGAAGGGATAGGCTACCCACCCTAGCATTCTTGGGCTTCCCGCGTAGCCCAGATGGTAAAGAATCCGCCTGCAGTGGGGGAGACCTGGCTTCGATCCCTGGGTTGGGAAGATACCCGGAGAAGGGCATGGCAACCCACTCCAGTAATCTTGCCTGGAGAATCCCATGGACAGAGGAGCTTGGCGGTCTAAAGTCCACGGGGTCGCAAAGAGTCAGACAACTGAGCGACTAAGCACAGTACAGCTGACTGACAGGAGGGTGGAAAAGAGCAGGGTATGTGCATTTATGATACTCTCTAAATAAGAAATGATAAAATGCAGACTCCAGTCAATGCTTATTTTGAACTTACATGATTCTCTACCAGTCGATCTTGCAAGCTTTCCCAAGAATCCATGATGGAGAAGTTGTCTATTTGGAAACAGTGTGGGAGATTGATCTAATGTAGCAGTGACTCCTTCAGGAGATTTTTAGGTAATCCACCATATGTTATTCCATTTCTTATAGTCTCTTCCTTTTTGAATTTGGTATAATCTTTCTAGTCTTTCAAGACTTACACTCATAAAAAAATTGGAAAGGAGGAAGACAGAAAGAAGAAAGAACTGAAAGAAGAATGGGAGGGAGAAAGAAATGTTATAGTTTTATCATCAAGAGACTGAGAGGCCAAAGCAACCTTGTATCAGTGAACAATTTCGCAAGTTCCACTGGCTTCTGGATTTACAGACTGGAGCTGAGTAAAGATGATAGCCAATTAAGCAAATGCAGAGAGCTTTCTACTTAAAGTACCTGCAATCAGAATGACTGGTTTCCTTAACTCACCCAAAGATGGCTTTGTGTTAAAATTGTTTAAAAATAGAGATTTATAATAGTTGAAGTGATGTATCCCATTGCTCATCCTGGGAATAGTTTCCCAGGACTCATTCACTTCTTTCATTCCATCAGGTCCTTAGGACTCTTCTTTCCCCTTGCAGTGCCAGGAAAAGAACTTCTCAGGTGTCTGGAGAAAGGCAACTTGGGTGGTGAACCATGAACACATGTTTCTGGAGCTTTTGCAAGGCTCTTCTGGAGGTCAAGGGGAAGGACAAGTGGAGACCAGTGATGTTATCGATTCCAAATTCAGCACTTGAACATCTGCATTGCTCATTGTCTGTTAGTCATACAATTCCTCCTCCAGTTTTCTGTTATCACTGGCCAAATGTTGTATATGCATACCTCAGAGATATTGCAACTTTGGTTCCAGAAAACTGCAATAAATCGAATAGTGCAATAAAGTGAGTCACACAAATTTTTTGGCTTCCCAGTGCATAAAAACATTATACTATACTGTGTCTATTAATTGTGCAACAGCATTCTGTCTAAAAATGTACATACCTTAATTAAAAAATCATCTATTACATGTGCAATAGCATTATGTCTAAAAAATATACATACCTTAAATAAAAAATCCTGTATTGCTAAAGACTGTTAACCATCATCTGAGCCTTCAGAAAGTCATAATCTTTTTGCTGGTAGAGAGTCTGGCCTTGATGTTGATGGCTGCTGACTGATGAGGGTAGTTAGATGTGGCAATTTCTTAAAATAAGACAACAATGAAGTTTGCTGCATCGATTGACTTTTCATGAATGATTTCTCTGTAGCTTGCCATACTATTTAATATTTTATCCATAGAACTTCTTTCAAATTTGGAGTCAATTCTTTTGACCTCTGCTGCTTGTTTATCCACTAAGTTTATGAAATATTCTAAATTCTTTGTGTGTCTGACTATTTGTGACCCCATGGACTATAGCCCACGAAGCTCCTCTGTCCCTGAGATTTTTCAGGCAAGATTACTACAGTGGGGTTGCCATTTCCTGTTATTTCAATAGTATTCACTGGGTTTTCACCAGGAGTACATTCCATCTTTGCTCATCCATAAGAAGCAACTCCTCGTTCATTAAAGTTTTATTATGAGATTGAAGCAGTTTTGGTGCATTTTCAGGCTTCACTGCTAATTCTACTTCTCTTGCCATTTCCGCCACATCTGTAGTTATTTCCTCCATTGGTGTCTTGAACCCCTCAAAGTCGTCCACGAAGTTTGGAATCAGATTCTTCCAAACTCTTGTTAATGTTGATATTTTGATCTCTTCTCATGAATCAAAAATGTTCCTAATGACATCTAGAATGGTGAATCCTTTCTAGGAAGTTTTCAATTTACTTTGCCCAAATCCATCAGAGAAATCACAGTTTATGGTGGCTATAGCCTTATGAAGTGTTATTTCCTAAATAATAATACCTGAAAGCGAATATGACTCCTTGATGCATGGACTACAGAATGGGTGTTGGGTTAGCAGGCATGAAAGCAACATTAATCACATTTTACATCTCCATCAGAGCTTTTGGATGGCCAGGTGAATGTCAAGGAGCAGTAATATTTTGAAAGATAACATTTTTTTCTAAGCCATAGTTCTTGACAATGGGCTGAAAATACTCAGTAAACCACGTTGTAAAGAGATGTGAACTTATCTAGGCTTTGGGGATGCATTTATAGAGCTCAGGTGGAGTGGATTTAGCATAATTCTTAAGAGACCTAGGATTTTCCCCATGGTAAATGAGCATTGGCTTCAAATTCAAGTCACCACCTGAATTAATCCCTAACAAGAAAGTCAGCCTGTCCTTGAAACTTTGAAGCCAGGAATTGACTTCTCCTCTCTAGCTATGAGATTTACAGATGGAGTCTCCTTTGAATATCAGGTGGTTTCATCTCCAATGAAAGCTCACTGTGCAGTGTAGCCACTTTCCTTTATCATTTTAGCTAGACCTTCTGGATAACTTGCTGCAGCTTCTAGTTAGCATTTGCCGCTTCACCGTGCACTTTCACACTATGGGAATGGCTTCTTTCCTTAAACCACACGAACCAACCTCTGCTAGCTTCAAACTTTTCTTCTGCAGCTTCTTCACTTCTCTCAGCCTTCACAGAGTTGGAGAGAGTTAGGGCCTTCCTCTGGATTATGCATTCCTTTGGTTTAAAGGAATGTTGTGGCTCCTGGATCTTCTATCCAGACCATTAAATGTTCTCCACATCAGTAATAAGACTGCTTTGCTTTCTTATTATTTGTTTGTTCACTGAAGTAGCACTTATAACTTCCTTCAAGAACTTTGCCTTTGCACTCACAACTTAGCTGTTTGGTGCAAGAGGCCTAGCTTTCAGCCTGTCATGGCTTTCTACATGCCTTGCTCACTAAGCTTAACCATTTCTAGCTTTTGATTTAAAGTGAGAGACACGTGACTCTTCCTTTCACTTGAACACTTAGAAGCCACTGTAGGGTTATTAACTAGCTTAATTTCAATATTGCTGTGTCTCAAGGAATAAGAAAGCCCAGGGACAGGGAGGGAGATGGGGCAATAGCCTAGTGGTGGATCAGTCAGAACTTACATTGTGTTTCTTACGTTCACTGTCTGGGCACAGTTTGGGGTGCCCTAAAAGAATTACAATAGTAACATTAAAGCTCAGCATCATAGATCACCATAGCACGCATAATAACAATGAAAAAGTTTGAAATATTATGAGAATTACCAAAAGGTGGGGCAGAGATGGGAAGTGTGCAAATGCTTTGGGAGGAAAGGTGCCAGTAGACTTGCTCAATTTACAGTTGCTACAAGCCTTTAATTTGGAAAAAAAAGCAATATCTATGAGTAATAATAAAGTGAAACACAATAAATAAGATCTGGTTGTACTTCGTTTGTGTTTTATGATTCAATATTTTGTCTCCATCATAGCAGTGCCCAATCTCAACTCATGCCCAGCACCTAGAATGGTGCCCTAGACACAGGTTCGCTGTTCACTCGCTGTGTGTCTGACTGTTAGTGACCCCATGGACTGTAGCGCATCAGGCTCCGTGGATTCTCCAGGCAAAAATACTGGAGTGGTCTGCCACTTCCTTCTCCAGGAGATCTTCCTGATCCCAGGAGAAAACCCACATTTTCTGTATGGGCAGGCAGATTTTTTACCACTAAGCCACCAGGGAAGCCCAAACACGGGTTATGATAACGCTTAGTAATAGTTTCGAATGACCTTCTGATTAGGACAAAATTTCTGCTTCTGTCCCATCTGTATGGACAGACAGGGAAAAGGGGCTGGGGGTATGAAATATAAAGAAATAGGAAAAAAACCCAGTGGATTGATAGTTCAGTTCAGTCACTCAGTTATGTCCGACATTTGCAACCCCATGGACTGTAGCACGCCAGGCTCCCCTGTCTGTCACCAACTCCCAGAGCTTACTCAAACTCATGTCCATCGAGTTGGTGATGCCATCCAATCATCAAGGTAACTCATATCTTTGAATGCAGAATTTAGCATATTAACAAATGACAGAATTGCTGAAATAATTCCTCATATGTTGCCTGCTGAATGGCAGTACCTTGTCGGACAGCACTGCTGTTTGGGATGAGAGAGGATAGGTCCTGGAGGATGGAAACTGCCCATTCTTCATTGCTTTGAGGGCCTGGTGCCACAGGACACTATTATTTTAGCATGATAGATTTACTGAAAGTTATAACAATTTTATCTTCCGTAGCATTCCTGTAAGGAAGTTGATAAAATACATACATACACTTATAGATGTGTGTACATATATTTTTCACTAGAAAGTCTTTGGTTACCCACAGAGGTGCTGAAATTTTAAATATTAGATTGGCCATAGAAACCAAGAGATAATAGAATATGAGAGTGAAATGATCACAATAAATATCAAGTATTTGTATTGTCTATGATAGTAAAGAAGGCGCTGTTTCTCCTTGAAACATGGTCACTCACATAAAAGGTTAACACAGCCAGTGGTATTTAATAAGGTCAGTGGTGTGGTGAGTTATGAGAAGAACAAAGGTCTGACTTCACCATTTGTACAGTGGACCCAGTGATGGATATTCAGAATATCTTGTATCTCATCATTCTGTAACACCACTATCATTTTTATCATAAAAGAATTATGTTACTCTATATATGAAAAATGCATTCTTGAACCACCGTGAATTAGTTTTTAATGTACTGTGACCTTGGATTGCCCTGGGATATTAATGCTAAATGATTACTTCTGAATGCTTTTTGAATAGCTGCATAGTGCAATTAAATGTGCAATACATCATGGATGACATCGCTAAATGCCTCTTCTGGTCAAGGAACCCAAAGAGATCTTGGGAATGATGGTAATTCTGCCCTGCTGAGGATGGGAGAGAAAATAATCTCTTGTTAGTACTGAAATAAGTACAGACAAAAGTAGATGATAACCTTTTCCTGGGGTTAGTCAATGAGAAATAAATTTTTGATTAAGAACTATAAAGGAAAATGATTTTTGATCACTGCCAAAGTAGTGTCCCATTATATCTGCCAAGTGCCCAAGGTGAATAATTGTCATTAGTCTTCCTGAGTGACGAGTTGCCAAACAGTATGTGTGGATATGTATATGGGCATGCCTCTGTGTGTGTGTGCGTGTATGTGTGTGTAAAGGTGTAGATAAAGGAATAAAGAATTTGGTTCATATTCGAGCCCTTTTTTGAGAATGGCTTCTATTGAATTACAGTTTGTCTCAGTGTAGAACCTCATAAATCTTAGACTTAATCAAATCTCTTTTCATCCAATTATTGGGTCTGGGGCACCAGTGACAGATGAAAGGGTGTTGTGGAATAGCCAAGTTGCGGTAGAGGGCCTTTAACTTATTGGTCAGTGGTTTAAATCCAACCTTGTTGGCCAGTGGCTGAGAGTGATTTACAGTCCTGCTGGTCGTGAGCTAGTGGCCAGAGTCTAGTTGTTAGCTGACTAATAGTCTTCGGAAATTCCCCGAACCCAGCCAGAACTAGACTTACTTGTCTAGCAGATGACCTTTATCTTTAGGTGAAGGAGCTACTCTGTGAAAAGGTTGCTTCAAAATGGCCCATCACTAATGCTGCTGGGTGAGTGATTTGTGGATTTCAGTCCCTGAGGTAGCAACAAGGTGGAACCCACAACTAATGAAGAACTCAGCTTCTCTTTCACTGGAGCTATTTTAAAAAGAAAGCATCAAAAAGAGTTTTGGTTGTTTCGTGAAAATGAGCTGCAACTGTGCAAGTTAGTTCAACTGCAGAACTCAGCCCTAAGTGCATCAACCCTACTGGGTCCAGTCTCGCCATGGCCTCAAGCAAGACCTCCTGGAGGAGCTGAATCAATACTGAAATGTTCCAGTGATTGCCTCCGAGTGATTCCCTGGGTGTTACAACTTCTGGGAGCCCAGAGACGGAAACCACATTTCCCAACCCCAACTCCCTGGCCCTACAATTGTAGGCCTTGCTCACTGTTAGGAAAATACAACCTTGTATTTTATTTTTTTCTTTTTTTTTTTAATTTTTTTTATTAGTTGGAGGCTAATTACTTCACAACATTTCAGTGGGTTTTGTCATACATTGATATGAATCAGCCATGGATTTACACGTATTCCCCATCCCGATCCCTGCTCCCACCTCCCTCTCCACCCGATTCCTCTGGGTCTTCCCAGTGCACCAGGCCCAACCTTGTATTTTAAATGCTAGTGTTTTGGGGTAATTGCACCAGCTTAGATGTACCAATTTTCTTTTCTAGAATGAACCTGATGCAAATTAGATGTGAACATATTAATGCTCCCATCTCAATTGATTGACTTCTTGGGTGAGCTTGTTAGGACATTTCTATGAGTATACATGCATAGCTGCTATTCTAGAGTTCAGTATTCTGTTGCTGTTTAGTCATAGAGATTTGCATTTTATAATTATTTATTTGCTTGTATATTTATAATGTATTTCCCCAGTGGACTGACCCTTCCAGAAGGCAAGGATTTTGTTTTGTGTTTTTTTAGGTACCCTGTATCTAGCAAGTGCATGCTACATAATACAATAATACACACTCAATAAACAGTTGTAGGATAAATGAATGAAAATCTACTTGTTAGGAACATATTTATCTGCCTGTGTGAATGGAGAAAGGGGTCTAGGAAGAGGAAAAGAGTGGGAGGATAATTTCATAACTAATCAAGTTTTGAGTATGGAACTTACTTACAAAAGATACAACCTTCCTGCAAAAGATTCAAAACTCTTCAGTGAGGCAGAGTGGAATCAGAAATGCTTCGGTGCTTCCTTGCTGGTTTTGCTGTTCACTAGCTATAAGCTAATTCTCTCCTTAAATGTGTTTGAGAGGCTTTATTTCCTTCATATTTTAGAGTAGGAAACAGTCTCCATCTCAGGTGACACTTTCACAATTTCTCACCTGGGTATCAGAGAGAACTTTCGAATTCACCTCCTCCCTGATCCAAGATCTGCCAGCCCCCCTTTCAGATCCCTCCTTTCTGGAGCTGCCAAGGGAGTCTTTGCAAAATGCAAATCTGATCTTGCCACACCCCCACTTAAAAGCTCTCAATTGCATCTGATTGCCTTTAGGATAAAATCCAAACTTTTAGTGTGGCTTACAAGGCCTTTCTCGATCTTCCCCTTCTCTTTGGATCCACGTGCAGACCTCACTCCTGTCCAAACATGTCAGCTCCCCCAAGCCTGGCTGCCCCCCTGCTCTGGGCAGATGACAGTAGCTTACTTCCATTTGTCTGATTAACTCTGCTCCTTCCTTCAACTCTGAGTTAGGTTTCCACTTCTCCCAGGAAGTGTGTCTTGAGACCACTCCTCCTCCCTCCCACGGCCAACTCCCCAGACATCCTTCTCTCCTGCTCCATTACTCTGTGGTAGCCCAGAGTACGCAGACGAGTCTCTTGTGATTGAGGGACACTGGTCTCGGCTTTCACCAGTGGTTCAGTACCTGCAGGAACTCTTTTCTTCTATCTCTGATTCCCTGGTGCTCATGGAACTTACACAGAGTAGATGCTTAATGAGTGTGTGTTGAGGGAATCAATGTCCTATTCACTCCCTGGCGGCACTTCAGTTGGCAGCTGTTGACAGACTCTGAAGTGTGTAGGGATCGAGGGTCAAGTGTAATGGAGAGAATGAGGGAAGGATAGCTGATCTGCTGAGGTCAACTGATTAGTTAGTTGTCAAGTCTTTGTTTTACTCAGTATCAAATCTAAAGCAAAACCAAGCAAAGCAAAACAAAAAAGCCACTAGAAGAAAAGTGTGTGTAAGTTGTTCAGTCATGTCTGACTCTTTGCGACCCCATGGACTACACAGTCCACAGAATTCTCCAGCCCAGGTTACTGGAGTGGGTAGCCTTTCCCTTCTCCAGGGAATCTTCCCAACCCAGGGATTGAAGCCTGATCTCCCGCATTGCAGGCGGATTCTTTATCAGCTGAGCCACAAGAAAAGGTGAACGTTCTTTGGCTGGGCTGCTGCTGATGTGACCTCGAATGATTTAAATGATCTCTACTTTGAAATCCATATTTCTCCTATAGACCAGACTTTATATTGTGGTTACATATGCTCTCAGTTTGTTGTAGCAGTCAGCTTACATTAAATTATACTGTGTAACAAACAACCTCAACATCTTCTCTGCTTACAACAATGTCTGACATTTTGCTTGTATTGCATTTCCATCATGAGTTGTCATGACTCTGCTCCTGTCAAGACCCAGGCTAATGGAGAATAAGCCTGAGTTCTCTCTCTGGGATATTGTTGGGCTCATGGTGGAGGAAAAGCAGAAATCAAGGCAAAGTACACATCTAGTTTTTAAAAAATCAAAATATAATTGACATCAGTTTCAGGCAAATGACATAATGATTTGATATGTATATATAATATTATGAAATGATCACTACAATTAGTCTAATTAATAACTATCCTCACATATTACAAAATACAAATTTACAGATTTTTTTTTCTTTTGTTGAGAACTTTTAGGATTTTTCTCTCAGCAACTTTCAAATATACTGTATGGTCTTATTATCTATAGTCGTCAAACTATACATTACATCTCCAGGGCTTATTTATTTTATAACTGCAATATTGTACCTTTTAGTCACCCTCCCTACCTCCTACCTCTGGAACCCACCAATTTGTTCACTGTTTGTATCACAAACAATTTGTTTGTTTTTAGATTCCACATACAAGTGAGATCACATCTGGCTTGAATTCTTCTGCCTGGAAACACTGCCCTTGCCTGCATTTCCTTAGCCAAAGCAAGCTGTAAGTGGAGATGTATTATACTACCATGGGAAGGAGGGGCACCAAACACTGAGAACAGGAATGTGGTTTTTCATACTCTCCCACTGAACTGTAAACTCTTGGAGGGCAGGAGCTTTTGTGTTCTCTGACTTACAAACTTGGAAAGATGCCAAAGCATATTACTTTTTTTTTTTTTTTGAAATAAAGAGCAGAGGTGGTATGCTTCAGAAATAATGAAGATTTGTTTGGACTGCCTCTCTCTTTAGTCATTAATTATATTTCAGTTAGGGCTTTCCTGGTGGCTCAGAGGGTAAAGCGTCTGCCTACTATGCGGGAGGCCTGGGTTCAATCCCTGGATCGGGAAGATCCCCTGGAGAAGGAAATGGCAACCCATTCCGGTACTCCTGTCTGGAAAATCCCAGGGACAGAGAAGCCTGGTAGGCTACAGTCCATGGGGTCACAAAGAGTCAGACATGACTGAGCGACTTCACTCACTTTGACTTTGTGTGATACCAATTATTATTTTTTTAATGAAATATTTAATGATTGACATGACTGAATATGCTAATCAGTTGCTTGTAATAGAATTCTACATCATTGCCAAAGGTATGTGCCATTTCCCCAACTAGTCTTAAGCAGTTGCTTGACACTAGTTCTCCATTACTTCCTCCATAAGAAATCCCATAGCTTGTACTGAAGGCCCTGTGATCTGGAACTAAGAGACATTTCTTACTTTACTGCTGGCTATGCATCTGTCCCCTGTGGCTCAGGTAGTAAAGACTCTGCCTGCCAACACAGGAGATGCAGGAGACGTGGGTTCTATCCCTGGGTTGGGAAGATCCCCTGGAGAAGGAAATGGCAACCTGCTCCAGTATTCTTGCCTAGAAAATTCCATGAAGAGAGGATCCTGGCAGGCTATGGTCTTGGGGTTGCAAAGAGTTGGGCATGACTGAGCATGCGCGCGCACACACACACACACCCACACCACATCCAGGTACAAAGAGTCACCCTCTTTCCCTATGTGTCTTCCATGCTTTCCCACCTTAGTGTCTTTGCTCTGGTTGTTCACTCTGCCTAGAATGACTTTGTCCATCAGCATGTGTTCAATTCTTTCTCAATTTTCACAGCAAAGTTTAAGTACTACTCTCACAAAGTCTTTCCTTATCACTTAGGTGATGTACTCAACACCCATATGCATACTCTTTCTATTCTTCTTTTTGCCAATTAATTTGCTTAATCTTGTCAAGGAGGTTAGGACATAGACTTTGCACAATTCACATAGAGGGTCTGCCACTGAACTGCTCCTCAAAACTTGGTGAATTTCTTATCCCATGAATCTTAACTACTTCATTGTAAATAGAGAGTAGGAATAATAACATAATATATTGAATATGTTGTGTGAAGTGATTTATCATCATCCCTGACATACAGGAAGTACTTAATAAACAAAAATCTTTACCTAATATAGTTGCATACTTACAGGATTTCTTGGCTTCACCTTTCTATCTCCCTCAGCGACATCACACAGAGTAAGTGCAATGTAGATAATTGCTGAGAATTATGAATTAAGAATGAATGAATGAGTGAAATGATATTAGGAAAATGACCATGAGGCTTGTCTTTCTGTGAAATCAATGATGCTAGACTGAGTCTTGGGTCTTTTCTCTGTGGCTGAGTTTGCCTAGATTTTTAATAACTTAGGTCCAGTGGTGGCTGTCCCATAGGGAGAGAGGTGGGGTGAGAGATGAAAAGTTACAAAAACACTCAGAAGATTCCCCTGGTGGGGGATCAAAGAAAGTGTAATGAAATATTCTCCCAGCATGTTTGCAATAAGAAATTACTGTCCAGTGAACCCAGATAATGCTTTTTGTGTCATCCAATAGTTTATTAAAAGTGTCTTGTTTTTTTATATCATTATGGCAGACTGAATAAATAGTTATATCAAAGACTGGGCCAAAAATTTACATTGTAAATCCTTGATGTACTGCAGACATTTATTGAATGGTAAGTGGCAACTCCAGATCAATCATTAACCAGGTCAAGAGAATGTTGTTTGGAAAATCACAAGCTATATATTTTGGAAATTTTGTAATACATTGAAAGTGAAAGTGAAATTTCCTCAGTGGTGTCCAATTCTTTGAGACCCCATGGACTATCCATGGAATTCTCTAGGCCAGAATCCTGGAGTAGGTAGCCTTTCCCTTCTCCAGGGGATCTTCCCAGCCCAGGGATTGAAGCCAGGTCTCTCACATTGCAGGCAGATTCTTTACCAGCTGAGCCACAAGGGAAGCCCAAGAATACTGGAGTGGGTAGCCTATCCCTTCTCCAAGGGATCTTCCCGACCCAGGAATCAAACCAGGGTCTCTTGCATTGCAGGCAGATTCTTTACCAACTGAGCTACCAGGGAAGCCCTGTAATACATTAATGTTTTCAAATAAATGCAATTTCTATTATACAAGCCATAAATAACATCATAGATCAATTTATGATGCTACATTCAACTCTCCTAAAGATGACTCTTTTAAATCAAGATAAATTTCACTCCTTTCTTAAACTGACAACATTGTCAAAGTTTTGGATTACTGTCTCCCAACAAGGACAACTATAGAAACTACCTAAGTGCCAGCAAAGGAGTCTAGGTCCTAATTAAGCTGGAAGCCTCAACTCAAAGCCAAAATGGGGCTCAGCCCCTGAGTTGGATCTCAACACAGAGATAACTTGGACTTCAGACACACTCCTCAGTAAATCAAGTTCTTTCCCTGTTTTAATTTTCTTTTGTCAGTATAAGAAATTGCCATAAACATAGTGGCTTGAAACAACACACAATTTTATTCTCCTATTATTGTGGAGATCGAAGTCTGAAATGAGTCTTATCAGGCTAAAATCAAGATGGCAGCAGGGCTTGGTCCTTCTCAAGGCTCCAGTGGAGAATATTCTTCACTTCTTCCACTTTGAGAAGCTGCTAGGGTTCATCTCTTCAAGAAAATTAGAGATATCAAGGGAACATTTCAGGCAAAAATGTGTTCGATAAAGGACTGAAATGGTATGGACCTAACAGAAGCAGAAGATATTAAGAGGTGGCAAGAAAACACAGAAGAACTGTACAAAAAAGATCTTCATGACCCAGATAATCACAATGGTGTGATCACTCACCTAGAGCCAGACATCCTGGAATGTGAAGTCAAGTGGGCCTTAGAGAGCATCACTATGAACAAAGCTAGTGGATGTGATGGAATTCCAGTTGAGCTACTTCAAATCCTGAAAGATGATGCTGTGAAAGTGCTGCACTCAATATGCCAGCAAATTTGGAAAACTCAGCAGTGGCCAAAGGACTGGAAAAGGTCAGTTTTCATTCCAATCCCAAAGAAAGGCAATGCCAAAGAATGCTCAAACTACTGCACAATTGCACTCATCTCACATGCTAGTAAAGTAATGCTCAAAATTCTCCAAGCCAGGCTTCAGCAATACGTGAACCAAGAACTTCCAGATGCTCAAGCTTGTTTTAGAAAAGGCAGAGGAACCAAAGATCAAATTGCCAATATCTGCTGGATCATCGAAAAAGCAAGAGAGTTCCAGAAAAACATCTATTTCTGCTTTATTGACTACTCCAAAGCCTTCGACTGTGTGGATCACAATAAACTGTGGAAAATTCTGAAAGATATGGGAATACCAGACCACCTGACCTGCCTCTTGAGAAACCTATATGCAGGTCAGGAAGCAACAGTTAGAACTGGACATGGAACAACAGACTGGTTCCAAATAGGAAAAGGAGTATGTCAAGGCTGTATATTGTCACCCTGCTTATTTAACTTATATGCAGAATACATCATGAGAAACACTGAACTGGATGAAGCACAAGCTGGAATCAAGATTGCCGGGAGAAATATCAATAATCTCAGATATGCAGATGACACCACCCTTATGGCAGAGAGTGAAGAGGAACTAAAAAGCCTCTTGATGAAAGTGAAAGAGAAGAGTGAAAAAGCTGGCTTAAAACTTAACATTCAGAAAACTAAGATCATGGCATCCGGTCCCATCACCCTCATTGGAAATAGATGGGGAAACAGTGGAAACAGTGTCAGACTTTATTTTTTGGGCTCCAAAATCACTGCAGATGGTGACTGCAGCCATGAAATTAAAAGACACTTACTCCTTGGAAGGAAAGTTATGACCAACCTAGATAGCATATTAAAAAGCAGAGACATTACTTTACCAACAAAGGTCCATCTGGTCAAGGCTATGGTTTATCCAGTGGTCAAGTATGGATGTGAGAGTTGGACTGTGAAGAAAGCTGAGTGCCGAAAAATTGATGCTTTTGAACTGTGGTGTTGGAGAAGACTCTTGAGAGTCCCTTGGACTGCAAGGAGATCCAACCAGTCCATCCTAGAGGAGATCAGTCCTGGGTGTTCATTGGAAGGACTGATGCTGAAGCTGAAACTCCAATACTTTGGCTACCTCACGTGAAGAGTTGACTCATTGGAAAAGACCCTGATGCTGGGAGGGATTGGGGGCAGGAGGAGAAGGGGATGACAGAGGATGAGATGGCTGGATGGCATCACCGACTCTATGGGCATGAGTTTGAATAAACTCCAGGAGTTGGTGATGGACAGGGAGGCCTGGCGTGCTGCGATTCATGGGGTCGCAAAGAGTCGGACAGGAATGAGTGACTGAACTGAACTGAACTGAACTGAGGGTTCCTTGGCTCCTCACAGCTCTCCAATCTCTGGTCCTGGGGTCACGTTGCCTTCTCTTCCCCTGTAGTCGAAACTTCTTCTATGCTCCTCTTATAAAGACATTGCGATTGCATTTAAGGCCCACTCCAATAATCCGGGATATTTCCCTCTGGCAAAACCCTTATATTTAATCACATCCGCCAAGTCCTCCCCTCTTTGCCATCTAAAATAGCATTCACAGGTTCCAGGACATCTTTGAGGCACCGTTATTCAGCCTACCACATGATGCCTTTCAAAAGCTTTCCTGTATCCAGATGATCATATTGACTTTTTGAAAACAAAAGAAAAGTACTGGCTTTCCCAGAAGGGAAAAAAGGCATTTCAAAAGGTTATCGATTAGGAGATGGGGGGTAGGTTGGGAATATTCTGATTTTACGTCTAGAAAAGTGTGACTCACGTGGGTTGCCTACCACAGCACCGTTTGTTCCTGTCATTGTGCGAATTTGGATTTGTTTCAATGCTCACATCCAAGGTGCACAAATCCACTGATGTGATGTTGAGGTATGAGAAGGATCACAGGACTCATCTGGCACAGAACAGACCTGCCAGCACTTCATGGTCTAATCAGCCCCTCCCCCTCACCAGCTGTGGTCACCCACAATCCCAGGGTGCTAGGATCATGCTGCAAACCTAGTAAATGACTGTCCAAAGTGGAGATGATTCTTCATCTGCTTGCAATGAAAAATTCATCTCCAACTTCTTCAATTATTGTATCTTTCCTTCTAACCCTGGATAGAGAAGAGCTTAAACCTTAATTCTGATGGTTCTGAATTTTATGAGTTTCATTAAAATCCTGGAGAGTCATTTAATTTGATGGGGTTCAACGCTAATATTCAAATGCATTTCTTCTGCAATAGATTTTTACCTTGTATTATAGAGATTGAGCTCCCATTTTTAACACATATGCTCTTATCGCTTATGCTAATTTCATTGCTTATCTTTAAAATTGGCATATCATTGTTATTGTTATTATTATTATCGTTATTATTATTATTGTGTATTGACCAAGTTGAATGCCTCATTCTCAAGGGATTGCTGTCAGAGTTATATAATATGCGAACAATGGTTGAATGTTGTTCATCTTAAATGTGAAATTATAAATCAATTACAGTGGTGGCTAAAACCCCTTCATGACATGCCACAATTTACTTCCAATGACATTTAAACCTATCTCACAGGCTGAACAATCTGTAATAAATTATGATTTTTTTTTTTTTGCTTCTGAAATGAAGCTATAATTATGACAGTTGAATTCTTGTTCTGGGAAATAAGGTGGCATTTAATTCCTTGAGAACAAATGACACTCACAAAAGAACAGTTAATTATTCTCAGCTGCAAAAGAAGGGAGGAGGGGAGAGAAAAATTATGAAAAAGAACATGGTAGCACTTTATGTGAAGTATCTATTAACTAATCCTTAACTAAGGCTGAACTACAATTGAACTTCTGGGCTACCCCTGAGCCCAGGTAATACTTTTTGTTATTTCATTTCTCAGTAAAACCCAAACAAGAAGAATTAGCAATATGAAACTTTCTCTGTTCCTTGCACACGATAATAGAAATATTCACACAATCAGTCTTGGTTCCGCGAATGCAGGTCTACATTCTAACTCAGTTAAATCAGACCCAGGGGGTGGCATGGGGTTAGTTTTCAATTATAGCCATCCTAATTCAGGTCTTTAACTGTGGTAGTCATTCAATCCATATTGCAAATAAAGGGAAAGGGAAGCATTGCACACCCAGAATTTGTTGTATTGTTGTTTGTTTCTAGTTTAAACAGCAACTGTGCTCCATTGGCTTTTCTCCGCTGGCCCTTTCCTCTTCATTCTGGCAAGAAGCCCTCGTGGCAATTGAATATGCCAGCAAACAGGAGGCCGCTCTTTGGTGCTATCCTGACACCATCAGCTGCGATGTTAGCAGCCTGCTATTAGAGATGCCTCTTTCTTTGACTTCCCTTTCTTCCTGGGGAGGAACAGATACTCTAGAGAAGGGCTCTGCTGAGTGGAATTCCCCATTTTGACTGCAATTAGGGATTGTGACTTGATTGATTTGGGGGCTCTCTGAAATGTAGCAGGATCAACACAGTTGCACACAAAACAAGGCATAATCCACTGGGTTAAATTAACGTTAAATCAGAGATGATTGGATTAATTGCTATTACATTTTATCTTCTCTGCACATGTGCTGTTGGCAGGCTTTCAGAGCCTTTTTAAAATTAGCTTAGAACTGGATGAAAATGGTACAGGTGCAGATGATTTGTGCACTGGGTCTTTCAAGTACACAGTGGGCTCATAAGAAGGTGCATTTTTTTCCAAATCTTATTTTGGATGTGATTTACGAAAAACTGCACTGAGAATAAACTTGGCATCGCTATACAAAAGCTATAGATGTGTTAAATGGCAAAAGGACCCTGTTGGCTAGAATATAACTTGGAAAATGGATCTCCTGCCTGTTGTGGCCTTGGCCCTCTCCCTCCGTTCAGTCTGCTTCACTTACAGGCTTTTCTGCGCTCGTGGGAGTCTGTAGAGTCCTGGGGACCAATGCGGCAGAACCCTTAGTATGGCATCTGATCCTCTGGGATGTATCCTTCAAAACCTACGTCCCTTCAACAAATATTAAAGGTGGAAGTGGACATGATGGTTGTTAACAGGGTGAATCTGCTTAACAGAAACAGTTTGGAATGATCAGCTCAGGGGTAACAAGGCAAAGATAATCAAAGCCTGGTATCTTTTATGAACTCGTTTGCCCACAAGTCAGTAGCTCAGGCTCACTGCCAGGCTGATGGTCTGAAAACGTGCTGAGTCACTGGGAGGAAAGTTTATTTTTTATACTTTAGGAAATGGGGTGAGCCAACAGTTTCTTTTCAAGACCGCTGTGTGCATAACCTTACACACAGGTACTGTGGAGACAAAGACTTCGTTGGGGGCGGGGTCACATTTTGGATCAATACAAGTAAGAAGGCGAGAGAATGGTTTTTTCTTTTCCTGGGCTCATTTCACTCTGCTAGCAATACCTGGCTCATGAGAGTGAGCAGTGGACTCCACAGGCATTTTCCTGCCCAGGAACGTCTCCTCTCTGCGGGCCCTTTGCACCTTACGTGTTTGCTGTTGTCGAATTTCCCTGGCCCGAGCATCCTGGCTTCTTCTCTGGCCTTGCCTGGCTCATTCCTGCTGCAGGCCTTGTTCAGACAGGTTAACTTCTCCACGTGTCCTGGCTTCTCAGACCCGTCTCTGCTTGGCCCCTGTCTCTCAGTCTCCCCTCTTACGCTTCATAGACACTCGTTCCCAGTCTCTGCTCCAGGCTGTGGAGGAATTTCCCCAAGAAAGGGCATTTTGATCCATCCAAATGCAATAAGAATAGGGAAGTGGGCTCTCAAGATTATTTCAGCTTATTAAAAATATATCTCACCTTTTTACATATTACTTTGAAAGGTGACATAGTTGCGATTGTGTTCACATGATGCCAAGAGGTACACTGAAAAGTGAGTTTCCTTCTCATCCACGACCTCTGGTGTCCTCACTTCAGAGACAACCACTGCTACTGGGTTTTATTTTTCACCTGTTCCTCCAGAAACATTATCTGCATATAAAACACACATACATGTATCCTTCTCTTCAGTTTTACACACAAATGAAATGATGTGCATGGTTCTACATCTCTTGCTTAATGTTTGCTTAAATCGATGTTGAAGACTGTCCCATATCCATACCATTCTTTTTAAAGTGTCCGCAATGTTCCTGGATGTATTATAATTTACTGAACCTGTCATCCACTAATGGACATTTAAGCTGTTTTCGGTTTTCTGCTTTCATAATGCTTGAACCTGATTGTTAATATGCTTCTTCATTATATCTACCTACAAGTAAAATGCCTAGAAAAAAAATTTAAGGCTGTTATTACAAAACTTCAACCCCATTGTTTGTGAAGTTATCTCACTAAAGAAAAGGGCACAAAACTCATAAGCATCTCAGCAAACCTTCGTCAGTGGAAAGCCTGAGCCACTGCCGTTGGGGTTAAGAAAAACTGTTGCCACCAACTCAGAAAGCCCCTTCCATTTCTCACCTAGTTCCCTCCTCCACGTCCTTATCCTTAATACCACAGGCATTCTGGCTTTTGAACTATATGTAATTGATTTATATAGTGCTATAGACAATGGAGAAGGCGCCCCACTCCAGTACTCTCGCCTGGAAAATCCCAGGGATGGGGGAGCCTGGTAGGCTGCCGTCTATGGGGTCACACAGAGTTGGACACAGCTAAAGTGACCTAGCAGCAGCAGCAGCATAGACAATGTTTGTGTCCCCCCCAAATCCTTAAGTTGAAACCTAATGCCCAGCGTGATGGTGTAGGAGGCAGATCCTCTGGGAGGTGACTAGGTCATCTGGATGCAGCCCCTGGGAATGGGAACAGTGCCATGATAAACAGGGCCAGAGGGAGCTCTCCCACTCCTCTGCCATTGGAGGACACAGTGAGAAGAAAGCCGTCTAGGGACCGGAAAGAGGAATCTGACTCTGAATGTGCTAGGAACTTAATCTTGTACTTCCTGGCCTTTAGAACCTTGAGAAATAAATGGTTTCCGTTTAAGCCACTCAGTCTAGGGTATTCTGCTATGGTAGCCTAAACAGGCTAAGACATAAAGCGTGCAATTTTTGGGTCTGGCTTCTCTCATTGTATTTGTGAAGTCGTCTTGTTTCATGTAGCTGTAGATGGGTCATTTTTATTTGTGTGTATTATTTCATTGGATCTCCTTGCAGTCCACGGGACTCTTGCAGGGTCCCTTGGACTGCAAGGAGATCCAACCAGTCAATCCTAAAGGAAATCAGTCCTGAATATTCGTTGGAAGGACTGATGTTGAAGCTGAAGCGCCAATACTTTGGCCACCTGATGCGAAGAGCTGACTCATTGGAAAAGACCCTGATGCTGGGAAAGATTGAAGGTTGGAGGAGAAGGGGATGACAGAGGATGAGATGGTTGGATGGCATCACTGACTCAATGGACATGAGTTTGAATAAACTCTGAGAGTTGGTGATGGACTGGGAGGCCTGGCGTGTTGTGGTCCACGGGGTTGCAAAGAGTCGGACATGACTGAGTGATTGAACTGAACTGATTATTCCACTGAATGAACACACTACAAATTATTTATCCATTCTGTTGGGGAGCTTTGAGTTCTTATCAAATTTGGCTAATTTAAATAGTGCTGCATATACTGCTACTAGGTATTAACTCTGGGAATGGAATTGTTGGATGATGGGCTTTGTGTAAGTTCAACTTTAGCATATAATGAGAAGCTGTTTTTCCAATTTATATTCATAACAACATGCATAAGAATGCCCATCGCTCTACATTCTTGCAACTAATCGATAGTCATTCTTTCTTATTTAGACATTCTGGTAATTGCACAGTGGCATATCACTGGGGTTTGGGTTCATATTTTCCTGATTATAAAGAAGCTGAGCATGTCTCCTTACATAGAAGTTCTCTTTGTGAAGTGCCTGTGATCGTCTCTTGTCCAATTTTCTTTTGGACTGTAAGAATGCTCGGAGTATTTTATATACTCTTGCCTTTTGTTGGTTTTGTGGATACAAAACAAACATTTTGTTCCAATCTGTGGTTTGCCTTTTCACTTTTTTAAAGTTATATTTTGATGAAAAGGGTTCCTAGTTTTAGTATAGTCCAATCCAAAGAGTTTCCCTTTAGGGTGATTTTTCTTTCTTTGTTTTTTTTGTGGCATGTGTATTGCTTAAAAAATATATTCTTAGTTCAATGTAGTGAAGAGTTTTCTCTTCTATTCTAAAGTGTTATTAGTTGCCTTTATCTTCCAGGAATTGGTATTTTACTTGGCAGGAGGTAGGAGTCAAGTTTCCTTTTTCCCATGAAGATATCCAACTGATTCATCACTGTTTAGTGAAAAGACTAGTCTTTTACATCTGGCTGCATTGTTATGTTGTCATAAATCAAGTGACCATATATTTGTGGATCTATTTCTAGACTTTCCTTTTTATTCCATTGATCTTTGTAAAACTGTCACCAATATTGTGCTTCTTAAGATAGTAGTTTTATAATAATAAGTCCTGCTATCTAGTGGAGCAACTTGTTTTTCTTCAAGACAGCTTTCATTATCTTAGCCACTTGGATTTCCATATAATTTTAGAAAAGGCTTGTCAGTTTCCTCAGGAATGAGTGTTGGGCTTTTAAATATGATTTCTTTGACTCTATAGAAAATTTGATGGATAAACAATATTTTTGTAATATTGAGTCTTGCCGTCTCTCTATATTACTAGAATCCTATGTTCATGAGCAAGATTGGTCCATAATTTTCCTTTTTTATAATGGTTTTGTCAGGTTTTGGAATCATGATAATGCTGGTCTCATAAAAATGAACTATTTCTATATTCCCAAATGGTCTTGTGTAGATTTATAGTTATTTCTTCACCAATAAAACTTGCATCTGGAGTTTTATTAGTAGGAAGAATTTTATTTACTGATTTAACAAATTTAATAATTAGAGAACTATTTTTATTTTCCTATTTATTAGAGTTTATTTAAGGATTTGTGCATTTCACTATATATTTAAAGATTTATTTTTAGAGCAGTTTGAATTTCATGACAAAATTTAGAGGAAAGTATAGAGATTTTTGGTATACCTCTGCCTCCACAAATGCATGGTCTTTTCCACTTTCACTCACCAGAATGGTACATTTATTATCAAGGATGAACCTACACTGATGCATCATAGTCATCCAAGCCTATAGTTTACCTTAAGGTTCACTTTTGGTATACTCTGCATATATTTGCACAAAAGTATGATGATATATATCCTCTGTTATAGTATCATAGAGATTATTTTTACCAACCTAAAAATACTCTGTGCTCTTCCTACTCATTCCTCCCCCACCCTTACCCTCTGGCAACTATCGATCTTCTTACAGTCTCTATAGTTTTACCTTTCCCAGAATGTCATATAGTTGGAATCATATAGTATGTAGTCTTTTCAGATTTGTTTCTTTCATTAAGTAAAATGCATTTAAGGTTTCCCAGCTTCCTTTTGTGGCTTGACAGCTCATTTCTTTTCAGCACTGAATAATATTCCACTGTCTGGATGTACCACAGTTTATCCATTCACCTACTGAAGGACATCTTGGTTGCTTCCAGATTTTGGGAATTATGAATAAAGCTGCTATAAACACCTGTGTGTAGGTTTTTTGTGTGGACATATATTTTCCACTTCTTTGGGTAAATGCCAAGGAGTGTCGTTGCTGGACTGTGTGGTAAGGGTATGTTTACTTTTGTAAGAAACCACCAAACTATCTTCCAAAGTGGCTGCACCACTTTGCAGTTCCATAAACAAGAGAGTGTCCTCTTGCTCCAAATCCTTGCCAGCATTTGGTATTGGCAGCATTCCAGGCTTGGGCTATTCTAAAAGATTTGTGTATGTGTGTGTGTTAGTCACTCAATTGTGTCCAACTCTTTGTGACCCCATGGACTGCAGCCCAACAGTCTCTTCTGTCCATGGAATTTTCCAGGCAAGACTACTGGAGTGGGTAGCCATTCCCTTTCCCAGGGGATCTTCCCAACCCAGGGATCGAACTCGAGTCTCCTACGTTGCAGGCATATTCTTTACTTTCTGAGCCACCAGGTAAGTCCCATAGTAGTATCTAATTTTTGTCTTAATTTGCATTTCCCTGATGGCATACGATATGGAACACCTTGTTATATATTTATTTGCCATCCATACTGTCTTCTTTGGTGAGCTGTTTGTTAAGATCTTTGGCCCATTTTTTAAACTTGCTTGTTTTTTTTTCTTATTGTTGAGTTTTAAGAATTCTTTGTATATTTTACTTGACAAGGTATTTGGTTAACATCCTTTATCAGTTCTATTTTTTTGCAAGTATTTTCTTCCAATCTTTGGCTTGTCTTACAGTCTCTTGAATTGTCTTTTGCAGAGAAGTTTTGAATTTTAATCAAGCCCAGCTCTTCAACTATTTCTTTCATGGGCCATGCATTTGGGGTTATATAAAAAAAGGTGTCACTGGAGCCAAGGTCAGCTAGATTTTCTCCTTTGTTATTTTCCATGAGTTTCATAGTTTGCATTTTACATTTTGACCTATGATATACTTTGAGTTAAGTTTTGGAAAGAGAGATTTGTGGCTAGATTCTTTTTTTGTTGTGTGTGTATCTCTCGTTGTTGCAGCATTATTTATTTCTTGAACAAATCATCCTTGCTCCATTGTATTATCTTTTTGCCCTTTGTCAAAAATCAGTTGTTGATTATATTTATGGGAGTCTATTTCTGGGCTCTCTATTTGGTTCCATTGATCTATTTGTGTATTATTTTGTCAATACCTCACTCTTCATTATTATAACTTTATAATGTTTTGAAGTTGGGTAGCATCAGTCTTCCAACTTTGTTCTTCAATACTGTGTTGGTTATTCAAGGTCTTTTGCCTCTTTCTATAAACTTTGGAATCAGTTTGTCAATAACCATAAAATGACTTTCTGGGATTTTGAATGAGATTGTACTAAATCTGTAGATCAAGTTGTGAAGAACTAACATTTTGACACTACTGAGTCACCCTATCAATGACATGAAATATCTCTCCGTTTACTTTAGCTCTTTATTTCATCAGAGTTTTGTAGTTTTCCTATAAATTTTGAGCATATTTTGTTAGATTTATACCTAAATATCCCATTTTTGGGGATGCTGATATAAAGGATATTGTGTTTTTAAATTCAAATTCCGTTTGGTCACTGTTGGTTTATGGAGAGGCGGTTGACTTTTGCATATTAACCTTGTATCCTGCAGTCTTGCTATAATTGCTTATTCGTTGCTGAAGATTTTTTTTTAATCCTTTGAGATTTTTTACATAAACAATCATGTCATTTGTGAACAAAGAGTTTTTTTTTTGTCTTTCTTCTCAATTTAAATGCCTTTCACTTAATTTTCTTGACTTAATGCATTAGCAAGAATTACCAATACAACTGTGAAAAAGACTGGTAACCAGTTTGTTATGGTTTCAATAATATCTTCTTAAGATCTTTTTCACAATATCATCTTGTCATTTTGTTAATGTCTTGTAATGTTTCCTATTTCTAACCTAAATTGGTTATTTGTGTTTTCTCACTTTCTTTTTTTAAAAAAATCTGCATCATGGAGAGGTTTATCAAATATATGGATTCTTATAAAGTAACAACTTTTGGTCTTATCAGTCCTTTTATTGATGTTTGTTTGTTCAGTCACCAAGACACGTCCGACTCTGCAACCCCATGGACTGCAGCATACCAGGCTTCCCTGTCCCTCACCATCTCCCAGAGTTTGCCCAAGTTCATGTCTATAGCATTGGTGATGCCATCCAACCATCTCATCCTCTGTCACCCTCTTCCCCTTCCACTTTCAATCTTTCCCAGCATCAAGGTCTTTTCCAATAAGTCAGCTGTTCACATCAGGTGGCCAAAGTGTTGGAGCTTCAGCTTCAGCATCATTCCTTCCAATGAGTGTTCACTGCATATGTGTTTTCTATTATGTCAATTTCTATTCTTATCTTCTGGTTTCTTTTATTTAGGTTTGCTTTACTGTTCTATTACTAACTTCATGAGACAGATGTTTAGCTTTTTCACTTCATCTTTTCTTTTTTTGTAATGAATATCCTACATTTTCCTCTGAGAATGGGCCTAGCTGCAGTCTTTTGATTATCATAAGTTAATCAAATAATAAGCATGCTTATTAATTCACATATAAATATGGAGATTTTTCTAGGGCTTTTTGTTGCTGTTAGTGATTTTTAACAGAATTGTAGTTATTAGAACATATTCTGGTCATTGCAATCTTTTGAAATTTGTTGAGTTTCCTTGATGACTTAGCATGATCAATTTTTAACAAGGCAGAGCAGTGTGTGCCTGAAAAGCATGGGTATTCAGCAGTTGTTGGGTTGTGTTTTCTGCAAGTCGATTGGTTACAAGTCTGTTAATCATGTTGTTCAGATCTTCCAAATATTTCCTGATTTTTTTCTCTATATCTATCATTTGCCGAGAAAATTGTGATTTTGTTTCTCATTGCACTTACTGGCTTTTCCATTTCTCCTTATAGTTCTATTTATTTCTGTATCTTGAGATGTGTGACATCAGGTAAACACAAACTAGGAATGGGTTAAGGTGACTGACATTTTCTTACAAGGTTTCCCTCTTTGCCTCTAGATGCTGTAAAAGTGTTGCACACAATATGCCAGCAAATTTGGAAAACTCAGCAGTGGCCACAGAACTGGAAAAGGTCAGTTTTCATTCCAATCTGAAAGAAAGGCAATCCCAAAGAATGCTCAAACTACCGCACAATTGCACTCATCTCACACACTAGTAAAGTAATTCTCAAAATTCTCCAAGCCAGGCTTCAGCAATACATGAGCCGTGAACTTCCAGATGCTCAAGGTTGTTTGAGAAAAGGCAGAGGAACCAAAGATCAAATTGCCAACATCTGCTGGATCATCAAAAAAGCAAGAGCGTTCCAGATAAACATCTATTTCTGCTTTATTGACTACACCAAAGCCTTCGACTGTGTGGATCACAATAAACTATGGAAAATTCTGAAAGATATGGGAATACCAGACCACCTGACCTGCCTCTTGAGAAACCTGTATGCAGGTCAGGAAGCAACAGTTAGAACTGGACATGGAACAACAGACTGGTTCCAAATAGGAAAAGGAGTATGTCAAGGCTGTATATTGTCACCCTGCTTATTTAACTTATATGCAGAATACATCATGAGAAATGCTGGGCTGGAAGATGCACAAGCTGGAATCAAGATTGCCGGGAGAAATATCAATAACCTCAGATATGCAGATGACATCACTCTTATGGCAGAAAGTGATGAGGAACTAAAGAGCCTCTTGATGAAAGTGAAAGAGGAGAGTGAACAAGTTGGCTTAAAGCTCAACATTCAGAAAAGTAAGATCATGGCATCTGGTCCCATCACTTCATGGGAAATAGACGGGGAAACAGTGGAAACAGTGTCAGACTTTATTTTCTTGGGCTCCAAAATCACTGCAGATGGTGATTGCAGCCATGAAATTAAAAGATGCTTACTCCTTGGAAGGAAACTTATGACCAACCTAGATAGCATATTAAAAAGCAGAGACATTACTTTGCCAACAAAGGTCCATCTGGTCAAGGCTATGGTTTATCCAGTAGTCATGTACGGATGTGAGAGTTGGACTATAAAGAAAGCTGAGCGCAGAAAAATCGATGCTTTTGAACTGTGGTGTTGGAGAAGACTCTTGAGAGTCCCTCGGACTGCAAGGAGATGCAACCAGTCCATCCTAGAGGAGATCAGTCCTGGGTGTTCATTGGAAGGACTGATGCTGAAGCTGAAATGCCAATACTTTGGCCACCTGATGCGAAGAGTTGACTCATTGGAAAAGACCCTGATGCTGGGAGGGATTGGGGGCAGGAGGAGAAGGGGACGACAGAGGATGAGATGGCTGGATGGCATCACCGACTCGATGGGCATGAGTTTGAGTAAACTCTGGGAGTTGATGATGGACAGGGAAGCCTGGAGTGCTGTGATTCATGGGGTCGCAAAGAGTCGGACACGACTGAGTGACTTTACTTACTTACTTATTATCAAAATAGATAAAACACATCAGTTTAGTTCAGTTGCTCAGTCGTGTGCGACTCTTTGCGACCCCATGGTCCTACCAGGCTCCTCCGTCCATGGGATTTTCCAGGCAAGAATACTGGAGTGGGTTGCCATTTCCTTCTCCAGGGGATATTCCCGCCCAGAGATCGAACCCGGGTCTCCTGCATTGGAGACAGATGCTCAGACGGTCAGACAGACGTCTGAGCCACCAGGGAAGCCCATTTTGATACTAGAATAGCTTAATCAGCCTTTTTTGTATTAAACAGTCATTAAGATGGCAGGTTGTGTGCAGCCCTAGTGACGGTGGAGGCTGCTGCGCCCCAACATGCTACTGGCTCGGGGCTCCGTCGATGGGCTGGGAGAGAGCCGCCGGCGGCGGCCAGATACTCAGCGGGACGATGCCAGCAACCCGGGTCCCTCCCACCCCGGACCGAAGTGCAAGATGGGAGGCAAGTTGACATCCTGCGGGACAGAGGAGGGAACCCCGACGGCAAAAGGAGATCTAGGCTCTGCGGAGACCCCAGGGGAAGCCACGGAAGGAAGCCCAGGACCCTGCCAAGTCCGAAGACAAAGAAGGCGAGAAAGACACAGAGACGCAGAGGCGGCCAAGGAAGACGGCCCGACGGCAGAGTCGAAGCTGACGGAGGCTGCGGAGGCGCCGGCGGCCACCTCGGGGCCTGGCTGCGGTGGGCGAGGCCCCCAAAGCTTTGGAGACCCAGGCGGCAGAGCCCGCGGCCCCCACCCAGGCCCCCACCAGCTTCAGACTCAGAACCCAGCAGCACCGAGGCTGCCCCGTCCTCCTAGGAGACCCCGGCAGGCACAGAAGCGCCCAGTTCCACGCCCGGAGACCCTGGCGCCTAACTCTGATCAAACAGTAAGGAGGTCAGCCCATGGGAAAAAATACTGCTTAACAACCACCTATCTCTACGTGTGCGACTGTCTCTGTCCCTTTGTGCACACCTCTCTCTCCTACACTAACTTGTTTCAAATCGCTAGTAATGATATTGCAGAGGAAAAGGGATGTGGTGTCATAAAGGGAGGGAGACGGTGGGAGAATGGAAATAGTGACTTTGTGGGGAAATATCTAATGTACCTTCCGTCAACTCTGCCAGTCAGTCCTGGGTTTTGAAGATCAGCATCTGAAAGCACAGTCCAACTTCTGTACCTGAATTGCTGTTACCTGCCCGTCCACCACCAAGATCTGAGCATCTTTCTTGCCAGCAGAGTTGGGAGTGATGCCTTTGATTCTGCCTGCAGGGCCTGTGCTGAGGGAAACGGATGTTTATGAAAGCAGTATTTTTTGTGTTTTCTTTTTCATTTACAGCCTTTCTTATTTTGATGTTTTTTAATGTTGTGGATGAATGCCAGCTTTCAGACAGCTCGTGGTAGCCTGTCCACATGTGTCTTGATGCCAATACTCCATTCTTCCTCCCCAGGTCCTTTTGGGAGTAACAAGCATTCATCCTGCACTTCCTTAGATTTCTCACTGCTAGTTAATGCTTGTCCTTGGTTGGGTGTACCAGTAGTTCTGTTCACAGGTCAGTGGAAATGAAAAAAAAGTGTGTTCACTGTAGTTCCAGTTTTCCCTTCCATTCTGTGTCATAGACACCAACACACCACTCACTGGAAACTGGAAAAAGAATTTTTAAAAAGCACAATGGATGCATTGAAATGATATGCAATTGTATAAATGATACAACTGTAATACAGTTAATTAAAAAAATTTAAAAGATTGCAGGTTGTATCTTTTCCATCCTTTTATTTCCAACTTTTTATTTTGAGATGTATTACTTATAATCAATAAATAGTAAATTGTACAAGTTCAATATGACCACTTTTGTCTTTTAATAGGAGCATATAATTATTGATATTTTGGGTTTAAATTCTATTTTATATTCACTTTCAATTAACCTAACCTTCTTTATGTTCTTATTTCTTACCTTCTTTCTTACCTTGTTTTTTGGTAGATTTTTCTTAATATCCTATCTTTGCCTTCCTCCCTCCAATCAAAATCAGGTTGGTAGCTATACAATTATATTCCTTCAGCAGTTATCCTGAGGAATACCAGGTGCATCTTTAAATTATCAAAGATTATTATTGCTTGCTTCTTTTATTCATTTTCATGACATTATAATGGTCTTGAAATACTTTAACTCCACTTTTGTGCTGTTTTTCTCAAATTTTGTGCTGTTTTTTTGTGTTGTATCTCAATTCCATACACTGCTCCTTTGACTTTCTATGTTTCATCTTTATTATTTTCTTCTTATTTTACTTTCAAAACCAGAAAAACCCTTATCTTTACAGAACTTATATTCCTATTGGAGAGAGAGTCAACATACAAATAAATAACTAAAATGTATAAGTAACTAAAACCATCAGACATCAGATGGTGATAAATATTTCAGAGAAAAGCAAAGCAGGAAAGGAAAACATGGAAAGTTAGAAAGCATGGCTGAAATTTTAAATGAGGTGATCAGGGAAGACCACCCCAGACAGCTGAGGTTTGAGCAAAGGTCTACAGGGATTGAGGGGCTAAGCCATGAAGACATGCATAGAAGAGTGTTTGCAGACATAGAGTGCTGCAAAGAGAAAGCCTCCGAGGTGGAGCTGTAGTTGACGTCTTCCAAGGTCAGTGAGGAGGCTGGGGTGGCTGAAGTTAGATGAGTGTGAAGGAGTAGAAGTGAGATATCCCACTATCAGAGGGGTAGTGAGGGTGTTTATAAACAGGTAACCGGCAGGAGTCAAGTAATTTCACTAGGGCTTCGGTAAAAGGAATTTTGGCTTATTATTATGATATAAAATCCAAGGTAAGAGAAACAATTGTATTTGAATGCAAAATGCAACTTTTTAGCTTACAGTTTTAGAGGGTTTATTGTATGCCAGGCACTGTATAAAGTTCCTTATGTGTAAGATTTTATTTCATACTCAGTGTATAAGAAGAAGGTAGATTTCATACAGGTTAATTAATTTACCCAAGGTCACAACTTATATGAAAAGAAATCTGAGTCACATCCATGTGGTCTCTTAATTCTAATTCTGTGTTCCTCTGAGGTGTCACTGAATGACTGAATAGTTACCAGTCATCTGGAGAGATCCAGCTCTGAACTCCGTGAATGAGTTTTTCTACTTCCTTTTTGTTTAGTGCGCAGAGCATTAGCTAATGATCCTAAGAGGCTCGGTTGGTTTACCATGTGGATCATTATTGTTCTCTGTTTTACTGACACACGCTACACACTTAAATTGTGGGACACTTTTTTTTTTTCCAGAATGGCCTACTGCCAATCAACAAGGATGGAAAAAGATACCATAGGTGTATATATACAGATTAAACATCGTTATTGAAAACAATTGTGTCCCATAGAGGACATTGGTATATGAGTTATTTTAACCTACTATATGATCTTTCACCTACATCTGAGTGACCTGTTATGTTCCTTTTACACTTTATATAATGTAAAATATGAGTTAAATGAATATACAAGAAAAACCTGCCCTTGAAATAATCCAATGTTAAATTTGTAATGTCACAAATGAGTAGCATATGCATTCTTTAGTCTATCATCTTTATCTTCATGCCTGATTAGCCCCGCTCAGAAGGAAGGATGCTGGCTAACTCAACCCCTGTGTTGAGGAGGCTGTGTGATTCATTTTATTTTGTACAGAATTTGGCTAGAAAGCTGAAGATTTATTGATGCAATGTAAAATATTAGCTGGCAGGTAAAAATAAGCCTGTTAATGAATGTGATTAGAACAGCAGCTGGAATGAATTGCAGTGTTTGCAACATCAATGGAATTAATAGACCTTAAAATATTCAGGGAATCAATTAAAAGTCTTCTTCGGGATTCAAAAAATGTGTGTTCATGTGCTGAACTTTAAAATGAGCACCGGGAGAAGAAATGGCCAAACCTTCTGTCAGAAAAGCGTTTAAAGATTCTCAGGGCGTCTGGCTGTTTCTGGGTCCAGCCAGCTTCTGAAGGAAACCCTGGTGGGCTGAGCAGCAGGCAGCTCGAAACGCAGGCTTCAGACTGTGCTTGCAAGAATTAAACAAGAGAGGCACGTGAGAGCAATTGAAATGGGTGTCCTGGCCGCACTACCTGAGGTTCTGCAACCTCGTTAACCTTTGAGACGGGCACAGCGTCCTACCAGGATGAAAGAAGAAAAGAAGGTGACAGTTTCTTAAGCGTATTCTCAAATGGTCACCCCGAAGACCTTGAAAAGTTTCAAGCCAGAAGTTTTAGGATGAATAGTCTTGTATAAAAGTCTTTGGGAGGAATTAATTGGACAGCATCATGTATAAGCAATGGAACATAGATATCATCTAGCATTCCCCAAACTAGATTAATTAATCCCTACTTCCCCTGCCCCCACTAACAAACGAATTAAATAGGCTTTTTAGTTACACTTTTATACCTTTACCTGTGGGGGAAAGCATTTATTGTCCATATAATTGTTCTATAATGCAAAGTTGAAAGTTTCTCTTTAAAGTAGAAGTACAAGATGATAAAGCAGGAGGAGATTGTTTAGTTCAGACTATGATGGTCTATAATCCGATTTTAATTTTGGGAATATTTACACCTTATTCCATGTCTCAGTCCAAAGGCAATCTACTTGTTCACAGGTTACTTACATTCTGCACAGTTTCTGTGATATTTTCTTCTCATTGCATCAGTAGGAACCTGGGTAGAGCCAGAAATCCTGCAGCCGTAAAGACTGGTTTTGGGACGATGACTTCATCCTCTGGACCTGTGAAACTTCCTTCAGGTTTCTTAGCGTCCATGGCTCCAAGCTTTAATGTTACCTTAGACCCAAGCAGCCAGTGTCCTACCTTGGCCCCATTGGCTCATGACCATCTGCTGGCTGCTCTTCCTGGGGGCAGGAGTTTTTCACTCTTTTGGGTAGATACCAAGGGGCATGATTGCTGGATTGCATGTTAAGAGTATGATTACTTTGATGAGATGCTGAAAAACTATGTTCCGACGTGACTGTACCACTTTGTGTTCCCACAAGCAACAAAGGAGTGTTTCTCTTGCTCCAAATCTTGGCCAGAATTTGTTTTTTTCAGGGAGATGGCTGTGGGGATGTGCCCACTCAGTGCTGACTCCTGTTCTAGACCATGCTCTGGGAAGCGGAACCCCCAAATTCCTGCTTAAAGCCCTGAGCGGGCTTTTAGGGTCGCAGTGTGTTCTTAGAGGAGTGGACTGTGAAGCTTTGGGTGGATGTATCTGTAAGTCTAAGGGGTGGATTGTGGGTGGCTGCTTATGGAGGGAGACTGCTCATGGTGGGTGAATGGAGTTTAGACATGAGGATGCAACCAGGTCCATGGAGGACAGTGGGAAAATCGAGGCTGGCCACACGCTTAGGGAGTCTCTATTTTTACTGTGTACCCCAGGCCCCTCAGGCCCTGCCAAGCAGCGGCAGCCAACCATGGTCATAACCATATGAGGAGTTGAGCTGTCTGTGCCCTGGGTAACTAGAAAGGGCCCTGAAAGCACAGTTTGCCTTCTCATCAATTTTCTCTAGTTGTCTTCTTGGGCAACTGAAGCATCCACTTGAAATTTTACTGCTGAGATGATCAGAAGCCACAAGGAGGAATCTCACTGTTTATTTGACCTTCCTTCTGGTCTCAGCAGCTTGGTTCCTCTTTTCGTGTCTCCTATGGCTCCCCTATTTGCAGATATATGACTTCACTGGCAGAGTCTCCCTCCATGGTCCAGCCACCGTACTTCCCCTCATCCCCGTCACCATCCATACAGGTTTTTTCTTGCAGTATCACTCCCTCTGATCTTCCACTTTGGCCTCACAAGCAGCTTCTATTATCTTTGCCTTGTTCTAATCCACGGTTTGCAGTGGTGCAATTTTCAGGTGGAAGTCCTACTGTGGGTAGCAGAAGGAAGAGGGAGGGGGAGAAAGCACTGTGGATATTTAGCAATGGATACTTTGAAACCACAGACTGTTGAGGCTACATATTCTTCTAGGGTTTATGATATTTGTCAATTAACCATTTGAAGACCCATAAAAAGAAAAATGCATTCCCTTTGAAGAGCACTAAGGAGAGCAAAGTATTATTTTTTTTTCGGGTGAAAAATGAATAATTAAGATGTAAACCTCTTAGTCAAGAGCTCAGATGCCGATCTGGGGACAGGAGGGATATGTAGGTATCGATAGAAGGTAGGTTTAAATCCCACTAATTCAGGAAAAATAAAAGACAAGTGGGGACCAAGAAAGTACATGCATCATTGAGTGGTGAAAACTACACTGAGCCGTCACCAGGGAGGAGGACTTAATTTTGGCTTTTATCATCCACTACCTGTGGGATTTTGAACACTTCACTTTCACCTTCAGGTTCCTCATTTGTAAACTTAGCATATCTTCCTTGATACCGTACAGGGTGGTTGTGAAAAATGAAGTGAGACATTGACCATGAAAATACTTTGTCTACTGGCACGTACTATACATACATGTTTGGGCTCCAAGCTCTCTCCTACATTCAGATATGTCTGAGACCTAGACCCAGTCAAGGCTAGTAAACCCAGCTTGTGTTTTTTCCCACAAGCTGCTATGCTCAGGTCATAAAAGCTTTTTGGCACAATGATTATAATGCAGATAATATTCTGCTTCTGTCGCATAATCCTTTATTTCATTTTTTGTTTTGTTTTATAAATAGAAATATGCGTATGTTATGATGAGCCAACAAGATCATATGAACGATCTCACCAATAGATCCTTAAATGGGAAGGATAAGCTGTCTTCCCCAAGGAGGCCTAATTCTATGAGACATCAGTGATTTAAGGCTTAGAACAGCAACTTGGCCATTATCCAGCTCTGATGGACCTTGGGCATTATATTATCTAGCCTACTGGAAGCTAGTTTCCTTGGCTACGAAAATAATACATTACCATAATTTCTAAAATCTCTCTCAGCTCTGATTTCTGATTCTAAGTCTACCATACACATACTTAGATTTTTCTTCTTAAAATGATGAATAAGCAAATGCAAAGTCAACCAGAACCTAACTCATCAAAATCATCAACTGATTAAATATTCTATTTGTTCAGCAATTGTTTCTTTTTTCTTTTTTCCATTTATTTTTATTAGTTGGAGGCTAATTACTTATAATATTGTAGTTGGTTTTGTCATACATTGACATGAATCAGCCCTGGATTTACATGTGTTCCCCATCCCGATCCCCCTCCCACCTCCCTCTCCACCCGATTCCTCTGGGTCTTCCCAGTGCACCAGGCCCGAGCACTTGTCTCTCAACAATTGTTTCTTGAACGTTCTCTTCATGCCGGTTCTAGGTGCTGGGACACCTGGCAAAGTAAGAGACACACGATCCCTGCTCTCATGGTGTCACTGCTTAGCAGGGAGGAAAACAAAGAAGCAGATAGTGAATAAGGAAAATGTTGAACAGAGACATGTGCTATAAAATGGGAAATTTTACGTTCACCAACTAACTATACCTCCTTCCTCCCGTAAATCCCAAGATTTCTGATGAAGTAATACCTTTTAAGTAGACTGAGAGCATTTGGTTTGCCTGTATGGTGACAAAAAGAGAAAATAAATTGAAAAGGGTTTAGGGAATTCTGAATCTTTGAGATTTGTAAGTCTTTCCATTTGGAGAGCAGGAAATCTAGACCCCAAATGAACTTGGGCTTAGATACAGCATCAAATAGGTGAGAGGTGTCTGTGGGGAAAACACTGACCCACATAGTCATCGAGCTACAATGGGTCAGAATCTAGGCAGACTTTTGCATCTTAGTCGAGTCTATTGATAGGAAAAAGATCCCAAATGTGATGGAAATAATTTGCAAGCTTGCAAAGCCTTATCAATAGTCACTATATATTTGCAATTAAAAAAGAGAGAGAGAGAGATAAAGCCATCAGTTATAGTGCTAAAACACAAAGTTGAAAACTTAAAAATAGGTAAGAAATAGTTTTGAATTTAATTGAACATCAGCACTAGAGAAATTGGTCAAACAAGAACATATGACCTTCAGTTAGAGAGAAGTCTTTGTGGGTGTTTTTAAGCTCAGTGGTTGAGGTGCTGGTCCCTTATCACACCATATTTCTTGTCTAAATATATGGCTTTGTTTTCCCTTGATTTAGCGATGCCATGAATGCTACACTTGTGCTTGACAGTCATGACCACAGTCATTTTATTTGACACATAAATAGAACAGAGTAAGAAGGGAGAGAAGAGTAGGAAAATTTTCTGAATGTGGACACTTGAGAAAGAAGTCCAGACAACCAGCAGATAACCAGGCCCTGGAGGTGTAGCACACAGCACAGTGACTGCAGACCACAACAGCATATTGTAAACATCAAACTCAGGAGGGGACTAGATGCTAATTATTCCTACCACAAAATAGAAACGATCATTATTTGATGAGTGGAGATGTTCGCTAATGTTATAAGGGCAATCATATTGCAATGCAGAAATGTATCAGATTAACATGTTGCACACTTTAAACTCACACAATGTTACATGTTAACTATATTTCCATTACGGAAAAGGAAGACCTGTTTCAAATTCACCCTGCTGTGAGGGGTAAAAGGCAAGAAACATAAGTGAGGGTGGGGGAACGAGGGTATTTATCTCATGGCCAGGAAGGAAAAGGCAGAGACTGTAGCCAGGGCAGGTGGAAAACAGTGCTGAGTAACGTCATGGGACTGGTGGCAGGCTGCAACCTGCGGTTTATATTTGGGGATCTTTGTCAATCAGCTATTGGTGTGTTAAAATGTGCCTATTTTTGAACATTTACCTTGGATGTACCAGTGTTCTCAGCCAGGCTGCGTCTTCTTTTAAGACAAGCTTAATGCTCTTTTTCATCATTTGGTACATCTACTGTCAGAAGTGAATGAGTGGCTGACATTTTAGCGCCAACTCCAATCTATCTTCCTCACTAAATGCTGAATTAGAGACTTTATGCACATACAAAAATATGGATTTCAAGAAATTACCTGAAGTGGTTAATGTGCTTAAAGGTCAATGAAGTAAGGTGTGTTTTGGAATAATATAATCTAAAGCATTAAAAAAATATATAGATTTGAGAGCTCTTTTGCAAGTTTTACAGTCTAAAATGCAATACTTAGTTTCTGTGAGATTAATACATCCACAAAAGAAATCGTTACTTGTACTTTAAGTTGTTTCTGAAGCTACTGTAACACCAAATCTATACTGAATAGAATATGCAAGGGCAACAGTGAAGCTATAACTCAACCTGGTGTGATTATGATGTTTAAGTAGAAAATAAGATTCAGGGAAAGTGTTTTGCAACAATGTCTCCTCCAAATAACAGAGTATTTACTGATTCACCAAGAAAACGCCTATTTTCAAAAGGGCTGTGGATGTCACAAGCAATTAGTGTGTCTACGAAGGATCTTCTGCAATTCCGAGAGGAGACAGGAAAATGTTATATAGAATGTGACATGTAGGGGTCATTTCAAAAGTAATGGATACCGACGCAGAGCTACAAACAATTTTAAGGTTTACACATCACTCAAAGAAATTGGATTAGAGCCAGAGAAAAAGATGTTTTATATTACAGTTTCCAAAAAAAGTCTTAAGGTCATTTGATACAAGACAGGATAATATCTACCGTCTTTTGAAATGGAATGTACATGAAGGCAAAGGGTTGTATGTCATTTCTGAGGTAAAATGTTACCATTTTGAGCATATTTCTTTCCAAAAGACTTCATACCAATAATAGCCTATACATATTAAAATAGTTTACAAGTAGCATGTAAATAAAGTACCTGAATCCTAGTGTTCAAAAGTCTTATCATCTGCTGAAAGAAATGCTCATCAGCTGTTTAATAGACTTTGTCTAAATTCTCAAACAGGAGCGGACTGCCATTTGCTTTTCTTATGAATAGAAACATGGTTTAGTGCTTTGACTCAGAGTTGGGATGACTTTTGCACGCATTGGTTGGGAGGGTGGTTGATCCTTTGAGAAGAGTTCTGGTAGCCGTCGTGAAAGTTACTTTTACTTCTGTAGGCCTTGAAGTGGTTTGAATGGTGGCCTTCAAAAGTTCTTTGGATGGTGGCCTTCAAAAAGATATGCTTACATCCCAGTTACTGAGACTGACAGATGTTACCTTATTTGGGAAAAAGTGTCATTGTAAATGCAAGTCAAGGGCCTTGAGATAAAGAGGTTATCTTGGATTATGTGAGTGGACCCTAAGTCCTTATGATGTTTTTTTATGAGAGAAAGGCAGAGGGAGGTTTGAAACAGAAGAAAGGACACAGAGAGTAAGGCACTGTGAAGACAGAGGAGAGTGGAATGATGTGGCCACAGGAAGTCAAGAAATGCCAGTGGCCAGCTGAAACTGGAAGCAGTGAGGAAGGATTCTCCCCCTGGAGCCTCCTGAGGGAGCGGGGCTTGGGGGAGACCTTCAGCCTGGACTTCTGGCCTGTAGGAGTGTGAGAAAATAGTTGTTTGTTGTTGTAAACGCCAGGTTTGTCGTCTAGTTTATCTATAGTGGCCACAGGAAACTAACACGGAAACCTTTACCTCCTACGATTCCTGAATACCAAAAAAAGCCAAGGGTACCATGGAGCAGGTTGTCTAACTTGCCCATCCTCCACGGCTCATTCTGCACCCAGATGAGGTCATAAACACACTGGGAGGTGACAGAAAAGATAGAGCAGGTAGTTCTAAATTCCAAACGTGAGGAAAGAGAGAAATCATTTCTATCAGCTTTCTTACCACAACACAGCTCCTTGTTGCCTTTTTACTTACCTCCTCTCCGCCTTTTAGGTCTTTGGAAGAGGAAGGCAGGTGAGACCTCGGAAGAGGAAGGGATAAACAGGAAACTAGGAATAAGCTGAAAATAGTAAGGACTCTTTTCTGACAAGAAAATGCAATTATGGAAAATAAAGAAGCTCAGAAATAAATGCACAAAGAAGCAAAGAACACACACACATAGGACAGATATAAATTAACACTGAGAGAATAAAGTGACTTTTTTTCCATAACCTTAACTTTTGACGAAGTAAGTGGATTATACTATCAAACTAGGAGATAGAATATTTCTATGTTTTGCCAAAGTTGCTGAATTGTTGTTCAGTCGCTCAGTCGTGTCCGACTCTTTGTGACCCCATGGACTGTAGCACGCCACGCTTCTCTGTCTTTCACTGTCTCCTGGAGTTCGCTCAAATTCATGTCCATTGAATTGGTGATGCCATCCAACCATCTCATCCTCTGTTGTCCTCCTCTCCTCCTGCCTTCAATCTTTCCCAGCATCAGGGTCTTTTCCAATGAGTTGGCTCTTTGCATCAGATGTGTCTGGTGGTGAAAATAAAGTCCGATGCTGTAAAGAACAATATTGCATAGGAACCTGGAATGTTAGGTCCATGAATCAAGGCAAATTGGAAGTGGTCAAACAGGAGATGGCAAGAGTGAACATCGACATTTTAGGAATCAGTGAACTAAAATGGATGGGAATGGGTGAATTTAATTCAGATAACCATTATATCTAGTACTGCGGGCCAGAATCCCTCAGAAGAAATGGAGTAGTCCTCATAGTCCACAAAAGAGTCCGAAATGAAGTACTTAGATCAATCTCAGAAATGACAGAATGATCTCACAAACTCTGGAAATCTTATTTCCAAGGCAAACCATTAAATATCAAAACAATCCAAGTCTATGCCACAACCACTAGTGCCGAGGAAGTTGAAGATGAACGGTTCTATGAAGACCTACAAGAACTTCTAGAACTAACACTGAAAAAAAAGATGTCTTCTTCATCATAGGGGACTGGAATGCAAAAGTAGCAATTCAAGAGATACCTAGAGTAACAGGCACATTTGGCCTTGGAGTGCAAAATGAAGCAGGGCAAAGGCTAACAGAGTTTTGCCAAGAGAACGCACTGGTCATAGCAAACACCCTTTTCCAATCACACAAGTTGCTGAAAAAAGAAACACAAAAGTGACTTGCATAGCATCATTTAACTTTTTAACACTTAGAAACATTTTATTTTTTTATTTGGCTGTGCCAGGTTTAGTTGCAACATGCGGAATCTTTAAGTACAACGTGCAAACTCTTAGTCGCGGCTTGTGGGATATAGTTCCTCAACCAGGAATGTAACTTGGGCTCCCTGCATTGGGAGCATGGAGCCTTAGCCACTGAACCACCAGGGAAGTCTCATAACATCATTTAATTTTACAAAGAATTTTGGGGTGGGAATCTGGAACAGTTAGGAGCATATTGTTTTAGCCATTATTGATGTCAGAGACTTTGTTCTTGGCCTCTGGTTTCTTTTCTCTCTACCTCTCTCTTTTGCCCTACCTTTGAGGCATGGTTCCTCAAATTTCCCTTAAAGGGGATAAATCTTCTCAATCTTATTTCTAGATCTCCTCAGTCAATTCAATTTAGGATGTTAGTTCAATATATTAACTTGTCTCTTGACTAGTATGTTTTGGCTTTTGGCCCCTTGGCTTTAAATATTGGGTTTAAACATTGATGTTTTACTAGAAAACTTTGACTTCATATGGGCTTCATAAGGGGCTTCCCAGCTAGCTGGCCCGAATGGCCAAGAACCCGCCTGCCAATGCAGGTAGACATAAGAGACACAGCTTCGATTCGTGAGTTGGGAAGATCCCCTGGAGGAGTAAATGGCAACCCCCTCCAGTATCCCTGCCTGGAGAACCCCATAGACCGAGGATCCTGGCGGACCATAGTCCACGGAGTCACAAAGAGTCAGACACAACTGAAGCGACTTAGCATGCCGGCAGGCACGTGCTTCATAAAACAGCAGTGCAGCGCTCTAACGTCTAAAGTGGAGGAGGTTCCTCTCAGTGAAAAGAAACACACAACTAGACAACCCCACAGGCTCACTCGGGCCAGCTCAGATTCAGGTGCTGTGAGGAGACGGGGAAGGTTTGGGGTTACTCCAAGGTAACTGCTCGGACAGCTGCTACTTGTGAGGAAACTCTTCTCTTCTTTGGGTTAAGGAGAAGAAGGCAAAGTGAAGACAGATTCGATTTGCTTCAATGCAAACAGCTTTGCATTGATGAGTCAGCACACTGCAAACGGCTTTGTGGGACACCCCAGTGTGGACCAGAGTTGCTTTGGAGGATGTCCACTCAAACATCTCGGCTGCTGTGGCCTCAACCTGGATCTTCCTGTCTCTCTGATCTGTCCACCATTTTTCTTTCCTCGACTAGGTCTCCCTGCACCCTTCCACTTGACCAAGCCTAGACAATTAACAGTGATGTCATGCTCCTGGGACATTGTCAGAGACACCTATCCCTTCGTCCCTGCCCAACTGAGATCCTGGGCATTTCAAGGCCCTGCCTAACCCAGACCTCTCATAGTTACGACTTCCTCCTCTCCAGTCAAGTCACACTGCCGGAGCCCGTTCTCTATTCTGTCCTGTTTCACAACTGATGCTCTTGCTTTCTCCTACTGAACTGCAACTTCCGAGGGCCTTGTGTCTTGCTTGTCTTTGTATAGCTGACAGAGGACTTTTTCTCTTATATCTGTTCAATAAACATCATCTAATGATTTAAAACAACAACAACAACAAAAACAGAAGGGGCTTCTAGAGAAAATTGTGATTTGGACAGTCACAAAACAATTTTAAAACTTCCAGAGTTGCTGGAGAACCCTGAAGGAATTGCCTGGAATACCCAGAAATCAAGTGAACATTTGAGAATTAAGAAAGTAGTTCATTATCCATAATTAGATAGACAAAAAGTTTTGGAAAGAGCTCAGAAGTTGCCTTGTGCAAGTTACTGTAGATGGGAAAACCAAAGATCATTGTTGCCAAACTCTTAATAGTTTAGAATGTCTTGCTTGGATTGTGGCAACAGCCTCCTAACTGGTCTCTGTCCTTCATGTCTCCCCCAAACCACAGTCTTTACAAAGTGATATTTATAAAATGAAGAGGCGACACTGCCTTGGTCCTGCTCTTAGAATGATGTCCAGACACTATGGACTGGCATGTAGGGTCTTTTGTGACCTTCTTCCTCCTGTCTTTCCAGTCGTGTCTCGGTAGATTATTTATGTTCTTCTTTCAGATTCATTACTTCTCTGATTCCATGCTCTCTCAGGTCTCTGCTTTTTGAGGGATTCCCCCCCCCCCTGGAATTTTCTCCCCCTTTTCATCTTTCAAAATAAATTCTTCTTACTCTTTCAAATTCATTGATACAAATTCTTCAGGCTGAGTATTCTCTAGGTGCAAATGTTATCCTAGCACCTTTCAGGACAGCATTTTCTACACTCCATCCTATTAATTGATGTTTGTTATTCTTTTTCCTAAAGAAGGTCAGGATTGTGTCTCACTCACAAGTCTGGGGCCTTGGGAATCCCTACCACAGAGGAACTATTTTAGGCAATGATGCCAATGAGGTTTCCCAGGAAGAGTCTATGGACTGAAGAGATCATCAGGCTGAGAATGGAGACCCAAGGAAGACCAGCTTTCACAGGGTCAGCAGAGGAGAAGCACCCACCAATGGAGACTAAAAAGGAAGGGGAGAATCTGACAAGAAGCAGGTTTGGAATCCAAGGGAGGAAAAATGTTCACACTGAAAAAGTTTTCAGCTGTGAGGAATATCATAAAGAGATCAAAGTAATTAAACACGGGAAGGGGCTCATTGGATTTGGTGTTTAGGAGCTCACTGGGTGGCCTTCACAGTAGATCACAAGGTCTTTGGCGAGGGATTAGAATGTACATGAAAAGTCACACCCAGATACATGACATATGATCTGCCTTGAGACCGTAGGATGTCTAATATACTTCTGTAATTAGGATCATAGTCCTGGCTCTCAGCACAAAGAGATATTCGGCAAAAGTTGACGAAAAGGAGGATATATTTCTGTGCTTTGGATGCAATTTTAACCCCAGCTCCTGCTGTATAGTGTAATCTTACATCCCGCACCAGATTCTCTAAGCCTCACCTGCTTGCCGCTGAGACTGCATGGTCCCCTGTGGGCCTGGGCACTCTTGCCACCTGAGGCTGGCATGTTCAGGCATGGCTGCAGCCGGTCACTGAAGCGCTGGGCTGGGCTTCCCCACCAGCCATTGAGGGAGCTGGGTGACCTGACTTGGAACCTAGGGAGGGAACTCCATGTATGGTGAAGCTGAGAGATGGGCTGAGCAGATAAACTGACTCTCCTTCCTCCTGAAGAGACGGCTTTGAGCAGCTTTTCTGCACAGGCTGTCTGGAGACATCTCCGGGGACTCAGTGACTGCACCTGCTGACCACCAGCCGTGTGTCTTTGTGGCTTATGGTGAAGTGGTGGCCAGCGCAGGGACACCCTGTAGCTTCCCAAACCTGCTGCGTCACAGTCCCCTCCCGTTAACTCTTTATCGCCGAGGGACTCCACTTTTCAAATCAATCATCCTTCTTCAGGCTCTGTTTCTAGGCTGAGACATTTATCTTCCACGTCTCTAAGGATGCTGGCGATTGTGGCAATACCAACAGCAAAACCCAGACCTTTCTAGTCAAGAGCTGAACTGTCCTTTCCAGGCCAGAGGACTAGAGTGGATTGCCATTTCCTACTCCAGGGGATCTTCCCAACCCAGGGGTTGAACCCACGTCTCTTGCGTCTCCTGCTTTGGCAAGAGGATTCTTTACCACTACATCACCTGGAAAGCCACAATGGAATACTACTCAGCCATAAAAAGGTGAAAATAATGACATTTACAGCAACATGGATGCAACCAGAGATTATCGTAGTAAATACAGTAAGTCAGAAAGAGAAAGACAAATACCATATGATATCATTTTCATGTGGAATCTAAAATCTGGCAATTTGGGGTTTGTAGATGAAAATATTACACTTAGAATGGATCAACAACAAGGTCCTACTGTATACCACAGGGAACTATATCTAACCTTCTGGGATAAACCATAATGGAAAAGAATATTTTTTTTAAAAAAAGAATGTATGTATGTGTAAAACTGTGCAAGGGTTGGCATGACATTGTAAATCAACTATATTTCAGAATAAAAAAAGACCTGATTCTTTGAACTTGCATTCCTTTCTGGTAGCAGGCAATCCAACTGTGGACCCGAGAGACAGGCCAAGACCTTGGAAGGCCAGTAGCTGAGCATTAGGGAGGCAGACCACTTGGGTTACATGCATTTTATGTCAAAACACAGGTTCAAAAGCCATGTATGTTATAATTCACTGAACAAATTTAAAATGTAGTTGCAACAGAGGTAACCTCATTGGGTTATTAAAAGATATGTTTCTATATAGCCTAGAAAACTACATTCTAAATTTCAAAGCTAATTTCTGTCTTCTCCAGATCTAAACCATATGTGTCCTGAAACCAATTCAAAAGGGCTTTTTGGAGAATAGGTTGGTCTGTGTCCCATCTCCCAAGGTCCACTTTAAAAGAGAATCAGCTGGGTATTGACCAGTGCCGCTCTGGATGGGAAACAAATAAGATCTAAAGTCAAAGTCTAAGATTGCTCTGAGATTCCAGAAGTTCTCTGATTTGGGAATAATTTGAAACTTTTCTGCGACCCTGATAAAAGTGGATTCTCTCTCCAGAAAAAGGCACACAAAAATGTGTAAATAAAATGTTGCTTTTTTTTTTTTAAAGGAACCATGGACCTCAGGTTTCATAATATATCAAATCTAATTTTATAGCAATAAAAAGCTCTGACCTTTATTCAGCGTTAATGTCTTTCCTCCCAAAATGTGGAACCAGAAGCCGGGTCTCTTTCAAACTGGAGGCCAAAGCTTATGGAGGCAAGGGTTTTGGCTGGCTCTTTTTTAATTTCCACTGCACACTCATTTATTCTCCCTGATCCTGCCAGTTCTGATTTCTGAGCTTGTGAGAGTTGGAACAAGTGAAGAAGAAGAAAAGGAAGGCCAACAGGAAAGACTCTGTTGACAGGTACTGCTGTGATCTGGCTTTAAGTTGATAATACTATTGCTATTCCACTCCTTATAAGATTTAGTAGACTCCAGAAGAGTAACAGAGGTAATTTTTGGGCAGCAGATGCTGCTGGTAAAGATTTGCTGAATTACTATCCCTGTGGTTGAAGATTGATGAACTTCATAAAGAAAAGGAATCCTATCGATGTCTCTGGCTTGCTTGGACCATTGACCCTAGTAATTCTGAACATTTATTAATAGTACAGTCTTTCTTTGAAAGAATGGGCATATTCCGACTTGACTTTCCCCATCATTAGCTTGGGATTCCCAGGTGGTGCAGTGTTAAAGAACCCACCTGCCAATGCAGGAGATGCAAGAGAATCATGAAGATCCCCTGAAATAGGAAATGTATTCTTGCCTGAAAAGTTCCATGGACAGAGGAGCCTGGCGGGCTGCAGTCCATGGGGTTGTGAAGAGTCGGAAATCACTGAGCATGCCACCCCATCATTAGCTTTGGAGATGCTAGTCAACTTTAGCTGGAAATTCTCTGTACATATCTGAGTCTGATATCTACTCTCTCTCTCTCTCTGTTTGCACACACACACTCCTCGCTCTCTTTCTATACGGATACAATCCTTGACATGGCCTCTGGCTATACTCTGTCTACTTAATGGAGTTGAACAAACACAAGGAGTCAGCACTCGTCACTTTGTACCTTTCTAGATGGATTGGGGGAGAAAGCTTAAAGAGTAGGAGGACTGTAGGCCTTAAGACAAAAGAAACCACTTTCCCCAAACTGCCTTTACCCTTTACCAGTCATGAAACCTTGATGAGTCATTTATTATCTCAGTGGTTAGTTTTCTAATTAGAAAAGAATGAGCACAATAATAACCACTTCGTGGCCATATTGGTTAATCAGGGATAATGTCTATATGGTGCCTGACCTTTGTAGGCACTCAGTGAATGATAGCTATGAAGGTTACTTTGAAAACACACCTCAAGCCCCTTTGGTGCAGATGTTCACAAGCACAACATATCCATGCCCCTTCTTAGTCTGTATCAAATAGTGTGGGCTCCAACACATTAACTGCTTTCAGAAACAAAGCAATGCTAAAGCTGAGACTGTTTTTCTCTTGCACATGTGGCTTCTCATAGTTCTACATGTGTGGCTTGGTTCTTGGATTCCGCTCAGTTCATTATGCAACATCCTGATGTTCCCAAGATGCTGTGTTGGAGAGAGAGGTACATTTCAAACAGACAGAAGGAGCAGAGGCCGGCTCAGTGGTGGCGGCAGGAGATGAACTTGACCAGATGTTCCCCAACCTCCCACAGGCTGTGACTCACAGGTGGCCCCTGGTGCTGTGTGCAGCAGCTCGGGAGATAACCTGTTCTCCCAGCCGAATCCTCCATCATGGTTAGGTCAGAGCCCAGATTTATGAGCTCCTGGAGAGGTAGAGTACAGATGGAGAAAATGTCAACTTTAGCTTTTGTGGGAGGATCAGGAAGGACCTTGAGGAATTGCCACTGCCATGACTTATGGGAGACATTATACTCCTGAACCCTGTCTTTTGTGTGACTCCCCTCCACTGCTGATTTCTTCCCCTTCTGCCTCTGCACAATAACTGATTATGCCTATGGATTCAATCCTTACTCTTGACATCCTTCTCTATTGCTATTTGTTGGAAGCTTCTTTTATCTACCCTTCTGGATGCATCTGAAACTCCACATAACCATGCATATTCCAGATTGATTGCAGAACTCAGAATATGGTATTGCCTAACTCAGAGAGTTTGCGAATGGAAGTTGCCTTTGCTTTCTTCCCCTCAGTGATCTTGGTCTTGCACCAAATGAATTGTTTTTCTTGGGCTTGCTTTGTGATGCTGACGAAATGTCCTGCTATTGAACAATGTGTCTTGCCACACATTTTGGTATCCTTTGTCTAGGGAAAGGGAGAGAGAGAGACAGAGAGAGAGACAGAAGGAAAAAGATACAAAGGAACTTATTTATGAACAGAACCAGACTCACAAGCATAGAAAACAAATTTATGATTGCCAAATGGGGAAGGCAGTGTGGAAGTGATAAATTACAAATTTGGGACTAGCAGATACAAACTACTACATATAAAACAAAAAAACAAGGTCCTACTATATAGCACAGGGAACTATATTCAATATTGTGTTATGAGCCATAATGGAAAAGAATATGAAAAAGTATATGAAATATATGAAAAGTACATGAAAAACAATTTGAAAACTACTTTGCTGAACACCAGAAATTAACCCAACATTGTAAATCAATTCTACTTCAATTAAAAAAATAAGAAAAAAATATTTCATGTGAGTTGCCTGTTTTTCAATGGAAAGCAAATTAAATATTCTAAATTCTTCCTAGAATGAAAAAAGGCTCAGTTTGGGAAGTAGAGCTCACTTTCCACCAAATTCAGACACATCTCTAGACGTGGTTCTGTTCCACTGCTAGACTTTTTGGTGTATGACTCCCCAGCCTCCATTCTAGCCTACAGCTGCTGGCAATTTTGCAATGAATCTCCCCTTTAATTAATCAATTGGGGTCCACATGGAGGAGGTCTGTATTTACTGTGTCAAAATTTGACAAAAGCATGCATGAAAGGGAATCAGGCATGCACAAAAAATCCAATTTCTTTTTGACTGTATTCAAATAGCAATCAGAAAGCTGCACACAGGAAACACACAACTGCCCTTGCATAGACAATGAATGTGAATTTTTTTTTTCTAAAAAGGGGGGCATGATTGGTTACTAGAATAAACACGATGGTACTATAAGATCAAGAATGGAATAATATGTTTGGGGAAGAAAAACAAAGGTCATAAATCTAAGAACTGGAATAACTCAGAGTTGTTAGGCAATGAGAACTATGGTGGAGGGGGGCGGTTACCATTCTACACCAACATAAGCAGAAACACAAGCGGCAAATATGTCTTGAAGTGCCATTAACTAGGAATTGTTTTGCTGACAGAGAGTGAAGGACAGCTGGGGAAGAAGGAGGATTTGAAGCCCACTTCCTGATGCACTGTAAGGCATGTGTAATGTAGGAGAGTGAACATCCTTATCTGAAAAGGCAGCAGGGTTGGGATGGCCTCATGTGAGAGCCAAATTCCTATGAAGATGGACAAAGAGAAGGGCGTCCCATGACGAAGTTCAGCATAGAAGAGTGTTTAGCAGGGGAAGGGCTTCCAGAAGGAGCAGCTACACCATGGAATGCATTTTCTTTATTATTTGCCACATGCCACATGCCAATATATGTTGCAATATTTGTGTGCCAAGATGTATGTTGCCAATATGTGTGTGTATGTGTGTAAGTATGTATGTTTATATATATGGTCTTATAACCTTACAAGTTTATCAGTTTTAATAAAGAAGTAAAGTTTCCACAACTCAAAGCATTCGCAAAGGCTAGAAAATCTCTGTAACCAAGATACCTTTTAAAACCATAAATTAGCTGAATGGAAAAGGAAACAATATGATACAAGACTCTCTCTGGATAAATGAGTAAATGAGTGTCGTGCGTTTATACACACACACACACAATATGACAAGTCTGGACAAGATAAAAGAAGTCAGTCAGAAACTGATGCGGTTGTGCAGAAGCGTCTCTCTAGATTCCTAGGGCTCCGCAATAACCTGGTTTCTCCTTTTTCTAACCCTGACCTCCAAGGTCAGACAGTGCCACTAACAGGGCCTCTCGGGGCCGAGTTCCTGGCAGGGGGGTCAGGAGGAGAGAGAAAGGGCAAAGACTCCCGCCAGGATGATCAGGGTACAGCCGAGGTGGCTGGGTTTTCTCTCTCTCTTTTCCCCCGCCTCAGTTTCTCCCTCGTTAGAAATGACTGCTGACAGTGTTCTTTCTCGGCAGTTTGCACGGCCCAGAATGTGCTGAAGTCGTCCGGCAGCGCCCGAGAGGAGGGCAGTCATCTTCGCAGACGCGCGTCCTCCGCACCTGCGCCTCCTCCAGCGCGGAGTCTGCGGTCCTCACCCCGCGCCTTCTCCCCTCGCTCCGCTCAGCCCAGGCCCGGCGGCTCGCATCGCCCCTGGGGAGCGTGCCCTGAGTGCTGCGGGGTGAATGGGCGGGAGACCCAACCCTTGATGGTCCGTGTACTCCCAGTTCCGAATGTACTGGGCGCCTGGGAGGGCCTAAAGGCTTCTTCTGTGAAGAGTAACGGGCTATCTCACGCAGAGAGAGGAGTGAACACAGACCACTCGGCTCTGCCGGGTGGAACAGAGGTGAAGTCACAACTGCAGCGTGGGAAGCAGCTGCCACGTGCGGGACTAACTTCTCTTTCTTGTGGACTATTCTCAGAAACATCACCAAAGGTTTATTCCAAAGGGGAGCAAAGCCACTGCTTGAAACACAGTCAGTCCATCAAATGTGACAGGCAGTGACTGATGGAAAGAGTCCTCTCTGCTCCAGGACACTGCTGAGAGGACGCCTAGGCCGGCTTCCAGGAGCTCGCAGGGGAAAATGTAGGTGACAAGCACTTATTTTCCGTTACAGAAAACAGGTGCTCCAAGAATTAAGAGGAGGGTGTGTTAGCTGCGGGACATGGATAGGATGACAGATGGGGAAGGAAAGGTAGGGTCAGCACAAGGGCAGAGAAAGAAGGATCACGAGAGAGCATGGATTTTAAATTCTTCCCACATTGGATTTGTTGGAGTTAAGGAGACTTGTTAAGTCGGGAGCCTCTCCCACCAAGACAGTGGGAAGGGGCAGGTTTGCAGGGGAGGAGGAGTTACCCTACCAGTCAGGCTCCTGCCCTGCAGAGAGCCTCGGAGAGCAGGAACAAATATGAAAAGGGAGAGACTGGAGAGGATAAGCTGGAGATGGAGGGAGGGATTAATGACTCCCCCAAAAGGGGAAATTAGATCTTGAAATTTCAAGAACTGAGACACTGTTGTTCTTAGAAGGCTTAAGAAAATGTTACACCAGTGTTTTAACAGGTGTGAATTCACCTGCTAAAACAGCTGGAAAGAAGCCTGGGAAGGAGTCCCTGTCTTGGGCTGCGGCTTGAAGAAGAGGAGGTAAGGGAAATCAAAGAGCAAGTCAGGAAATGACTTCACGGTGAACAGCATCACATAGCCTTCCTTTTGGCTGCTGGGACTTTTTTTAAAAACTATCTGTACAGTGATTCCAATTATTTGGAATCTTTTAAAATGCGTTAGCTACTTTGTTGTCTTGTTGCAGCAAGGAATGCTTTTCCCTGATGGATGGAAATGCTAGTGAAGAGGCTGTAGGGTGTGGAGCTGCTATTGCTCTCTTAAGGAAATTCAGGCCTTCTGTCTCTGATAAAGTAACAAGGCCCTGAAAGCATTTCTGGCAGATGGGCGGGCATTCTCAGCCCCCAGCTGCCGTGTTGTACTTTTCCCCTCCTGCTGGCCTGCAATGAGCTGTCCCATCTGAAAGGTCCTCTTTTTGCTGCACACCACTGCTTTCTACTCCCCTCCACACCCATGGCCACTGTCCACACTAAAGTGTCCCATGTCTTTCACCTGGCCACTAGCGTTTCCTCTTTCACCCCAAACAGCATCATTTACGCATCCATGTGAGAGTTGGGATTGTAATGATGCAGGAGACACAGTCCCTGCTTTTAAGTTGCCCTTAGTCTAGTTAAGGAGCAGAAGTATTATTTTAGTGCCAAGAAATGGAGAGGTTTTCAGTACACATCGGAGGGCCACCCAACCCAGGCAGGGGTTCAGGGGTGATTTCCTGGAGAAAGAGGGGTGACACATTAGCTAAAGGAAGCAGGTGAAAAGGAAGGGACCCATACGGCAGCCTGGAGGTGTGAGTGAGCACGGCCCATTTAGGGAACTGTGAGAGTTTCTGAATAACATAGCCTCAGGAAAGTGGGTAACAGGAAGACAGTAGCTGAGCAAGGAGATGGGAGCCGGCTGTGTTGGGTCTGTGTTACATTCATTTGTCATTGTCATTCATCTGTTCGTGGTTTTGGGTGTTTGCTATGCACAGAGCAAGAGACTAAGCACCATATCTTTAAGGGAGCTGAGAATAATTTCAAAAATTTGTTGATGAGAACAATCACAGGTGAGGTTTTGGTTCTGGATGCAGAGAGGAGGAAGGGGTTGATGCTTACATACTGACCAGCTTCCTCATCTTGCCCTGGCTGTCCCCAGAGCCATTTGCAGAGTGCAGCCTCCATGATCCTGCAACTGCATGACAGGTTATCTTTCCTTTTCCCTTATGAAAATATAACTGTGGGAAGGACGGTGGAGCATTCAATAGTGAGGAAATGAGTCAGGGACTGAGTAGAAGCCAGCTAGATGGTTGAGCAATTTTCTTAAATGATATATGAAAGGAGAATCTTGAAAAGGAATAGGATTTGACTTGTCTCCTTACTCAGAACTTATAAACATGCTGGGCGATGTGCACTCGGCGGACCATCAATGCATTAGAAGCTATAATCTAGTTGGGTTTCTACAAAGTAACTCCAAGAGAAATGAAAAATGAGGGTGTTCGATTTCTGCAGAATCAATTTTTGAAAAAAAAAAAGTAGTGAATAATGGATGCAATAGAATGGAATAACTGAATAATACAATGGGAAAGAATTAAAAGCCAAAAAGGGAAAAGAGTGTTCAAAGATAATCTGATCCATGGCAAAGGGTTATAAACTACCCTTTTTAGCAATAAAGGTACTTGGCTGGGGATAAGAAAAATAAAAAGTAATTTAAGATGAAAAAAGAAGCATGTGAAATATTAAACACTTGGGCCATGCAAAATTGAAAAGATGGAGCAAAATTAAAATAATATATAAACTTTGACAGTTCCCACTTCTTAAAAAAAAGCCATGTTGCCTCAACCTGGCTCCTAAAGTATTGCTACCTTCCTGACGGCCCCCACTCAAAGCCCCTTGGCAGAAACGCTGAGGTCTGCTAGACTTTCCTAGCTCTGTCTTCTCAGGCAACTCAGAGTTACCCCTTCTTCTCTGCATCCACCAGGCCAGCCACTCAGTTGGATGAGTTCCTGCTCCTGTTCTTGGAATTCTGGGATAAGAGAGAGTGCTTGTTTCTGAGAGAGCTGGCCAAGGTTCTGGAGATAAGACGATGAAGTGCGTTAATGGATAATGAAGGCTCAAAAGAGATGTGATTCTCTTCTTCTGGACTCGGTGTTCTGGTGCCATCAAACTCCCTTTGGCTTTTGATCGTTTCTCTCAAAGGATTTCTCTGCCTCAGTAGTCCTTGAAGTATAGCTCCCAGACCAGCTGCATCTGGGATCTTATTGGTGGTGGTGGTTTAGTCGCTCAGTCGTGCCCAACTCTTGGGACCCTGCAGACTTAGCCTGCCAGGCTCCTCTCTCCATGGGATTCTCCAGGCAAGAACACTGGAGCTTATTAAGAATGTAGGTTTTCAAGTCCCACCCCAGACCTACCAAACAAGAAGCTGATTCCGGGTGAGGCTTAGAAATCTGTGTTTTGAGGGTTCTGACGTGGGTGCTTCCACTGTCCATTCATCTGGTAGAAGCCCTGCTCTGTCTTCAGCCCAGCCTGTCCTAGCCCCTTCTATCCCCAGTGAAGCCCGCCCCAAAGCCCCGGGCTTGACACATGTGCTCTTTCTTAATCCTCAAAACCACCCTATGAAATATGTCTTTGTTATTTGTCATTTGCTCAGTAGACAAAACTGAGACTTTATTCGGAGAAGGTGCTTGCCCCTGGAATCAGTGATATGTTAGGAAAGAAATTTGAGTCTATGTCTGGCCAGTTCCCAAGTCCACCCTGCTTTCTCTATGTGTTGACGTTTTCTCTGAGCATCACAGCCTCCTCCGACTTTTCATTTTCCAATCAACAATTTCTTTCTTTTAAAAATCTCCTATATCTACTTCAAAATACATCTGTCCTTGTCTGCCCTTCACCTCCTCCTACTTAGAGAGAGGGAAGGAGGCTGTTTTCTAAAGGTGAGTCTTCCAGTCTATGCTCTTCATGGAGATTCTTTTTCCTCTGGTGTCTCTCTGCTGTTTCTCTTTCCCTCCTTTATTTTCTCTTCGTTAGCCCTTCTGATCCTGTTTATCTCTTCCCCAAATTAGTCGTCTTTTTCCTCCTTTCGTTTGTAACCATCAGGCTCCCTTGTCTTCCCTTCTTTTTTTAAAAATATTCTCTCACTGAGTATCTCACCCATTCCCAGGATTTCTTTTTGGATGAAATCCACATCTATTTCCAGTCTTGCTTCTTTCCCTTGGTCCAGATCCATGAATCAAGCTTCTTCCTGGACTTCCTGTTCATCCTTAGCTCAACGTGCCTAAAACAGAGCTCATGGGCTTTCTCCAGATCTGCTCCCGATCTGCTTAGCGAGATCATTCTCTCTCCATTCTGTCAGGAGGGAAAATCTTGTACTCAGCCTTCTCTTTCACACTGTTTATCCAGTCAGTCTTCTTTAAATGGCCTTCAGATCTGGTCCTCTTACTTACATCTCCCAACTAGACTGCAAGCTCTTTGAGGGATGGACAGGATCTTATTCCCCTTATCTCTCTACATCTAGCTTATTGCTTTGCAGGTTATCGGTGCTCAAAAATAATCAAGTGAATGTACAGAAAAATTAAAGGATTAAAAAGTAACGCTTGTTATTCTCAGAGGGAGAGGAGAGAAGTAGACCCTCTAAAGGTAAGTTAAAATAATTTATTGACAGCCAAGGTGACTGTTAAAATGCTTGCTGAATTATTAGTCCCAGAGAGCAAGAGGGTGGAGACCTGAAAGACATATCAAATAATGAATCAAAGGATGCTCCCTGTAGCCTTCTGTTAAGAGGCAGAGATATTTCAGCATCTTAAGAATCAAGTACTACAATCTTTTATGAGACTAGAAAATCACTGTAGGTCTCATAAATTTCCCTCTTCTTATTGTTCCAAAGGCTTAATTTAGGATGAGTCACTCCATAAATCTAGGCAAAGATGACTAATGATTATAATAACAATATCATAAATTATATAGTGCCTTTCCTCCAAAGGAAAACTGGATCTAATTTATTCTCACAGTATTCCCTATTGGCTTCTAGGGCCCAGGATCATTATTTCTATTCTTTAGCTGGAAGGTATGGAAACATGCCTTCCCATTTTTCCTCATTGCCATTCCATACACTATGACTCTATCCTTATGCCTAGCCAAGTTTACTTCCAAGTGAATTCCTACTGTTTCCTCACCTTCTTCGGTCACCAAGACTTAGATGGGTTTTCTTTCCTTCTGTTTGTCATACCACATTCCCAAGCTGATATAAGAACAGTATTGTAACTTATTCATTGCCTAGCATTGCCCCAGAAATTCAGAAAATTTAACCAAAGGTGAATAAAAAAAGTAAAAATCTATGCAAAATAAATAGTAGGTCACTTCCCTGGTGGCTCAGGGATAAAGAATCCAACTGTAAGGCAGGAGATGTGGGTTTGATTGCTGGGTGGGGAAGATCCCCTGGAGAAGGGAAAGGCCACCACCACTCCAGTATTCTTGCCTGGAGAATTCCACGGACAAAGGAGCCTGGTGGGCTACAGTCCATGGGGTTGTAAAGAATCAGACATGACTGAATGACTAACACACAACACAACAACACTTTCTTATAATAATGATAATGCAGTCCTCTTTTATAACAGATTTTAAAGTTACTGCAGTTGAAATTTTCCTGTTTGATATATTTATTTCAGATAGCCCAGCCTACGCTTTTCTATTGGCTATTAACCCCACTATTTATCAAGTTGTATAAGAAGGATATTAAGCACATATTTACTAAGTGACCTGGTTAAAGTCACAGGTTCAATAATACTTCTAATAGTACTTGAGTCATTAGAGCATGAATCCATATCTTTTGATACTAAGTTTTATATTTGGCCCATAAATCTATTATTTTATAAAAATTTAAGCAGAACTTTAGAACATCTTCCCTAGTAAACCCTAGTAATGAGTTAATCTTGAATAATTATTTTAGGAATATAATGGCAAAACATAATGCCTGAATTTTAAGGATTATTTCTTTATGAATTCAATTTGCTTTGTGTATATTATTTTTAAATAACTTTATAAGATAGGAAAAGGCATATTCTTATCTTTCCCATCAGAGATGGAGTTGATAATACTTCATTCATCCATTCATTTCTTCTAAAAATATTTGTTGGTTGCCAGTTGTATGCCATGAGGTCTGCTAGGATCTGAGTATGTAATGTGTTAGTCATTCAGTTGTGTCTGACTCTTGGTGACCCCATGGACTGTAGCTCACCAGTCTCCTCTGTCCATGGGATTCTCCAGGCAAGAATATTGGAGGGGGTTGACAGTCCCTTCTCCAGGGGATCTTCCTGACCCAGGGACTGAACCCAGGTCTAGCATTACAGGCAGATTCTTTGCCATCTGAGCTGCCAGGGAAGCCCAATTATGTAATAATGGATAAATTAAATAGTCCTTTTCCTTGAGGAGCTTAGAGCAAAATACAGGCATTAAGTGAAAAAACACATAAAATGATGCACACCTTCAGATCATGATATGTGTTATGAAGCAAAAAATTGAGAGGAATTCAAAAAGGTCCCTTTGATAAAGAGAACTTTGCTGTGAGAAGAGCAGGAATTAGGCTGAGTGTTGTGTAGATGACTCAACACGTGTAAACGACTGGAATGCAGCTGAGAACCTGCAAAGCGGAGCATGGACTGATGGCAGAGAGAGGAGCGGCGTGTCTCAGGAGGAGGCAGAGGAAGAGGCAGGAAGGGACCCTGCCAGATAGGACATCGTCTTGTTGTTCATAGTGAGGGAAATCAACCTTGAATATTCACTAGAAGGGCTGAGGCTGAAGCTGAAGCTCCAATACTTTGGCCACTTGATGCGAAAAGCTGACTCATTGGGAAAGACCCTGATGCTGGGAGAGATTGAGGGCAGGAGGAGACAGTGGATGAGAGGGTGGGATGGCAGCACTGAGTCAACGGACATGAGTTTGAGCAAGTTCCGGGAGACGGTGAAGGACAGGGAATTCTGGCGTGCTGCAGTTCATGGGGTTGCAAAGAGCCAGACGTGACTAAACAACAACAAAGGGTTTGAGATGTTATTTTAAGTGCAAAGGAAAACCACTGAAGGATTTTAAGCAGAAGAATAGGCAGAATCAAATTTTTATTTTAAAGGAGACTTCTGTTGCTTGAGGGACATAGATTAGAGAGGTATGAGAGTGAAGGGTCAGTTAGGAAGCTCTCAAGTCAGTCTAGATGCGTGAATTTCAGGGCAGTCACCAGAGCGGTGGGCAAATTTAAGCTATATTTTCAAGTCACTTGAGTAGAACTTACTGGTGAATTGGAAGGAGCTGAGGTGAGCAATGTGGGAAAAGGAGGTGCTCTGAGTTACTGAGTCTCCGAGGTTACAGCCAGAAGGAGCCTTGGATGCTATTGATTTCACGCCCCATTTCAGAGAAAACAGAACTGAGGTTCCATGAGGTGAGGTGATTTACCCACATAAGTAGTGAATTTACTATAGGTAAAGAAATAAGTGTTGTTCAAGGTTGGGAGGAATAGATGGGGGAATTAAATAGAGTCTGTTTATATCTAATCCTTATCTCTAAGAAAAATACTTGGAACAACTATGATGAGAAATGCACCACTTATTTTATAAATATTTGCAAGGGGTCCGAGCACGTAGGAAAACGTTTCCAGTTCCTTTCCCTGTAAGTCTAAGTGACTCATTGGTTGGGAGAGTGGACCCCTCAAATGATTCTAAGTCCTTGATATCGGCTTCCCTGGTGGCTTAGCGATAAAGAGTCCACCTGTAATGCAGGAGATGCTGGTTCGATTTTTGGGCGGAAAAGATTCCCTGGAGGAGGGCATGGCAACCCACTCCAGTATTCTTGCCTAGAAAATCCCATGGATTGAGGAGCCTGGTGGGCTGCAGTCCTAGGATTGCCAAGGGTCGGAGATGACTAAAGTGACTGAGGAGGAGCACAATCCTTGATATTCAGCCCGGGTTTTCACTTGTGTGATGTCAGATGCTACATTTTATTTGAAAATATAATAGAAGCCAGTATATCCTGGTCTGCCCCTTAAAAGAAGACATGGAGCTTTATTCTTTATGTGAGTTATGTTCATCAATGCAAATTTTAATTTCTGTATTTCTTTATTGCTGATGCAAAAAGAATTGACTGCTGAGAAGTGAGTCATAGTCCTTAGTCCTGCTTTGGTTGATGTAGCCTATTCTTGGAAGGTTTGACTATTTGTTAAAATAAACTGTAATTTTCAATGATCCTCTTTGGCAGCATGAGGCTCATATTCAATGATAATAATAACTATTAATGTTTTAATAATAATAGCTAAAACAAACAGAGCCATTTCCTATATGCCAGGCACTGTATCAAGACTGTTAACATACACTATTTGCAAAGTCATACAGCTAATGTTGACAGAGCTGACATTCAAGCCCAAGTCTTTCTGACTATAGATCCCATGTCCAAACCCATTCACCTGTACATCCATTCATCCATTCAGTAAATGTCAAACAACTGGGTGCTAGGACTGTTCCAGGAGCTGGGAATATTGCCATGAAAATATGGACAAAAATCCCTGCTTTCATGAGCTTATATTCTACTTGGGGGCAGAAATGGGTAAGGTAATTAAGCAAAATGAATAAGTAAAGTATATAGTGTGTTAGGACTGATGCTGAAGCTGAAACTCCAATACTTTGGCTACCTCATGCGTAGAGTTGACTCATTGGAAAAGACCCTGATGCTGGGAGGGACTGGGGGCAGGAGGAGAAGGGGACGACAGAGGATGAGATGGCATCACCGACTCGATGGGCATGAGTTTGAGTAAACTCCGGGAGTTGGTGATGGACAGGGAGGCCTGGAGTGCTGCAATTCATGGGGTCACAAAGAGTCAGACATGACTGAGCGACTGAACTGAACTGAACTAACTGAACTGAATGGTGTGTTAGAAGGCCATGAACACTAAAAGTGTTAGTCACTCAGTCATGCCCGACTCTTTGCCACCTCATGGACTGGAGCCCACCAGGCTCCTCTGTCCATGAGATTTTCCAGGCAGGGATGCTGGAGTGGGTCACCATTTCCTTCTCCAGGGGATCTTCCCAACCCAGGGATCGACCCCAGGTCTCCTGTACTGCAGGCAGATTCTTTACACACTGAGCTACAAGGGAAGCCCTCTGAATGCTATGGAGAAAAATAAATGCAAGTGAACGGAGGTGTTGAAAATGTAAATTGAAGGGCTGAAGAGAGTGTTTCATTGAGAAGGTAATATTTGAGCAAGGACTTCCAGGAGAAAAGGGCTGAGTTCCATGGCTCTGGAGGGGAAGAGCATTCCCAGCGGAGGGGATGGGAGTGCAGGGCCCTCCCTTAGGAGCTGCCTGGCACGTCTGGGCATGAGCAGGGAGGCCGGGGTGGCGGCAGGGGACGGAGCAAGCGGTCGGCAGTAGATGCTGGGAGTAGAAGGCCAAACGGAGCTGTAGGGTATTTCAAGCCAGGGTGAGTTTTTATAAGATACACAAATGTCTTACATCAGAATGCTGTTTTTTCATGCTGTTATGAGGTTAGGCTTGTTCGCATTTCACCGGATGTCTCTGAGAGGCTTCCGGTTCAAGATGGCGGAGTAGAAGGACCTGCGCTCGTTTCTTCCTGCGAGAGGACTAGCCGTCCAACAACTAAGCTGTTGAACAACCATTGGCAGGAGGACGCTGGGACCCACCAAAAAGAGATAACCCACATCCATAGACAAAGAAGGAGTCGCAGCGAGGCGGATGTCTCTGAGAACTGACAAACGACAATGACGCTGCTCTCTGAGCTCTGCTGGCCTCCTGAGGGAAGCTATGGTTTTTCCACTGGTCATGTATGGATGTGAGAGTTGGACCATAAAGAAAGCTGAGTGCTGAAGAATTGATGCTTTTGAACTGTGGGGCTGGAGAAGACTCTTGAGAGTCCCTTGGACTGCAAGGAGATCCAACCAGTCCATCCTAAAGGAAATCAGTCCTGGATATTCATTGGAAGGACTGATGCTGAAGCTGAAACTCCAATACTTTGGCCAGCTGATGCGAAGAACTGACTCATTGGAAAAAACCCTGATTCTGGGAAAGATTGAAGGCAGGAGGAGAAGGGGATGACAGAGGGTGGGATGGTTGGCTGGCATCACTGACTCGATGGACATGAATTTGAGTAAACTCTGGGAGTTGGTGATGAACAGAAAGCCTGGCGTGCTGCAGTCCATGGGGTCGCAGAGTCGGATATGATTGAGCGACTGAGCTGAACTCAGGAAGCAAGGCTGACTTAGGAAGTTAGTTGTGTGGCTGAAATTTTGGTGGCCAAGAGGAGGGTGGGTCTTATTCAACTTTGCAACTTGCCTGTCAATTCAATATTTATCGTGTTTTAGAGCAGTGTCTCTCCAACTCAAATGTGCACATCCACTACCTTGATAGAACAAGCCGATTCTGATTCAATACGTCTGGGGTGGAGTCCAGGAGCCTGCATCTCTGACAAGCTCCCAGGTAAAGTCAGCGCTGCTTAGGTTGTGGTCCATACCTTGAGAAACAGGACTTTATAGAGTCTGCAGAGACTTTCCTATCCATCATCTCATTTTAATTTGGCTCTTCATCAAAACCCTGAGTTAATTGGCTCAAATATTATCATCTTCATTTACAAATGAAGAAATTGAAACTCAGAGGGGGGTGAGATGACCTGGCAGAGGTCATATGGCCAAATGGCGGAGCCGTGACTTGAATTAGTTCCCTGGCTTCCAGACAACAGCTGCCCTTGATGGCTTTTAAGCTCTGATACATAAAAGCATGCTAATGAATGTTTTTGGCTGGTGCTTGCGCACACTCACACACACACACACACACACACACACACACATGTGCGAGGCCAGGGCTAGGGAGGGGTAGAGAGGGGGATGATATAGCCTCACTGAAGCTGCAGCTGCCCAGAGGCCTGCCTTGGCAGCAGTCTCTGGAAATGATCCAGTCATCGTGCCATGCCCTGGAAAAATGTCTTCCCACGTGCCTCTCTCCCATGCAAGGCTCCCCTCACCTTTGGCTGGGAACATTTTCTCCGCGTGTACTTTACCCGTGAGCTAAACTGCATGGACCTCTGAGGTAATCTGGCCCCACGCTCATGCCCAAGTCGCAGAGTTATTTACTGTCAAGCTGGAAAATACTGCTCTTCTCACCCAAGGAGAGCACTGTTCTCAGAGAGAAAGCACATTGCTTCATACTGAGCTCCAGCTTTCGGTGATGAGCAGAAATCTTTGAAGCGTTTCCAACCAAATCCTTGGAGAGGTGAACAGATTTTTCAGCTGCAGGATTCCAGGTGAAGGAAGTGTGTCCCCCCACTTGTTTACAAAGCAGCGCAGCAGCTGTTTGGAGGCCCCCACCCCCCTGGACAGACAGGCATTTGCAAGCTGTACTGAGCCCTCCAGACAGTCTGCTTGGGCACCCCCAGCCCCCCAGAGCCCTCATCACCATCAGCCACCGTCGGCGCCGAGAGCTCAGTGCAGGAATGGCACAAAGGCCATGCTTGGCTTCTTGGATTCAGTTGTGCTGGGCTCTCTTTTTAATGTTAAAAAAAAAAATCAGGCTGCCTCTCAAATATGATTCTTCGAGAAAAATGACCCACACTCTTTCTTGCCTCCTGAGCCCTACGGAGAAACTTGGCTTCGGAGACATGGGCATGAGTTTCTTGGCCGCTGCTCTGAGAAGAGCTCTATCCGCCTGCCTCTGCCCGTGTGCCCGCCCTTACAGACTCAGCCCCTGTCCTGTGTCCTCTGCCGGATGCTTCTGGGACACATTCTGAACAGCGATGCCTTGCTTTCCTAATTCCTAGGACTCAAAGGGTTTTACTGCTATGGGACATCCATCTTGCACTGCCTTGGATGGTTATAGTAATAATGGAGATGACAGCAGCTAGCCTCTACAGTGTAATTCCCATTCATTCCACATTGCGCTAAGCACTTTGCATGAATTGTCCCATTTATCCTCAAAATGGACCTCGTCAGGTTGGTATTATCATCTCCATTGTAAGATGAGGGAATTAAGGCATAGAGAAATTAGGACTGGAGTTTGCCCAAGGTCATATAGCTCCTAAGTCTGGGTCCAGACTAGAATCAGGTGTGTTTGGATACTTTTTATCTTTCAGATATGTAAAGATAATGCTGCTTCTGTTATTATGTGGTTAACGCTCTCTGATGAATAGCAGTGTTTAATAAACATCCCTGTATGTCAGCAACAGCTACTCTGAAGGCACTTCACCTTAATGCTACTACTTGATCCTACTGCTGCTGTTAGCAATTACAGCGACTCAAATGATTAAGTAGCTCTAGTGGAATGTATTGTGTGGGTGTGTGTTTGGTTGCTTGCTTCAGTTATCTTTGGAGAAACCACCATGTTTCCATTCTTAGTCCTTGTGATGGGGTTTAGTCTGAACTTCTCACCCCCTCACTCCAAGCTGGCACTTGGTCCTTGCCAATTACAATAGTCCATACCACTGGACATAGGGATGGATAAGGACTGATACAAGAGCATCAATTTGAGATTGTGGGTACAAAGAATTATATGAGCCTGAGTCTATCTGGGGCCTCCTTTGCCCCCGTCTGGGTACAGCAAGTCTAAGAAGAAAGCCAGCATTGGAGAGAGTAGGGCTGAGACATGCAGAGATACAGTTTTAATGAGAAGTTTGAACCCCAGGATCCAGCTGAGATTTATTCCTAGATTTTTTCAGTTATAAAAACAAATGCCTCTTCTATTTTTGCTTAAGCTATTTTTGAGTTGGGCATTTTTCCCCTTATAGTTGGATGAGTCATGACTAATACAATCCATTAGGGAAAAACTTCACATTAAACAACAAAGAAGACATAACTAAATACATTATTTGATCCTGGATGGTTGCATCCTGGCCCAGGAAAGTGTGACATTAGTGGACCAGTTGGCAGAGTTTGAATACGACCAGTAGATTAATTAGTCGTATTTATTGGTGTTATTTGGAGAAGGAAATGGAAACCCACTCCAGTATTCTTGCTGGGAAAATCCCATAGACAGAGGATCCTAGCGGGCTACAGTCCACGGGGTCGTAAAAGAGTTGGATGCGACTTAGCAACCAAACAACAAGTATTAAAGCACATGGCCCCTTTTCCATTAAATAACAGTTATTGACCAGCAAGGGTTTGCTCTCTTTTTAAATCTAGATTTTAGATTTTAATCTAGATTTTCTGCAATGATTGGGGTGTTCTAGACATGGTCAAGATCTGTACTATTCAATACGGTAGTCACTTGTCACATGCACTATTGAAAACTGACTATTGCAACTGAAGAGCTGAATCTTTAATTTTACTTACTTTTACTTAATTGAAATTTAAATAACCACATGCGGCTAATGGCTATCCTATTGGGTAGCAAAGATCTAGATCATCTTTGCACTACATGAATGATTATAGTGATGCCTGATGACTGCAATAGGTGGAATCACAATTTCTTCACCCTGTCTGTGGTGGCTTTCCAGGAGTCCTTCCTCTGTTTCTGAATCCAAAGCTCATGTTCTTCCCCCTGGAGAGAGCTCAGAGAGGTGAATTACTTGTGCAAGTCTTCTTACGGCAAAGGCCTTATCAGCTTGGCTTGTGCAATGGTAGGTGAAAGGAAACTCCCACTTTTCAAACATACCTATCCTGCTCTGTTTCCTCCACCCTGAGACCTGTGTGAGACAGGCCCTGGGATGTCATTACAGCTCCTCATGGTCCAGATCATGTTAACTCTTTTGGTAGAAATGAATAAAGAAAAATAGACACAGCAATATCCAGGTTACTCTCATTTGTCACCTATGTCTTCATCTAAGTTTGCAGAAAGAAGGTGGAGACAAGTCTTAAGATATTACTTAACTAGAAATTCATCTAGTTGTTAAGAGTATTGGGCATTTAAATTCTGATTCCATCATTTAGTGCATGTGAGACCTCTGTGGAGCCATTTATCCTCTATGAATGATGGGGTTTTGCAGTTGAAACAATGGGGACAGTAGTATTTATCTCATGGTGGCTTAGTGAGTACTAAGTGAAACAGTACATATGGAAGATGGAGCAGAGTGCTCTATAACCATCCACTGTCCTCATTGTTTCATACTATTGCTGACATCCACAGGGTAATGAAAGTAATAAAGTACACAAAACACAGTGATGATTCCCTAACAACTTTCCACACTAGGGCTCTGCGCTAGCCTGCGGCATCTTTGATCTGAAATTTTGCTGAAAGTCTGAATGGAGGGTCTCTCCACAAACAGCTGAGTATCGACTGAAGTAAAGTAAATGAAGATCTGTGGTCAGAAAGATGAATGTCTGTCTGGCCCTGTTGCTACTTTTCACGGCTTGGCACCTTCCTTTTCATCTTTCAAATGTGTCAAGGGTTCTTGCCTGTGGAGTTTCAAAACAGTTGTTGCTCTTCTTTTCTCTAAGGTTGAAGCACTGAACACTTTGAAACCTAGTGAGGAGGCCACATCCTTGCCCAGAGTGCCAACCTAGATGCTGTTCAAAATAATTCGATTGGAGTTCAGAAAGCATTTATTCTAAAAATATTTATTGCACACCTCCTACATTATGCTGGCTGCTGAGGACTTCGTAATGAACAAGATAGACGCAATGTACAGCTACCCTCATAGAGTTTGTGATCCAAAGACGTTGCCTGATGACTCAACATGGGCGATGGTTTAGCACCTTCTTTATAGGATACCGGTTATCTTCCCCAAATCATTTTCTCATTAAGACAACACCACTGATGAAGCCTGCAGAAATGTGTACATGGGTTGAGAGAACATTATTTGTTTAGATGCTGAAGCTTCTCATGAGTTTTTTATTCTCATCATGCAAAGACAACACTTCTAGGTTTACATGAAGTGATTTAATGGCTGGATTCATGTGTTATGGCGCAATCCCATCCATTAGAGGAAGGAGGAGCCTTGTAAGGTCATATTGTCACGTATTTTAGTCCCACAAATTGTCAGCTCATCTTATCCAGATTTCTGTCATACTCACTTTAAAATAGAGAGGAAGCACTTCAGCATATACTCATTGGGAAGCAGGTTCACTGGCATCAAATATCCCAGTAGCTAGAGTATCCATTTAGAGTATTCCTCCCGCGAACATAAATGCAGTACCCCTGCTATGCCAGACACTGGTAGGATTTTGGAAGCACTGAGTTTGCTTCATTCTCTGGGAGGCATCTGTTTTCACTAGTTTGAGAGTAATGCAGTTCTGTAAATTTATATGTTCACAAAAATTCTTTTAATGGGACCCTGTTCCCTGTTTCCCAAAACTGCTGTGTTAGGATTGCAATAATCAAGGGATCAATGGGTGTGCAAAATCAGGCTTTAAGTCTCATGGTCTCTTTTGACTTAATTATTATGTGTACAACCGTGATAACTCAAAAAGACAAACACATGGAAGTTTTGACCTCCTTTAGTTCCTTTTACTTTTGCGGACACAGTGAGTCATGTGCCCTATTAAGTACCATGAACAATAATGCCCATTTACGTGGATTGTCTTACATCCTTCCAACCCCATTCTTCTGACATAGGTATTATATTTGTTGCCATTTTATGGATGAGGATATGGGGACTCAGGTGTTAAAATGACCTGCCCTGAGATGATAGACCTGGATTGCATATTAGGATATTTGACCCCCAAACCCACTGTAAAAACCTGTATACCTGAGGGCATGCTTGCATGTTCAGCTTCTTTATAGTCACTGCTAGATGGACAGACATAGTTAAGATCTCAAGAAATACTGGTCAGTTATCAGTTTGAGGCTCCATGGCAGAGTGCAGTAGGGGATGGCAGAATTGAGATTTAGTTAATATTTTAAAATATTTGTTTTCCATACCTACTTGATCGTGCTGTGACCGGCCATTTCTCTCTACATTTGAAATGCAGAGAAACTGGATTAGAATCACCAGCTCTACATGCTGGGTAATGTCTTTTCTGATCCTTAGCTTTATTCTCCTGCTTCCACAGAGGTTCTATTTCTGAGCCAACTGGATGCAAAATTCACCCCCTGCAAGTTTCCAACAAGACATCTAACCTCACAATACCATGTTTTTCTACTACTTCTCCTGACAGATTTGAGGTCACATTGCACAGTTAAAATATTTTGCTAGTAGCCTGCTGGCAGTTGGCTCTCAAACTCACTTTCCCCTTCTGCTGCTCTCCGGCCTCAGACACCCACATCACACATTTCCCAAGTCTATCAGAAATCCATGCTTGAGCCCCCGGCTGGGAGACCTCTTCTTGAGCACCTTCCCCTTAAGCCAGTGTCTATTCTCCTTCTTTGGAGAGCTGATGAATAAATTCCTCTGTGTTTGGACCCTCAACAATTTTATGCACATTCTCATTTAATCCTTACACTCACCAGGGCTTTTCCCTGGTGGCTCAGCTGGTAAAGAATCTGCCCTCAGTGTGGGAGACCTGGGTTCAATCCCTGGGTTGGGAAGATCCCCTGGAGAAGGGAAAAGCTACCCACTCTAGTATTCTGGCCTGGAGAATTCCATGAACTGTATAGTCCATGGGGTCACAAAGAGTCGGACATGACTGAGTGACTTTCACTTCACTCTTTTTTGTCCTGATTTTATGATGAAAAAACAGGCTCGGGAATGTTGTGGATTTTGTCCAAGTCCAGTTGTCACCAGGGGACCTGTGTGGGGAGCCTTCACCCTTGACCTGGATTCTGCTGCTCTCTCCACTCCATCCTGCCTCCCTGGTCTGAGGGAGGCGTAGTGGAGAGCACGGATGATTCTGCCTTAGCCAGTCAGCTCTATCAGTGTTTCTCAGTGGAGGGAACTGACATTTTGGGTGGGAAGGTTTGCTTCAGGGAACTCTCCTGGGCTTTGCAGGATGTCTGTCATCTCTGAAAAGTGAAACTGAAAGTTCAAGTCGCTCAGTCATGTCTGACTCTTTGTGACCCCATGGACTTTACAGTCCATAGAATTCTCCAGGCTAGAATACTGATGTAGGTAGCCTTTCCCTTCTCCAGAGGATTGTCCCAACCCAGGGATTGAACTGGGGTCTCCCACATTGCAGGCAGATTCTTTACCAACTGAGCCACCAGGGAAGCCCAGGAATACTGGAGTGGGTAGCCTATCCCTTCTCCAGTGGATCTTCCTGACCCAGGAATCGAACCGGGGTCTCCTGCATTACAGGCAGATTCTTTACCAGCTGAGCTATCAGGGAAGCCCCTGGCATCTCTGGTCTCACCCATAAAATGCTCCAGTCATTGTGGCAATCAATGAAATGTCCCTATACATTTCTGAAGATCACCCTTTGGGGAGGGGTGGTACCACCTCCATGGAGAAGAGTAGACCATCCCTATTGATCAGCGGACTAATAAATCATTTCAATGTCAATCAATGAATTGGAAGGCGGGCATGAATGTATGCACCCCTACTAGTGTAGAAGTGGCATTGTGAAGCAACATGGGCAGAGGAGAACAGAAGACAGTAGGAAAGCAGTGGCCCTCCTCTCCCCATGCCCCGCTCCCCGCTTTAACACAGCGATCCCATGGAAGGCCCAGACTATAAGGTCATTCTCATTCCCTGAAAGTAAACTGTGTGTGGAATCCAAGACAGCAGGGAATGCCAGACCCAGGAAGTGGTGCTTTGGAAAGCAGCAGGAAGGGAGGAGCCAGCTTTTAGTGGTGGAGAAATCACTTGGCTAGGGGAAGGAGGCCTGGATCCAGGGATGACTGCAAGTCCTCTTGGCCTTGTTTCCCAGTTTGGGGACCTTGGGAGATCAGAAATGCTGGTCATTTTATTTACTGAGGGTTCTTAATACTTTGATTGTTATGTACAGCTTAGCCTGCTAATGATTTCCACATTTCCCAGCTGCTTCAGCCTGAATCATCTTTATCCCTTAGGAACAAGGAAAGTCCAAGGCCATGATTTGATTCTGTTTAGAAACCATAACCCTCGGGCCCAGGCTCAGGACTTGTGCTGCCCTCCTTATCCCTGCTGGCAAGTCACAGGCTCTGGGTTAGGGAGATACATGATCTTAAATGTTAGCAGAGTCAGATGTGCCCAGTGGAAACAGTCTGGCTAACTCACAACAGATTCTCAGCTCTCTTGGCTGTTCTCCAGAAATCATGTCTGGTAGGATTTCTGCAACAGATCTGGTAGTTGCTGACTTGGAGAACTTGTAAGCTGTTTATGAATTCACGGTGAATGGCCCTAACTCCAGACACAAATTCCCATTGACAGTACAGAAAATGCATTGAAAGCTTTTTTTGTGAAGTTTGTGTGTGTGTGTGTGTGTGTGTGTGTGTGAAAGAGAGAGACAGAGACAGACACAAACACAGAGACACACGGAGAGAGAGACAACAGCAAGGAGAGTGTGTGATATAAAAATAATTTAGGTTGGTAGAGGCTGGACAGCCTCTAAGTGGAACAGTTTGCATTGATGGCTACTTTGGGAAGGAAGTCAGACTGGAATGATAAGTTCTAGTGATTTTCCTAACACTGAACATAACTTAACCTCTTAAGACATTCTACCAAAACATAGCATACTCTACTAAAAGGCCGGTGTATAACTTTTGATAATTGAGAGAAACAGGATAGGCAAACATAGGATATAGGAGAGTTGATAAAACTTACCGGAATTTACAGATTGTGTGTGTGTGGTGTTTTATGGCACATTATGTAAACTTTTTGGTACAATATCAGATTATTTTCTAAGAGCTTTTCTTTTTTGAAGCACCAGTGACTTCTTATGCTTTTCTAATTTATTCAGTACATGCTTCTTAGATTCTGACTCCATCTCAGGTACCACTCACACACTACTTTTGTGTGTATAAGTATGCCTGTGGTGTGTGGGACAGATGATAAGTTATGGAATTAGGAGAATAGATAGGAACTGGCTATTGCAGATTTATTGCTTGTTGGCTAAGCAATGATTCCAAAAGAGCAGAAGAAAAATCATATGTATGCCTAATAATTGATTGCATGATATCATTGATTGGTCAGATTTCTGCTGTTAGCTTCTCTCTGGAAGCAGTTTCTTAGGATGGGCAGATGTATGTAAATAATTGTGTGGACAAATACAGCATTGCTTCTTTGTAGACCAAATAGTGTTTGAAGAGCCATCTTAATTCTTAGAATGGGTCTATAGAATTAAAGTTGTGGGGGTCAACTCTTAGAAGAATGATGCTGGTAAGTTGCTTTTGTGAACTAGAACTTGGGTTTACTGGTAGGACATGCATTCCCAGCCAGTGTCACTTGAAGATGATGTTAGGAGCCTTTAGAAGGGTCTTAGCGCTTTCCAGTGGCAGGTTAGCAGTGAACATATTTATCTAGTATCAACTTAATAACATCTAAATAGAAACTTAAATGACCTGAAGGAGTTAAAATAACTCCTCCTATTGTTCAATCAAGTGACCTATGATATACAGACAGGCTACTCTGAGTCAGTAGAACAAAGTCCAGTGAAAAAAGATAAGAACAACAAATCAGGAATCAATCATTTGTTTGAGTGTCTTCATACCTGTTCTTGTTGTCTAGTATGATGTGCCAATCACCTCTAAATGTAGTGGTTCAAGATAATTTATTTTTTCTTATAGTTCTGTGGGTTGATGGGGCTGAGTTGGATGCTTCAATGTCTCCTGTCTGAAGGCTTGATCGGGCTGACTCGCTACACGGCGGGCACGATAGTGGCTGTTGGCTAGGAATTTAGCTTGGATTGTGGACTGGAGCATCTGCACATGTTCTAAGGGCATTGCCATGTGACCTGGGCTTCTCACAGCTTGGATACTGGGTTCCCCAAAGAAGGATCCCTTGAACTAGCATTCCAGTAGCTGCCAGTCTTCTTGTGATCTTATTTCCCAAGTCCCAGGGTACCACTTTGGCTGCACGGCACTGGTCAAAGGCAAATCATGCAGGCCAGCGCAAGTTTAAGGGGAGGGACATTAGATTTCCCTCTGTGGTGGGGGAGCGTCAAGATCACACTGCAGAAGAACATGTGGAACGGGTGATGTTGTTATGGTCACTTGTGAAAAATGTGATTTGTCATTATACTTATAACTTGATACTCATATTATTTCATATATACAGCCACACTGTCATTGTTAAGACATTTTTGGGAAAGGATGATGGTAAGAAGATATAACCCAGTGAAATAAAAGCAGAATTGTGGAGAGTACTGACACCAAGCTCACTTGGTTCTGAATCCTGATTTCACTCCCCTGAGACCTGTGGGACACTGGTCAAGACCAGCAATATAATTTGTGGGGTCCAGTGGAGAATCAGCTATTTTTTTTCAGAACAAGAATTTTAAGGTAGTAGCATCAGATCATTAAACCAAACATGCTTCCTTTAAGTGTGTGGCCCTGTGTGACTGCACAGATTACATGCCTAGGACCACCCCTGGTTAAGATCCATAACCCCTCCGAGCTTCAACTGTGTCTTCAAATTGAGAATAATACTAACCACCTAACAGGATGGTCTTAAAGAAAACTTGAGCTGATTTTATGCGACCATGTGTATTAAGAAGAGGTCATAAAAAAAAAGGAAGAAGTCATTAGGGTGGGCTGTAATTCAATAAGACTGGTGTCCTTCTAAAAAGGGGAAACTGGAGGTAGGTTCAAATATAAGCAGAACACCATGTACACATTGAGATCGCCATCTGTGAGCTGAGGTGACAGGCCTGGAACAGATCCTCACCTCAGAGCCCTCAAAAGAGACAACTTGCTGACACCTTGACTTCAGACCTCCAGCCTCCAGAATTGAGACAATAAATTTCTGTTGCTGAAGCCAACAGTTTGTGGTACTTCATTTTGGCAGACCTAACAAACTAAGACAACCTAAACAGCATATTAAAAAGCAGAGACATTACTTTGTTAACAAAGATCTGTCTAGTCAAAGCTATGGTTTTTCCAGTAGTCATGTATGGATGTGAGAGTTGGACTATAAAGAAAGCTGAGCGCCAAAGAATTGATGCTTTTGAACTGTGGTGTTGGAGAAGACTCTTAAGAGTCCCTTGGGTTGCAAGGAGATCCAACCAGTCCATCCTAAAGGAAATCAGTCCTGAATATTCATTGGAAGGACTGATGCTGAAGCTGAACCTGCAATACTTTGGCCACCTGATGTGAAGAACTGACTCATTGGAAAAGACTCTGATGCTGGGGAAGATTGAAGGTGGGAGGAGAAGGGGACGACAGAGGATGAGATGGTTGGATGGCATCACCGACTCGATGGACTTGAGTTTGTGTAAACTCCGGGAGCTTGTGATTGACTGGGAGGCCTGGTGTGCTGCAGTTCATGGGGTCGCAAAGAGTCGGACACGACTGAGCGACTGAACTGAACTGAACTGAACAAACTAAGAGAGGCCCTTCCAGCACGGCACTCACCCCCTTCTCTTAGCTCCTCCCCAGCATTGAAAGGCTCAAAGCTTGTGTGGGGACAGTCCTTCTTTTCACACCCCAGTGCACGCTGCCGTCCCCAGGGGAGGTTTACTTTCAGGTCCGCAAGCACACAACCTGCTGAAGAGCGTCTGGCTTGAGCTTCACGGGCCCCTTGGCTTTCTTGAGACTCTCACTTCTGAAGGAGCTCCTGGGCTGAGGGCCACACCTCCAGTTGTGTCCAGATGGTCTTTCCTTTGTGTAAACAGCATTCAGTCAATGTCTTCAGACCGTCCTTTCCTCCTGTCACTGGCTTCCTCCTATCTGGAAGGAGTGAAAGCAAGTCAGCCCTCAGATCCCCTCCCGTGAAGAGTTGCCAGTGGCTTCATCACTAGGGTGAGTGGGGCCAGTCATGCCATCAGGGCCACAAATCAAACGTAGCCGATTCTTCGCAGTCAGATACAATATTGTTTCCTCTGCCCTCCCTACGAGCAAGTGGTCAGAGCCGTAATGACTCCTGATGGCAGGTGGCAGGACTACATCACATCTTGACATTAGCTTTTAGCTATTTCTTTCTTTTTTTTATGGCTGCCAGTGTGCTCAGTCAAATACCTGTCTGTCATCACAATCAGACAAGTCTTAATGTCTCTGCATTACAGAGGAGGACCTCGGCTCCCTTCCAGCCCGTTTATTATGGTCCCAGCGTAGCATTTTATCACACATTCCTCACGCATAGCCTCCTCTCCACCACCACGGAAATCTTCCAAGTTGGCAGCTTTAGTGTCTACTGCCATTAATCTTCACTAGGCTGGGATCACAGGGCAAGGGATGATTTATTGCAATTACCTGTTCTAGTGCAGAGCTCAGGTGAGCTGGGCTCACATGCATTTACTGGGCTCCCTTCCATTCTCCCACAGCCAAGGAGTAAAGCCTGCCTGCTTTGTTTCCATGTGTATCTTCTTGCATTTAGCTCATAATGTTAGTTAATTAATGGAGAAGTGAGGAAATAGATTTAGATAGTAGTAGGGTTATGTATAGACATGGTGAAGCTTGGCTGTTCAAAGCCAGAGCTGACACTGACATTTGACAGTCCATTTAATTTCTTTGTTGTTTCTGCATTTTAAGAAACATCCAAAGGAAATTCGAAACTGCGCTTACCTGCCACTTTCTGCACCATCTGTTCCAGGTGATTAAAACCAATCTGCATATCGTGTGTTTCATTTCCAATTTCTCGCTCCCTAGGATGGCAGGGGGCAGTGCATGAAGTGGGGATAATGTGTGCTTAGGTTCTGTTGGTGAGGGAGAAGGCGGGTAAGGGTGGAATAACAGGGGAGAAGAAGTTCCATGGAAAGCTCTTTGCAGCAGAAACAAATGTGTTCCTAAAAGTGGCCCTCTGTTTCTCCATTACCAGCTCTGATGGCGGCTCCTCGTCTGCTCTAAGTAAAAATGTCCTAATACTCTCATGCCCCTGGCCTGATGAAAAAGCAACTGTTTTAAGGATAGGTTAAAAAGCTTTTTTTACAACTGTATCTGGGATCTGATTCATTCATGAGTTGGATATAATCTGTAGGAGACACCATTTGGTGTCTGTATGATGGATAACAATTAATTTGTTTCCTAGTGGATGGAGTTTGGGTTAAATGATCATTTTTCCCTCTACTATTTCTTTCTTGCCCCTGTCTCCTTCTCTCTGATGAAGCTAGCTGCTGTGGTGTGAGCTGCCCATGGAGAGACCCATGTGGCAAGGGACAAGGAGTGATCTTTGGCCAGCAGGTCTCCTTCTGGCCTCCTTCCAAAGTCCTGTGAGAGACTGATTCTTGCCCATCACGTGAGCTTGGGGGTAGATGCTCGTCCAGTTGAGCCTTGAGATGCCTGCAACCCCGATGGCACCTGGATCAAAGCATGTGAGTGAAAGACCCTGAGATAGAGCATCCAGTTAAGCCTCCCCCAGATTCCTAATTCAAGGAAACCAACCATGAAAGGATGTGTTATTTTAAAACAATTTTTTGTGGGGCATTTTGTTACATAACCGTAGATAGTTCAGTACAGTCGCTCAGTTGTGTCCGACTCTTTGCAACCCCATGAACCGCAGCACACCAGGCCTCCCTGTCCATCACGAACTCTCAGAATCCACCCAAACCCATATCCATTGAGTCAGTGATGCCATCCAACCATCTCATCCTCTGTCGTCCCCTTCTCCTCCTGCCCTCAATCTTTCCCAGCATCAGGGTCTTTTCAAATGAGTCAGTTCTTCGCATCAGGTGGCCAAAGTATTGGAGTTTCAGCTTCAAGATCAGTCCTTCCAATGAACACCCAGGACTGATCTCCTTTAGGATGGACTGGTTGGATCTCCTTGCATAGATAACTAATAGAGCATAGATAACTTAAACACACAGGAGTATTTCTAGAATTCTCTTAGCTATAGAGAGGACTCTGAGAAAAGGTATATTTGCCTTAGAATTCTGTAAGGAGTACAAAATGAGGCCAACAAAGTAACAATGAAGATGTTAAACAAATCTGGATGGCGCAGACACCCAGCGAGCGGAAAGTAGCCTTGTCACTGAGCAGGTGCTGGAGGCCTCCCCTGGCGCCAGGGCTGTGGTGCCCTCTGACTGTTAACTTGTGGGGGTGGGCTCCATGTGGCTCTGGGAGAAGGGGTGTGGCAACTTACAGGTACTTGTGGGGCTCAGAGACGGGCTGACATCTCTCCCGGGATGAGTATGTCCATGTTTTAACACCCAGCATGCCTATCCTAGCGTCCCCCTCCTGGATACCAGCCCTGGGCCAGTTCAGACAAACTCGTTTCAGGTCACATCACCTGAATCAGAAGGCATGGAACCTGCGGTGGGGGAGTGGGGGGCGGTGGGAATCCCTTTTTGTTCTTCCTTCTGACTTACCGAGGAGACGCTTAATGGGTTCCAAGTCTCCAAAAGGCCAGAATCCTCAGGCTTTTCCATTTGGCTTATCCGTATGTCATCTATGACGAGCCCAGAGGTTTCAGAGAACATCCCCTTCCCACAGCTGGAAGCCCAGGCTTTGCTCGACATCTTGTCTCCCGTTTTCATGCATTAGTGACTATAATTCTACAGCCGTGCAGGAGCCTGGGCAAGGCAGGCCTCTTAAACATTCAGCTGCATGCTTGAACTGGGGGAAATCACAGCTGCTCCTCGCTTTTGATAATGCCAGGGAAATTGGTAAATAAATAAATAACTGGGGCCCAGGGTTCATTTACTAAATACCCCAATATGTGCAAGCAAACCGCATCAGGGACATCAAAGGAAAAGAAAAGCCTAATTTAGTAATAACATGGTCTCCTGCAGCCTCCTGCTTAACTCAAGTGTTAAGTTAAAAGAGGTAAATCAAGGGTTTTGAAGCACAATTTTATACTTAGTCTTCTTTTTCTTTTTTTTTTTTTAACCAAAAGAATAGGATCTGGGGCCACTTCCTCTGTTAGCAGGGTCTGGCGTAGCTTTCCTTCCTGTGAAAGGAGAGACTTTTAGAAATAATTGTTGCTAATTATTCCTTATTTGCCCTTCAACTAGGAAATCTCCTCTCATGGAAGAAGCATGCCCCTGTTTAAAGCATTTGCAAGTTTTTGAGAAGACTTCATATTCCCTATGTCCAGGATTGGTTTTCAGCCTGGGTGTGGGCAATATAGTGCAGAGCCATGCCCTGACTGAGGAGGCTGGTCTGTTGGGCAAAAGGAAATGGATGGTGTGCTTGGGGAGTGAGGTAAACACAGTGTCTCCTGAGATGCCTTCCAAATTTTCTGCCTACCCCTAGGGACATCCAAGACTTTGGTTCTGGGGTATCAAGCAGGAGACCTGGAGGAGGGCATGGCAGCCCACTCCAGTGTTCTTGGCCGGAGAATCCTGTGGACAGAGGAGCCTGGTGGGCTGCCATCTATGGGGTCGCACAGAGTCGGACACAACTGAAGCGACTTAGCAGCAGCAGAAACCCTCCATCTGAGCACCGGGTCTTTTCACTTCTGGCATACCTCATGGTTTGATAATTAAAACTTCTTCTGTACCTCCTCCAAACTGAAAGGACACTTTCTGTTTCCTTCACTCAACACGTCCACTGAATGGAAATGTGTGGCCTCTGAAGTCAGGTTGCCTAGGCTCAGATGCCAGCCCTCCTACTTATTAGCTGCATCAGTTCAGTTCAGTTCAGTTCAGTTGCTCAGTTGTGTCCAACTCTGCCACCCCATGGATTGTGGCACATCAGGCCTCCCTGTCCATCATCAACTCCGGGAGCTTGCTCAGACTCTTGTCCATCGATCAGTGATGCCATCCAACCATCTCATCCTCTGTCAACCCCTTCTCCTCCTGCCTTCAATCTTTCCCAGCATCAGGGTCTTTTCAAATGAGTCAGTTCTTCGAATGAGGTGGCCAAAGTATTAGAGTTTCAGCTTCAACATCAGTCCTTCCAGTGAACACCCAGGACTGATCTCCTTTAGGATGGACTGGTTGGATCTCCTTGCAATCCAAGGGACTCTCAAGAGTCTTCTCCAACACCACAGTTCAAAAGTATCAATTTTTTTGGCACTCAGTTTTCTTCACAGTCCAACTCTCACATCCATACATGACCACTGGAAAAACCATAGCCTTGACTAGATGGACCTTTGTTGGCAAAGTAATGTCTCTGCTTTTTAATATGCTGTCTAGGTTGGTCATAGCTTTTCTTCCAAGGAGTAAGCATCTTTTTATTTCATTAGCTGCATAATCTCAGGCAAATCACTTGAGTTTTGCTAAGCTTTGCCTTTCCATGATTAAAATGGAAATTTCTCTAAACCTCATTTTTTTTTTTTTTCTTTAACTTGAGAACTAGTAGTCCCTAACTCATAGGGTTGTTGTGAGAATTAAATGACACAACACGTGTGAAATGTTTCACATTCTGACTGGCCACATAGGGTGCCCTTGGATTGATATGTGTGCATGTGATTTAATACTTTTCTACACCACAGATCAGAAGTTACCTGGGACTCTTGTCATGTGTGAAAACCAGAAGCATGCAGATATTGCCTAGTTTGTGTGGCCTGAAGAGAGTTTTAAAAATAATTTGAATTTCATTGCTGATATTGATAAATCAGGAGGTTTCATATGAAAATCTAGATTTTTTGCTTTTGTTGAAAAACGGGGAATTCTGGTGACAGGGGACCTGCATTTCCATAGACAATAACCCAGCAGGGCTGTGTGAACACCAGCTCCTTAGACAGAGGCTGGACTCCCAGGTTCTACCCACTCCTGGGTAAGACACTTTACACTGTCTCTTGGCTCTCAGAATCAGTTCATTTGCCACTCATCTTGACAGTCACTTTCTTGTCTTACACTCTATTGCTTTTTCCTGTTCTTGTTGCTTTCTGTGGTTCTTGTACTTGACCCCTTTGCATTACTGCAAGCTTGCTCTTTAATTTGTGATCCCTGCTTTAGGTGAATACCAAATACACATCATTCAGCAGTTTAAAGTTGACCTAGCCCATCAACTGGGAAGGAGACCTGTTCTACAAGGTGGGTTACTTACTTGGTCAACCCAACTGGGGCTCCACAAAAGTGCTTCTAAATGTCTTTTGGGCTGTAATCCGGTTCAGCTCTCTCTCCTGAACATCTAAAAGGGTTCTTTTAATTTAGGACTTTATAAGGGCAATTGCATGTGTGAGTGGAGAATACAAAACCACAATACATGGAGTAGAATGGCTACCTGGTTCACTTGAATGATATCTATCTGTAATACCTAGTATTGATTCATACCTGGCATCTAAGCACATCACATCCATCATCTCATTCATTCTTCATAATAGCCCTGTGATAATATTGTGATAACTGGGGATATTGATGTTAGGGAGGACCCCATTTTAGCCAACATTTTATAGGGGCGGAAACTGAGGAACTGAGGGAATTAGTGGTCATCCATGTCACCAGCTGCCAAGTAGCAGAGCCGGGGCTTCCAAGCCAGCAGCCTAATTCCAGAGCCCGCTTCCTTAATCACCGCCTGCCCTTCCCCGCCTTCCTGTCTTCCCGGGGAGGAGAAATCAATAGCAGCTCCAAGGCACGTCAGGCCGTCTCCTCAGGTGTGGAATTTGTGAAGAGTGAAATGAGGGGCAAATGAGTACCTATTCGAAGATCCCACGGTGGAGTGAAAATAACAGCACACAGCCTCCCCTGGTAAATCAGATTGTGTGTGAGCCCTGCGGACTCGGCGATAGTAGATAGCAGCGTGGGCTGCGTTTCCAGCAGCTTTTAGCCAGAATCCGGGGAAGACGGCCCCATAGGTGCGGGGTCCGTGCGGGACTCGAACGCGGTATTCCCTGGTGCTGACGGTGCTTTGCGCGGTGACCTCTGACCGCCTCTGCCATGCAGTTTGCGGCGATGCTGGTGCCGGCAGCAGCTTTGGCGTCGAGGCTTAGAGACCGCAGTGCTGCCCACCTAAGGACGGCTTGTTAGAAACAACCACCGGCGTCCTGTGTTCTGCTGTGGATGTGGGAGGCCTCAAACTCAGCGTTACTAGGCCAGGGAGTAGTGTGCTATTTGGATTAAAAACACTCTCTCAGGGCTTGGGTGGGACCTGCGTTTGGATCCTAGCTTTGTCATTTGATGGTTGTGTGATGTGGGGCTTGTTAATTAACCTCTCTGAGTGTCAGGGCTTCCCTGGTTGCTCAGCTGGCAAAGAATCCGCTTGCAGTGCCGGAGAGTCTGGTTTGATTCCTGGGTCAAACCAGGAATATATAAAATATTTTCTATCTTCATATATATTAAGATTTATCTTATATATCTTATTGTCTATCTTATATGTTAAAATATGTAAATATATAAAAGACACTTTATGTATCTTTCCTGGTCTGGGAAGATCCCCTGGAGAAGGAATAGGCTACCCACTTCAGTATTCTTGGGCTTCACTGGTGGCCCAGACAGTAAAGAATCCGCCTGCAGTATGGGAGATCTGGGTTTGATCCTTGTGTTGGAAAGATCCCCTGGAGGAGGGCATGGCAACCCACTCCAGCATGCTCCCCTGGAGAATCCCAGTAGACTGAGGAGTCTGACGGGCTACAGCCTACGGGGTCGCAAGGAATCGGACACGACTGAGCGGCCAAGCACAGCAGCACAGTGTTTCATTGTCCCCAAAATAAGGACTAATGTCCGTACCCACTCTGTAGTATTATTTTGATGATAAATAAGATGATTAAAAAAATCACTCAGTGTAATATCTGGGTATGTAAGTAAATGCTTTGTTGATGTCAGTTTTATTTTAAATATTATTAGGAGCAGACGGAAAACATTTGTAGGTCTCTTTTACCCAGTACTATAAGAGTAAACATTAAACCACATTCTGATTCCAAGTCACCCTCGACTGTAGCATCCTAAATTTGGGGGAGAAAAAAAGACACTAACACACAGGACTGCTTGCAAAGCTCATCTTAATTTCATGGGTGAAACTACGAAAAAAGTTTCTTAGAATCACATAAATGTGATTGATTAAGTCTGAGTCATACCTGATCAAAAAGGCCTTGCTTTCTTACTCTCCCAGAATAATGTCCAAGGGAACTGAGCCCAAAGGAAGACTTTGTTTTCGTCGTTTCTCCCATAAAGTCTTTGATGTGCCCCTGTCCATCCTCTTTCTCAAACTGTGCTGTAGCAGAAAGAACCCAGGTTCTTTCTGTTCATGGCCACTTTCTTTTGATGAGCCTCAGTTTTTCCATCCATAAGATGGGATACTACCCGCCTATGAGGTTGTTGTGAGAATTAAATGCGATAACATAGACAAGTCACCAAGCCTAATACCTTGTCCAGAGAAGGAGTCCGTATATTTTTAACTGCTCCTTCTTGCTTTTACACAGCTGTGTGCTACATGGACTAGAATTAAGCGACTTGTACACAAAGGAAGTGGCATGGAATGAAGTGGGGCATTTCTGAATTTTTTAAAAAAGTAGATCATTGAGAACTCTCAGCCTGTGTGTTTAGCCAGTGTTCATTATGTGATAAACACCAAAGTGATAAGCTGGCTGCAAAGATTAATTAATTTATTTAACCCCAAATTAATTTTACTCCCTGCTGGGAGGTAGCCTAGAGAATATGTTTCTAGCTGGGGTCGGCAGAAGAGGGTCTCCTCTGATGAACTGGAGAGTGTACAGGCTCTCCGAGGCCAAAGCAAGCATGACAAATGGCACTCCTAGAGTTGGATTTTTCATTTATTTGTTCAACTGTTATTTTTTAAAAGTACTCACCTTTGCATGCAGTACTGTGCAAGGCTGGGGACAGATTGATGGATAACAGAGCATGTGGCCCTTGCCCCTTGGAGCTTAGAGTTGAAAGCGAGAGACAGGCAATGGACAGGAAGACAAATCAACATAGAATTATAAGTTGGAATAGTGCTGCGAAGGAAAAGAGCAGGATGCAGGGAATCACCAGAAAGCGTGGGATGGCCAAGGAAAGCCTCTTGGTGGCCCTGACATCTAAACTGGAAGAAATGCCAAGCAAAGCACAAAGAGAAGAGTGTTCTAGGCCGAGGGATGGAGAGCCTCCATCCATACGTGGAGCCTCCGGGATGACAGAGCTGGGCACGCTTTGTTGTTTGCCGTTTCAGTCGCGTCCGACTCTTTGGCGACCCCAAGGACTCTATCCTGCCAGGCTCCTCTGTCCATGGGGTTCTCCAGGCAAGAATACTGGCGTGGATTGCCATTTCCTACTCCAGGGGATCTTCCTGACCCAGGGATCGAACCTGTGTTTCCTGCATGGGCAGGCAGATTGTTCACCACTGAGCTACCCGGGGAGATTTAGACCTGAAAACAGGCCGCTGGGCATAACACAGTGACCAAGGGGCTGTTCTCAAACCACTGATTTGCTTATTACTCCAGTCATATGTTGAGCTGAACCTAAAAGGATAGTTATAGTCCGAATAAAATACTTGAAATTCTAGGGAGAGCGTGCAGGAAGTGGGAAGTGCAAGGGAGACCCAGAGGGTGTTGGTCGTCTTTTCCTCTCATGGTGCCGCCGGTCCGTTGACATGTCCACACGTGTCGCCTGTGCGGCAGTCCGGGGACACTCTGCTCTCCAGAAGTGAGGTCCCCTGAATAAAGCCGAGGTGCCTGGGGTTTGGTTTTTTCCAGCTGGTACTTACATCCTCCCAGCTGCATCGGGTCAACAGGCTGCTGACCTGGATCAGACCATCCTGGAAGCAGTGAGCTCAGAGACTAGCAGAGAAGAAGTTTTTCTTCTACGGCAGAGGATTGGAAATGGTTTCTTTCTCTTTTTCTCCTAGAGCAGTGCATTTAATAGGTGCTGTACTCTGAATGTTTCAGTTCAGTTCAGTTCAGTCGCTCAGCCGTGTCCAACTCTTTGTAACCACATGGACCGCAGCACGCTGGCCTCCCTGTCCATCACCAACTCCTGGAGCTTGCTCAAACTCATGTCCATGGAGTCGGTGATGCCATCCAACCATCTCATCCTCTGTCCTCCCCTTCTCCTCCCACCTTCAAATGTTCCCAGCATCAGGGTCTTTTCAAATGAGTCAGTTCTTCACATCAGGTGGCCAAAGTATTGGATGTTTGTGTCCCTCCAAATTCATACACAAAACCTTAGCACCCCGTACAGTGGCATTGGGAGGTGGGGCCTTTAGGAGCTACGTAGATGGGGAAGGCGGAGCCCTCATGAATGGGGTTAGTGCTCGTATTGAAGAGACCCCCGCAGAGCTTGCTGGCGCCTTCTACCCCGAGGAGACTCCAGGAGAAGGTGCCATCCCTGAACCAGGAAGGAGGCTCTCATCACAGTGCTGGCACCCTCATCTTGGACTTTGCAGCCTCTAGGACTGTGAGAAATAAATGTCTGCTTTTTGTAAGCTACCTGCTGTGGGGTATTTTATGATAGCCTCCTGAATGGGCTGAGCATCAGATTAAAAGAATTTCTATTAAAAAAATAAGTTTGGGAAATTTGGGGGCCTGGGTGGTAAACAACATTAAAAATTATTTTATCTCAAGATTTTCTGGAACCTTTCGTAGTCTTCGATTTCCCCCAACAATGCAATGAACATTTATATTTCTGTTAGGGTAATATCAAGTAAAAGGAAAGTTTAAAAAATTGTATTTAAAGTTCATTTAAAAAAAGATATTGAGAAAAGACCCAATTTATTCTAACATATGTCAGCCTCAAGATCAATAGCAATTAGACAATGAGACAATTAGAAGTACAGAGCAGATATATGTCACAATATAAGGAATTAATAGAATGGAATTTAAGCTGGGGCATTAAAGACAATAGTATTTATATAAGTTTTGAATTAATTCCCTTTGGAAATATACTCCATCAACCATGATCAGCAAGATACATCCCAGTGAGTATGTGGGTGCCAAGGAGCGCTCATCTGCTTGGAATCAAGGCTATATTTGAGAGAATATAGGGTCGTTCAGGGGAGAGGCTATAAATAAAATGCCCTCCATGAAAGCAGTCTGAGCTGAACAGGAAGGGAGGTAGAATTATTAAGAGAGAGGGTGGAGATGAGCCTCGCCATATGGTCAGTGCCACAGCCGGGCAAGCCTGTCAGGGCTGGAGCACAGACGAGAGGGAATTGTCCTGAAAGAGCCGTGCATATTCCGCCACGAGGAAATGAGGCCAGAGGGCTGTGGGCAAGAAACCACTCAGTGACTGACACTTGCGCTGATCGGAGCCAACACCGGATGTTGAATCATGTCCACACGAAGTTGATTAGGATGGATGGGAGCCTTCTAATGCCCTAAAAACACTCAATCCAGGGCAAACCACACTCATCCATAGTGCCATGGACGAGGCTGGCTTCTGTTCTGCAGTGTATGTGACCAAATTTGCTCAACTGATTAGAGGCATACGAGTAGATCTACCAAGAAAAGTCCTCTTTCTCTAACCGCTCCTCATCCCAAAGGTCTCACTATAGCTCTCATTTCTCCATCAAAAAGTCATGTTGTTTATGTCACAGCTTCAAGTTTTCTGGATTAGATGGAAAACAATATTCACTTCAAATGACTTTGCCTATGCACATCCTGTGCCTTATTGCTGTGAATACATTACAATTTGCTAACAGTATTGGTGAAAAAAATTGTTTGCCTTCTGCTTCCATCCCGTCTGGAGACCTGGGTTTGAAAGATCCCCTGGAGAAGGGAAAGGCTACCCACTCCAGTATTCTAGCCTGGAGAAATTCATGGACTGTATAGTCCCTGGGGTCGCGAAGAGTCGGACACGACTGAGCAACTTGCACTTCACTTATTCCATCCCATCAGCAGGGGTTAAGTGTGGGGTTGTTACGAGAGGCTTGGTAGCTGATCGTCTCCCCCATTCACTTTCATGCTCATGGAAAGGCAGCCAGATACCTGGAAGATAGCTCTGGGTTTTCCAAATGAAGCCTCTTTCTTGGAATAATGGATATATATTGATTTCTATGTTATTCATTCAGACTTCTAACATAAGTAGCAGCAAAAAGATTTTAGCTTATCCAAGGTTTGCTTTGCCTCCTATTCTCCGCCACCCATCCACTGTGCTTTCCAAGACATGCCTGTTCATGACAAATGACAAACTCCTGAGATTCTCAAGCTAACCTCATGGGCTTAGCCTCCTTAGTGAATTAGCCCCTCTCACTCACGCACACTCACACACACATTATAATCTTTTAATGTTCTGCTGGAAGGATTACTTGAAATATTTGCACAAAAGAATAATTATCACAGTCATGGTTACTTTATAATATGCACAAATGACCTTAATGTCAAGTAAAAGTGTATATCCCCAGGAAAACTCTTGTTTCAAATCCTAATAGTAAAATTGATATTATGAAGCAAGGTATTTTATGACATAATAATGGGTTAATTTACTCACAACCCTGTAACAGTTGCTAAAATTAAACTATCCTTTTGCTAGGGATAATGGTTTAAAATATCTTGCCTAAATATATTTTGTTGTATTAGAATATGTGATGTCTGGCGTAGTTTTCTAGATCCGTGAATTGTTTTCTTTCAAATATAGGCAGCTATGAAAATTCTTTTTGCAACAAAATCTAGTTCTTCTCTTTTAACATATGTGGTCTTTAGGAGTGGAGCATGTTATGACATTCCAATTTTCTCCTGTGATGTCTAAGACGTCTTCTTAGAAGGAGAGCCAAGGAAGGGAATAGTTTGGTATGAAGTATTCAAAATGGTGTTGGCTGATGCTCTAAGTTCTCTGGTTTTAGTACATAACTTGGGACAATAAATTGTGTTCTGGTGTTTGGATTGGATGCCAGATCCCTTCTGGAGGGAAAATGCATCTCCTCTATCTCACTTGTCCATACATTTTCTTTTTGGCCAAGAAGCTGTCTCTCACTTTCTTTTTTTATAAATTCCTTCTGGATCCTTGTTGCTTTGGCTTTAGCAGGCTTTACAGAATTTGCCTAACACTAATGTTACTATTCAAATCTATACTTGTGTCTGAATAGAAATATTAAAAACTTGGCACCCTAAAACAGGTTTGGGCAAGTATGTCACTTAATCAGTACATAGCCACACATAAGAAGGCAGGTGGAAGAGGATTCAGGACTGGGGGGACACACATACCTATGGCCAATTCATATTGATGTATGGCAAAAACCATTGCAATATTGTAATTATCCTCCAATTAAAATAAGTAAATTACTTAAAAAAATCTGGGATTCCCACTTAGTTTACACAATTCCCTGACTCTAAAAGAAAAAGAAAACACTCCAACTTACTCTGAGATCAGAACCTGATCACATGTTACTAAACCCACAATTTGACTATATAATGGTGGACTTAGGGATTGTAGACTGCAACTATACAACTGATAAATATTTTGAGAAGACGCTCGAGAAATTTTTAGGAAACTACATGTCATTTCTAGGTTATCAAGGCTGTACTTTTTTCATATTGCATTTGTAATGTAGACATCCAGACATTAGTGCATTAATATAGATATCTAGAGATTATTACACTATTTGAATGTAGATATGCAGAGATTATCGGTCTCCCGCTGTGCACGAGCTTTTTCTGGCTATTCTTTGTGGGTTTATTGAAGTGCCTGTTAGGCACAGTAAGAATGAAGATCGAGGTTTTATACTGATTCTTTATTCCCAACCTGAAATCTAGAAGTTTATTGCCATTTTGCTTTGAATTCTTCAATTCAACTTGTGTTTATAAAGCACCAGCTGTATATTCAGTCTTTGGTGATGTGAGGAGTTCCCAAAGGCATTCAAGACTCGGTCTCTGGGAATTCACAGGCAAGTTAGGAGGCAAGACTCACTAACATTAAACAACCAAGAGATCGTCACTGTAATGTGGAGCCAACACATCTGATGTGGTGACCTTAGTCCTCCGAGTGTGAAATGTGGACTAGCAGCGTAGCATCACCTGGGAGTTTGCTACCAACGCAATCTGCCTTTTAACAAGATCTGTACATTAAAGTTTAAGGGGCTCTCATGTAAATAGTGAGCACCAGAGAAAGCTTGCTCTGGGTGAGGTCGGCATAGACTGGAGTTGTGGGGGAAGGCTTGACAGACAAAAAACAGATTCTTGGAAGGGGGTTAGGGTCTGGGTGATGTGGACCAGTATTAAATAGTCGCCTGCACAAAAGCCACTCCCTGTGGTTCTTGTTTGACAGTTCCTAAAACTCCAAATCCCCTCCAGAATAAGAGTCTGTAGGCGGGCCCTAGGAAAATGTATTTTTAACAAGCTCCACAGGAAACTTTCTAAACTATTAAATGTAGAAGCAGGTGGAAGGGAGTGCATCCATGTAGGGAAAACTTGTACATTGCCTGCTTCATCTCTCCCCTGTCCTCCTTTGAGTTTACCCTGCTTACTGTTGCTGAAGTGAACTATCTAAAAACAAGTAAGAACACGTCTTGCCTGTTGCAAAGCTCTGCTCTTGCCTAAAGCTCGATTCTTGCTCAGTGTGGGAAGGCAGTCCAGCCAGTGCTGGCCCTGACGTCCTTCACTTCAGTTCCCAGCTCTTCACCCTCTTGTCCAGGCAAAGCATGCGTCTCACCTGCCCAGAATGCTGGGCCCTTCCACGCCAGAACAATTTCCTTTTGATGCCCCTATATTCCTTCTCTGTCTGGCAAACTCCCAATCCCTCACGCTCAGTAGTCCTTCTAGTAGAGATAACAGTAAGTTGTCTTTTTGCTGAGCTGTTTGATGTCCCTCTTCTAGAGCTGGCAACCAGATGAAGAGGTGTTGCTCCTCCTTGGGGTGGGGGACAACGGAATAGGCTTTTGATTATGCAAAGGCCTAGAGAGGGAGTTGGGGCAATGAGCTTAGCTCCTGTTTATATAAAATAAAGTATGAGGGTCTTCTTAGTAACTAGAGACTGTTGTCATGTTACCTTTTAGTTTGTGTTTGCTTGCTTTCTCTACGTGGCAGAAAAAGCTAACAAAACAGGTCTAGGTGAGGAGATGGGAGAGCAGGAATTATTATTATCAGAGCACAGAATGATCAGAGCAGGAATATTCTGACCTTCCACTAGCTCTGTGGCAAAGTCAGAGATGGAAACAGAGAGGCAGCTGAAGATGCCCTTGGAGGCATGGGCCGGTGTCCTGTGATAATCTGAGAGCCACTTTTCACTCAGCTTCTTCCAAGTCATTATCCTCAGGTCCTTGGGTAAGCTGGCCTACTTTCCTTGCTCCCTTTGACCTTAAGTTAGCTCTAGGTGGCACATCAAAAGGACCCACTGTATCCATATTTCAGAGCGACAGCCACATGGAGAGTGAGGAGTCAGCAGACTTAACCAAGGAGAAACTCTGGTCCTTGGTCTGGAGACAGAAAGCTCATGGAGTAACAGAGCAGGTACACACTTGTCATGAGTCTTCAAAATCGTTCATTTATTCAGTAAGCATTTGCTGAGCCCTTACTGTGTCCATGGAGAAAAGAACACAACTCAAAATTGTTGCCAGACTGAGGATTTGAAGCTCAGCGAATTGTTTGCTCATCTCTGAGCAGCTTGAATTTTTAGTCCCCTATAATAGTTAAAAAATATGACTATTCTTATGCAACTGCCTAGTCTCTTGATTCTTGCCTTGTCCTTCAGTGAAAGGTGAAGAAGAATTTCTCCTGATGCCTGTCCTTCTGCTTCAGAGGTTTTCTGTGTCTTTTCCGTCTCTATTTCTTCCTTCTTGAGGAAAAGGTGGCTTAGGATTTTGGAGTCACAGCTAAAGTCAGTGAGAGGACAAACAGCTCAACCAAGAGTGGGCAAAAGCACGAGTGAGCATTTCTCATCTGGGGAGGCCCATCTGGGTCCTTCACGCATGAAGCGGCCACAGCTGGGACACCCACTTTGCTGGAATACCAGCTCTAAGGTCTTTGGAGACTTTGCTCCCATCCTCCGTGGTCTCTGGCTTTCAGCCTCTCGCACACCACTGGCTCCTCCTCACCACTGTACCACCCCCTCATCAGCAGATTGCTTCCCAAATGCTACCAAGCGTTCTCTGCATTTCTGCTACCACAGTTCTTGAAAGCCCAAACACATTGCCTGTCTCCTCATAACTTCTACAATCCCCATCCTCCTGCGACCCAGCTTCCACTGCAATCAGTCCCAGAAAATCCTCTGTGCAAGGTCACTAATGACCCTCTCACTTCCAAATCCAAAATCCTTTTAAAAAATCCTCATATTACTTAATCCTTAAATCTTGATCTCAAAGCATTTGTAACTGTTAGTCACTGGGTCACAACCTTCTGAATTTTTTCCTTAGTGTTCTTCCTGCCTCTCTATTATTTTCCTCAGCTTCTTTCAGCTCTCTCTCTGCCCACCTTTCCCCAAACTGTGCCTCAAGATGCATCCTTGGCCCTCTGCTTTTATCTCTGTAGCTCTCTGTCGAATACTTTCTCTGAACACATTTTTTTTTTTCCTTCCTCTAGGCATGGGCCACCACCCATACGCATTTGGTTGGTTCTCAAAAGTCCAACTTTCCAGCTTTTGAAACAGCTAGGTCACATTTTCAGCTGCAATGAAATTGGCTGTAAATATAAAAATAACTGCAACTTAAAGTTGTTGTTGGGATGGACTGAGATAATGACTGTAGAAAGGTTAGCATGATGGCTGGCATATTGTGAGCCCTCAGTAATTGTGAGCTGTCTTATCCTTCACAAAAGCGAGAGGATGACAAAAGTCATCACTGCCTGTGATAGCTACCAAAGGAGGTCACAAGACGTAGGGCAGTGTCAGATAGATTGAAGCTCCAAGTCGGCTGTGGGCATCAGAGCAAACCGTCAAGGTCCACTGAAATGGTCTTCCTTGTGATGTGAAAACTAACTCTATTTCCTGAATGTGCCTGATTTCTGCCTCCGGGCACTGATATAATAGCATTTCTGAGGGGTTGGTGGGGCTCTGTTGACCAGCTGTGGCTGATGAGTTGTGCAGAGGTTATGTGTATCATTTCCGGAGTGAACTTTTAATTGCTGATGCAAGGCTTTCCAGAGCATGCTTCCAGATGATGAACCAGATGAACCAGATGATGAACCAGAAAGTTCCAGATGATGGTTGCTCTCTCAGCCAGGCTTCTTGGTCCTTAGGGACAAATGGCATGCCTTTCCTTTAGGAGGTGGATTCTGACCGATGACTAGATTTGGTCTATATGAAGTAACATGAGTGTCTCCCTAGGGCTTGAGCAGCAATTTATCGCTGCACTGCATGGCCTGGCTCCAAGTTCCTGAAGCATCCCTTGTTATCGATGTGACTGAGCTGGTTGTTGCTTTCAGTTTTTATTCTAGCTTTATTCTTGGTGTTAATGATTAATTAGTGTTAACTTGGTTTCTTCATATTGTTTTCATTGATTGTGGCTTGTTTAACCAGACAGTGTGTAAGATACATATTTATTTCAGCAGTATTTTTGGTGTCTAATTTTCTAATAATTTAGTGATGTTACAATTCAAAGGTAAATAACCTGTATATTTTTCTTGAAGAAAATATATGCATTCTCCATCAGAAATTTGTTTGCATCGTAGCACTATTGGGATATGCTCCCTTTATTTCATGGTGATTCTGAAATATAAGCATTCCTATTTTTCATAAATGTCTACAGAGACAGAGGCAGGATGGAAATTTTATGTGTAAGATCATATTTTTATCTATGGGTTAAAAACTGAGCAATGATGCTGTTGACAATGTTTATTAACTTTTAAATTTTTGTCCTCTGTAATTGTTCTTTATTACTAAGTTCTGGAACTGTGGGAAGGATCACTGGTCCTGAGAAGGGGGCTGGAATAAAAACACTTGAAAGTCACTGACAGGTAACTGCTTAGTAGCCTGGTGAAGGGCTCAGTCTCTGGTGTAATCTTGTTTAAAACATCTTAAGGTTTTAAGGATGTGAAGGAGAGAGGGATTAGATTTATTTTATGTGGCCCCAGAGAAAGGTTGCAAGCAAGTGACACCCACAGTCAATAAGCAGATAGTGTACACGACTGGGTTGTGGACTGGGTGACTAGAGGGAGTCCTGGGCATTTCATGAAAGACTCATTGAAAACCATTAAAAAACCAACTGAACAAACAAATTAACCAAGACACAGCATAACAAGCATGCAGGCTGAATTCAGCTCACAAAACCAGAGTTAGCACTCTGATCCAGAAATTCCAGACACAAGTCCATCAAGAGAGAGAATGTTGCAGAAATGTTGGTGCTGGTCCAACATTAGATTCAGTTTCTAGTTGTAACTGCAAAAAGTTAAAAAGGAGATGCACATAATTTTATTAGGTGTAGAGACCAAGGCCTACTCATCCTTAATCCTAAGTCTCCAGAAGCTACATATTTTATTTTTTCTTGAAAAGATGAATTTTGATGTATTAACTTAGCTATTTTTTTCTTAATAGTTTCTGCCGTCCCTGCCCCTCCTCCCTTTTGGTAGCTCCACAGGCAGCATTTGATGCTTCTGGAGAGGCAGGACATACTTTGATATGCTTATTTGCCTCAGCTAGTAAAGAATCTGCCTGCAATGCAGGAGACCTGGGTTTGATCCCTGGGTTGGGAAGATCCCTTGAAAAAGGGCATGGCCAGAAGTATTCAGGCCTGAAGAATCCCATGGACAGAGGAGCCTGGTGGGGGTCGCAAAGTCCTACAGTCCATGGGGGTCACAAAGAGTTGGACACGAATGCACAGCTAAGCCCAGTGGAGCAGCAGTCCTGGAAAGCAAATACTGTTGTAATTCTCATATTACCGTGGGGAAAGCCAAGGTCTAAAGAGGTTAGCATTAAAGAAAGCAACATGCTTAAAGTGTCAGAGTCCAGATGCAAACCAACATGTACCTGACTTTGAAATCTGTGCTCTGGATGTTTGATGACCCTTACCCATAAATCGTCTATGGCAGGTTGGCCATGGCTTTTGGCAAGCCTGTCCATGAGCTCCTTTTGGAAGGTCTATGTTACACCTGGTGATGCTGCTGCTATGCCTCCCTCCATTAGCCTGACCCACTTTTCTCCTTGGTTTCTTCATCCTCTCCTCTTAGTAGATGCATGAGACTAGATACCTCTGCATTCTGAAACATGAGACTTCCCTCTAAGTTTATAGTTTCCTAGGCGGTTACCATTCTGATGTGTTGAACTCCCCTTTCACACTTTGACGTATCTTAATGACATCTTGGTCCCGTTCCACAGCTTTCTAGTCCTTTCCCGTGATTAATGCAGCTTCAGTTCAGTAATTAAGTTTTAGCCATGCTGACTTCTAACCTTGTCTTCGACTTGATCCAAAGCTGTCTTCTCTTGGGACAGGGGAGAATCTCCAGCCTGAATGCAGAGCAGAGCAGGGGTTGTCCTCTTATTGCCCTCCCTTTGTTCTTTCTTTGCTGAGGTTTTCAGGGTGGGGCTAGGAAGGAAGAAGAGGGGGGCAGCCCGCCATGTTGCTTGACTGTCTTTGGGGTTTCTCTTTCCTATCTGTGGGTCACCATCACAGCCAAGTGCATAGGAATAGATGGTGATGGCTAATTTTAGGTGTCAGCTTGGCTAGGCTGTGGTTAGCAGTTATTCAATCAAGAAATAGTCTAGATGCTGCTGTAACTTTATTTTAAAGATGTGATTAACATAGACAATCTGTTGGCTTTAAGTAAAGCAGATTGCTTTCCATAATGTGGGTGGGGCTCCTTCAATGAGTTGAAGGCCTTAAGAGAAAAGATTGAGGTTCCCCAGAGAAGAAATTCTACTTTCAGCCTGCATGATAGGAATTCCACCTGAGTTTCCAGCCTTGAGGAATGCACCATCAACTCTGGTCTGAATCACCAGTCTCTCTCTCACCTCTCCTCTGTCTTGGCGCGCGCGCGCGCGCGCGCGCGCGTGCGTGTGTGTGTGTGTGTGTGTGTGTGTGTCTGGGGACAGAACTCTTATTGTTTCTGTTTTTATGGAGAATCCTGACTAGTACAGTAATGACTCCTCAAATGGGCTATATAAAATGGGAGGTTTTTATATACCAGGGGAGGCTCAAGACTCTTCATTGGGACGTTGCAAGAAAATATTAGAACTTCTCCCCATAGATTTTTTAAAATTCAAAGAAATAAAAAAAAAAATCTACTCACAAATGTTTAACATGACATTGACACCATCACCTTCCCTGGATCCACATAGCAGATGGTCACATTTTTACATACGCGGACTGAAGTTTCATGGGCAAGAAGGAGCATTCTGCAAAGCAAAGAACTTAGCAGTGTTGCCTTCGTACATTCATTGGCCTTCAGTGTATTCAGGCACTGTGTGATTAACTGAAAATACATTTATGCTTAAACGCATTTATGGAAAATATTCTCTAATTTTATCTTAGCCAGCTCTGATACAATGGGCAAATGGTTTCAGATGATCTCTACAAAGAATCCACACCCAGGCTGAAGTGAATGCCAACATGCTGGTACACACAGCCAGGAGCTTTCACGCCCCCAGTGTAAGAGCTTCATCATCCTATTTCAAGATAAAGATAAAAAATCAGAGACATTCCAATCAGATATGACAAAATGGTCACCAAAAAGTTTCTCTAATTCTCAAGAAGACTATTAGAAATATGGATTTATTGTCACACCTTTGTTTGCACTATTATGCAGCTACTTCTTATACACTTGAAGATACGTAGTTGAAACATAAGTATGTTCTGACCTAATTCTGTTGCTTACTTCCTTTAGTCTCTGATATTACATAAATAAATGGAAGGAAGGGTAGGACTCCAAGATAATTTCAGGGTTTTAATCCTGGATGAAAGGATGAGATGTGTTGTGGAGAGTTGAGAACTCAAAGTGGATGATGTGTTTTGGACAAATTAAGTCTGAGGCTAAAGACATACAAGAAAAACCTGAATAATTCATATACACACACACATGCACACAAAATAGTACACATAGAGAAAGATACATAAAGATTTCCATTTTGAAGAACCTCGAAAAATTTGTAAATTTAAATTTTTATAAACAGAGGTGTATGAACACAGTATGCCAAAGCCATGTACTATATTATTTTTTTTAATATAGATATTAACTTTGTGTATATTTATAGATAACACATTTTGAGAAATTGTCAGTTTTAAAGTGGTGGTACAACAAAAAAGTACAGATACCATGACATTTTAATTGTTCATTTTGCAAATAAAACACATTCATTTCAGAATGTTATTTGTTGCTCATTTAGATCATATATCACAGATCTGATATATGTTTCAAGTGCGTCCTTACTATGGATATACGGACTGATGAGAGCATAAGGTGCTAATGCCGCTGTCAGCTCATCAGGGAGAGAAACCAGAGGACACTCAGGCAAACCAGTGTATTTTGGCTAAGCTCCATGCATTTCATGACTGGAACCTGTGTATTTGTGTGTGTGTGTGTGTGTGTGTGTGTGTGTGTGTGTGTGTGTGTGAGCTTAGTCACTCAGTCGTGTCTGACTCTGCGACCCTATGGACTGTAGCCCTCTAGGTTCCTCTGTCCATGAGACTTTTCAGGCAAGAATACGGGAATGGGTTGCCATTTCCTCCTCCAAGGGATCTTCCTGACTCAGGAATTGAACGCACATCTCCTGCAGCTCCACATTGGCAGGCAGATTCTTTACCACTTAGCCACCAGGGAAGCCCATGAACCACCTATAAGGCAACCCCCTGATGCTAAAATCAAGCCTTTTTTCTTCATGTTCCTCACCTCTCCCCTGCCAAGACTCCTTTTCCTGCCATGTACGCAACTACTGATGAAGTGCTGAACAACAAGCAAATAAAAATGAGTTGAATCAGTCTGAGTTGAGGGCTTTTGGCTCCATGAGAGTTAACTTGATCTGACTTCATCTCACTCATCCACTTGGTCAAAATTCTGCAAATGTCCTATAGAGGCGGTGAGAGACCAGTGCCCCATGTAGCTTATGTGTGTACCCTGAATGCATTAATTGGACAGATCTAGTCCTTTAAAAAAAAAAAAGAAAAAGAAAGAAAAAAGAAAACATCCCAAATCACACAGTACCATGAGGCATAATATCTGATTACAAAGTCTAAAACTGCTTTGTGTATGTAATTTTTCAAAAGAAAAAAAAAAATTACAAGCCAGCAGCAATGAAGTGCTTAGTGCAAGATTTCAGTTTTCAACCTTGCAGCTATTACATTTCAATCTCAGCAGCAGGAAGATTCTGCTGATCCTAAGCTAACGAATGTCAAGAAGGAAATGGCTTTCTTTCTTCTTTTAGCAGGTGGTTATTGTTTTAAAAATGAAGAGCCTTAAACCTGGCTGGAATCCAAGGCATGTCACATAATCCTGATCTAGAGATATGCAGTGAGAATCCCCAGCCCCCAAATATTTGATTAGAGCATATGTAAATCGTCCTGTGTTCTTGGCATGGGCTGAATCAGGAATGACAACATGGATTATGATGTTCTTATACAATCAAAGGTTATTATTACTATCCTTTTTCCCCAAAGGAAGCAAAACTTGTCTAGTCGGGAGGTTTGATGCTTCTTGGGGTGGAGGAAAATTTCTGCTGATATTCAATAAGGAAATAAACAATGAATATAACAGTTCATGACATTCGATAAATATAACTTAGCTCTCTTGAAAAGTTAATAGCTTAGCTAACACTGGAGTATGTAGTCATTCAAAAGACTATGAGCAATTTTCTTTATTGACCCCAGTTTCTGAGGGCTGTGGTAACTAACCCTGACCCCAAATCAGAAAATTAGATTTCAGAACTTCAAATAGGTGTCAAAACATTTAGAGACAGTGTTGTAGCTGGAATATAATTTTTCTTGTTGTATAATGGTGGTCAAGGAATTTCAACATTTTATCTACTATGTGTATAGGACAGCATTAAGAAGCTAAAATTGCTATTATCTTAAATGTTTAAATTTGAGAATTTGCAGAAAACAGCTCTATCCTCTTATTAATGTCCCCGATTTGTCCTGATTTGATCCTACACAGAGTGTGTGCCCTCACCCCAATCCAAACATAGTTAAAGTAATACTTGGCAATGCTTTTCTTATCATAGTGATAAAGACACACAGGAGACTGAATTCACCAAGAAAATGACTTTGCTGGGATTTAACACAATGAAAAAATGGAATTATACATATTTAATACAACATGCCATCTACAGAGAATTACTGTTTGTCTAGAGAGCATTTCACATGGTCATTTCATGTATATCTCATGCATGATTGGGGGACAACCAGAAATACGCTTATACACCAAAGTTGCCGGTTTTTTAAAAAAATGCAGGTGAAATATTTTTGGGTGAGTTCCATGAGTAGTTAAATTATTGGGTTAAAAGTGTTTCTTCCTCATAAGGATTAAGAGGGGGAAGGGATGGAAACAGTGCAGACAAGGATCAGTCTTGCCTGGAGGTACAAATGGATGCAATGCCTCCGAACAGACAATAGAAAGCTAATGAGGTAAAAAGTCTGGCATGATTGTGATCTGATTCTCACAGATTAAACTAATGTCAATGAGGAGAAAAGAAGAGTGAATGAGCCTAAATGGCTTCGAGACACCTGCAAATAATTGTATTTCCAGCGTTAGATCGGTCGTGCATTGTTTTACAAAGCATTTTACAACGGAAGGACTGGAGTGGGAGTTTGGATGACGGTAGTCTTTCCTCCTGGAGAAGGCAATGGCACCCCACTCCAGTACTCTTGCCTGGAAAATCCCATGGACGGAGGAGCCTGGTAGGCTTCAGTCCATGAGGTCGCTAACAGTCGGACACGACTGAGCGACTTCACTTTCACTTTTCACTTTCATGCGCTGGAGAAGGAAATGGCAACCCACTCCAGTGTTCTTGCCTGGAGAATCCCAGGGACGGGGTAGCCTGGTGGGCTGCCATCTATGGGGTCACACAGAGTCGGACACGACTGAAGTGACTTAGCAGCAGCAGCAGTCTTTCCTCCCCACTTCAATATGCACCGTCCATAAGCCCCCACAGCAACTGTGTCCCAGGAAGAAGCTGCCCACCACCGATCCCTCTGCCAGTTTCATAGATTATATGATTTGAATGATAAGAAAATCATTGAAGCTGGAAGCTGTACCCCGACCTTTAGGAAAAAATATTTCTAGTGTTAATATTTTATAGCACATCTATACAGTAAAGGGTTGCAACCCTTGGCAGTATTCTAGGGACTAATTTTGATTCATTCATTTTATTCTCTCTTCTTTGGGCCCCTGATCAGATATTTCTGGTACAAACTTTACTTAGAATTCAAGTGAGCTCCTTTTGTAAGTAACTGAAAATTTGGACTCACAGCCCCATAGGAGGGGACATATTCCCATTCCAATAAGCAACACTTATGAAACAAAGTTTTAAACAGTTCTCTAAAGGCTAGATGAGGAAAGAGGAGGAGGTAAAATCACTATGTCTAATTGCAGGAGGAGAAGGGGACGACGGAGGATGAGCTGGTTGGATGGCATCACTGACACAATGGACATGGGTTTGGGTAGACTCTGGGAGTTGGTGATGGACAGGGAGGCCTGGCTTGCTGCGATTCGTGGGGTCGCAGAGAGTTGGACACGACTGAGTGACTGAACTGAACTGAACTGAAATCTCTTACTCTCATCTGGGAAACAGTAAAAATGAAAAGGTGATCATTGTAAGGCCATCCCATTATTTGGACTCTGGTAATGTGAAGAGTTGACTTATTGGAAAAGACCCTGATGCTGGGAGAGATTGGGGGCAGGAGGAGAAGGGGACAACAGAGGATGAGATGGCATCACTGACTCGATGGGCATGAGTTTGAGTAAACTCCGGGAGCTGGTGATGGACAGGGAGGCCTGGTGTGCTGCGATTCATAGGGTTGCAAAGAGCTGGACATGACTGAGCGACTGAACTGAACTGAACTAATCACTGCTGTGGTAGATATGTGGTGAAACCTTTATTTCTAAGCTTCACTGTATTCACTATGTGTCTAATTAGCTTAACATGACTTCATCTGCCTAGAAAACAGTTTGTATTGTCATGAAAATATAATTTTATTTTAATGGAAGAATCATAATCCAAGTGGGTTAGCAAACTTGTGCTGACTTTCCCATGATTCTTTTATTTTTTAGTGTCAGATTTATTTGACCTATAATTCGGGCTTCCCTGGTCGCTCAGACAGTAAAGAATCTGCCTGCAATGCAGAAGACCTGGGTTCCATTCCTGGGTCAGAAAGATCCTCTGGAGAAGGGAATGGCAACCCACTCCAGTATTCTTGCCTGGAGGATTCCATGGACAGAGGAGCAGAGCAGGCTACCGTCCATGGGAGCACAAAGAGTCGGATGTGACTGTGAGACTAACTTTCACGTAATTTGCCTGTATGAAAATACCCCCTCTGAGTGTGAACTTTGATGAATATACAACCAGGTAACCTCCGCCTGCAATGTGGGAGACCTGGGTTCTATTCCTGGGTTGGGAAGATCCCCTGGAGAAGGGAAAGGCTACCCACTCCAGTATTCTGGCCTGGAGAATTCCGTGGACTGTACAGTCTGCGGGGCTGCAAAGAGTCGGACACGACTGAGCGCCTTTCACCTTCACCCACTGCCACAGCACAATGTAGCCTGTTCTCTTACCACAAAGATCCCCTCTTGTCCCTTTGGCATCAGTTCTGCCTCTTTGACCTACAACTCTGCTAACTGCTGATCTGTTTTCTGACCTTTAGTTGACATAATTTTGTCTTTTCTAAAAATATCATGTAAATACAGTCTTACAGTATACAGCTTTTTGAGTCTAGCTTCTTTCTTTCATTTAGTGTAAATGTATTCGAGATTCATCTACATGTTGTATGGATCAGTGGCTCATTCCTTTTTTTCTTGCTGAATAGTATTCCACATGGATGCGCTTTGAAAATAGGAATACATGTGACGGCCAGTCCTTCCACTTGGTTTACGGTGGAGTCAAGGGCAGAGAGAGACTTATCAGCTGGCCATGTGAACCTCCTGGCAAATTCTCCAGTGGTAAAACCACTGGATAATACCGTTTAGCCTAGGAGAACACATACCAATGAAGCATGATGTTATGCACGTGAACTGTGCTCTCATACCATTTGTGGGATGATTTTGATAATAGAATAGTGGCTAGACTGATGTAGATACCAAACCAAAATTCCCCTGGTACCAGGGATTGATTTTAAAAAACTAATATCTGCAAATAACTCAACATTTGTGGTTTTCTAAAAAAAAAAAAAAGAACCATGTATAGAAAGCAATTGGGAATGTTATTAAAAGATGATATTTAAGATATTGCTTTTCAAAAAGTCAATGCATGTATTCGTCTGGCACTTCATAATATTTAAAGCACTTACCACACATGCTATCTCATTTAATTCTCATAGCAACCCCAGGAGGCTAGCAAGGAAGGTGCTGCTATTCATAATTTACAGGAGCAGAAGCAGAGAGTCCAAAGACACTGTGCCTCACTCAAGGTCAAACAATGGGTAATTACTGGTGCTGGCTCCAAAGCCTAAATTCCTGGCTCCCAACCTAGTAGAAACTGGCAAGGCCAATTCTGAACAATGAATTTAAGCAGAGGCAAATGTTGTCAGACATAGTATTTAGGGTTTTAGTAGCTAAACTCACAGGAAAATTCAGCCGGCAGTCTCTGGTTAATTCATAAAAGATTGAAATGGAAAAAAATACAATCTCACCATGTTATTAGGTTAAGCACTTCTAGAACAAACAAGCAAACAACTATGTATTGTAAATTAGACCATTCTGGAATTTGTGCAATTTAAATGGTTGAGTTATTTTATGTTAGGGAAGTGACTGCACAATATTCATTAGCTAATTTTCTTGATGTTTTGGTTTTTTTTAAAAACACATTGGGCCAAATTACACTTTCAGCGATGCCCACAGAATTTTAATTAACGTAATAGATCTAATTTCAGTTCTTTATGTGGTGGTTTCCTTTTGATTCAGGGAGGTGTTGAGCATTATATTAATAATTTTCCCTTTTGTAAGGGAAGAAAGTCAGTTTTTGCAGGCTGTGTTTCATACCCACAGTGGGACAATGTCTCGTATAAGAGTTTATCACTGGCATGCATTTTATGAAAGTGAAATTTCTGCCCTCATAATTTGGCCAAAGGTAGTAATACCGATAACATCCGCATGTGTCACACTGAGTGGCTTAATTATGCTAACATCCCCCTTTCCCCTACCCCAATTGCCTTACCTGTTCTCTTTTTTTGTTCTGTGGATGTGTAAGAATCATGGAAAGGACAAAGATCTGAGTATATTAAATGAATGTCTTAAAATATCTACTAGAAAATATTGTAATAAAAACAAAATCCACCAAAGCTTTGCAAAGACTTTAGTATCAACTGTCCCCATCCTCCTGGGAGGTAAGTAGTAGTATCTATAAGCCAACGAGTTCATTTGAATTTAGTTTTTCATATGCATATGATTTTTCACTCAAAGGAGCTTGATAATGAAAGTATCACTCTATAAAAAATAACCTATCCTATGTCTTTTTCCTGTCTGAGGGTTTCAGGATTTGAATATAAATGTTTAGCATCTCACAAACTGCATACTAGGGTTAGAAACTTCCAGGAAAATGGAGTCAACTTTAGCATCTTGAGCTAAGATGGATATCTAGTTAAAAATATATATTTATATGTATTAGCAGGAACTAGGGAGCACTGACTGCTTAACACAAGCGGCTGTTAATTATAAAACTGCAGTCATTTGTATTTTACTAGAAATGTTGATATGGCTCTCAAAGAATTTTTAAGAAGACATTAAACCTCTTTCATCTCTGCATCTGATTTCTACATTTGCTATCTTCTTTCCCCTAAAGCATGCCTATTCTCCCTTCAGTGTCTTATGCAGGCTCATAAAACCAATAAAATATCTTTTTTGGAAGAAGCCAAAATGTATTTGAAGGAATTAGGGCTGATCTGGGAGATGCAATGCTGGTGTTATAGCAAATTACTTCTGTTAAATATGAATAGGACGAGTGTTCTGAATATTGTTCCGCAGTAAAATTTACAGTCACGGGTGTGCATGTGGACGAACGTAGTACGCGTACGGGGAAAGCTGCTTGCAGGTATCAGTAGGTGTTTAATCATGGTCATGCTGCAAGGAAATGAGAGACTGCCCAAAGACAATAGATTTTCCTGTAGAAGCTATAGACACCAGTACAGTATGAGATACATTTCTCATATTCAAGCCTGTCTTTTATTTTGTTTACACAACAAAGTTATTATGCTAATTACATGGTAATATGCTGCCCCTGAGGACTTTCTATGTTGATAGCATCTACTTGAGGATGCAGATTGGGAGCCAATATGTGATTATTACTATTGCAAAATAATATGATCGGAATGACAGTTTTGCCTTCTAGGGGAGTCCTCACTAGACTCTTTGTTGCTGAGTGAGGTGTGTAATAGTGAACAAGAGGAAAAGTCCAGGACAGTGTGGGGAATTTTTTCGTACTGTTTTAAAAGAATGTGGGGCTGGACAACATTTTGGATTAGAGTCAAGTGTGTGAGTGTGTGTGTGTGTGTGTGTGTGTGTATGTGTGCACGCGCGCGTGTGTATACACAAGAGACCTCACGCAGCAGCAACCTCACGCTAATGTGTGTGCAACCTCACTAGGGGGAGCTCTTGGCTGGCTGTTCAGAGGCTTGACCATTGTCTGCAGGAGACAATTTTTCTTTGTTTGAAAATTTACAAATCATCAATGAAAATGCCACAGATATGGCAGAAACTTTGGGGTTAAGTCACTGTCTCCCAGTTGTGGCTTCAGTGGGATGGTGCTTGGGATGGTGGGGATGGTGGTCATGATGTCTTTGCCCCCTCTGCCCAGCAATTATTTTGGGGTTCTTATCATTGAACAGATTTCAGAACTATTGTAAATATTTCTTCTTACCCAGAGGTAAAGCTTCTCTGAAGCCTATTCTTTTTGAAAGGCTCCCCACTGAAGCTTGATGGTAACAATGAAAAAGTATACATTTACGCAAGCCTTTTCTTTTCAATCTATACTCAGATCAATTAATTAAATGAAGATAGAAACATGATTGCCATGGATGACATGGTCATGCTGGTTTAAAAACTGGGAACTCTGTGATTACAGATATGTCTGGTTACAGGAGACATTGGGGGGTGGGGGGAAATGGTCAGCTGAAGAGACTTAAAAATTATTTGAAAATCTTTATAATGTGATCATTTTGGACAGAAAAAGAGAAGATGCAGTGCTAAGATAATGGTGACACTGCCTCAGGCAATCTGTGGACAATTTTATTGTTCTTATTCTCCAAATGTTCCCTTCTTACCCCTCACCAGTTTTTCTTTTTGTCTTTTTAAATTGGAGGAAAAAAAAATAAAGCAAAGTGCTTCTTTCCCTACCCATGTTCCTTCCCTTTTTTCTCCACTCTAATGACATTTGGCAGGCTCGGCTGTGTAATGCTTGACTGGTTTTATTGTTGTCTGTTCCCAGTGGGGAATAGTTGACACTGCTCTCTGTTTCCAATTGATATCCATTTTCAACAATATTGCTTTCTATTAGATTCCTGCACAGTTTGTGCCAAGCGAACTGAATATTTACTGGGCTGACCGCAAAGCCTTCAAATCAACAAACACCAGAATAAGCAAAATATGCATTTTTAAGATCAAATGTTTTCAAATGCTTCTTTCAAAATTATTATTTTTAAATGCACTGTGAACTGCAGATTAAAGGATATTATATTGCCACTTCTGTCAGCCTATTTTTATTTATTTATTTTTCACACATTAAATAATAGGATTAAACATTGAAAGAACAGTTGTTTACACTACCTAGGCAAAGTTAAAAGCAATTCAGTTTTCTCATATTTAGCAATTCCTCCTTCTGAGCAATAAAGCATATTTGCTCATTGCTTTTTAATGCAGGCATAGTTAATAGTATCATAGTGAGTAGAGCAACTGAGTCTGACAAACCAGAGGACAGACAACCATTTCAATCATCCTTGGTGGCCAGGGGCTGTGTGTTAGAACTGAGGGGCAAAAGACTGCATTTTAGCCATAAAGAATATCAAATGGCCAGTGAATGACATAAAAATTTCCCATAATTTTCCTTCAATTTGCTAGCAGAGTTTTCAGAATCTTAACTGTATACCTTACCTACCTCATAGTGCGTCTGGCATATAAGAGAGAAAGCTGTTTGGTTTTTGGAGATTATCAAGAAAGGGATTAAAAAATAGAAAGAAGATGTTTTATGATGAACTCCTCAGAAACTATTGCAATATAGTCAAACCTATTTAGTTACTTTTAAAAAAGCTGTAATTCTTTCATAATAAAGTTGAAAGAGATCATAATAGACAGAATGTGTTTTTGCATGAAATTTACTGGTTAAGTTGATGTAATTATTGGTAATTCAAGCAAAGAAACCTGCACAGTGAGGTAGAGTTGGCTTATGTTAAGGGCAGTCTTAAGAAATGTTCCCACCAAAATATACATTTTGAAATGGTGTTTTAGATCACCAAACTTCCACGATACAGAAGATAAAACTGTTTTACAGATTAACAAGTCACAGGAAAAGTATTGTGAACCAGATTTTCCATCTAAAGGGCTTTCTCCTTCTCCAATTCCTTTCTTTCTTTCACACTGAGGATCTACACCAGCAGCCTCATTTCTTTCCAGGCAGAGACTAATTTCCCTGTTACCATTTCTTGTGGCCACAGTACCTGCCAAGTGCTTCCCAAATATATCCTTTACTCCTCACAGCAACGTCATGCCCTGAAACCTTTATTTTATTACATCTCAAACTATGTGCGCACTGCAGTTGAAGCACATTGGAACCTGTAATGACTGTCTGCCATCTGAAGCATCTTAGAAAATGTGGTCAAGTCGAGATTGTGCAGGCCTGGCAAATAACGGCCTGGGTCTGATATGCTGGTTGGTTCAGGGAAATTCCCTTACTCAGCTTCATTTTTCACCATCTGTGTCTCAGTTTTTCTATTTGTAAACCAGGCATAATTAAAACTGCCCACTGGGCCTTTCACAGGCGTGTAGGGAGGATTAGCAAGTGGCTGCAAACCTTCCTTAGCTCTTTGAAAGAGAGGCTCTACAAGAAATTCAAGGCAGGTATCTTTCGTGCAAGACCTTGGCTGCATTTACACTTAAACCTCCCCTTTTTGAAATGAGATGTGGCATTCTTTGGCTAGGACACAGAGTACAATTCATCAACAGGGTCTCAATCAAAAAGACAATTTTCACAGATCCTGGGAATGCCCAGAAGCTCCTGGCCTAAACTGAACCAGCATGACAGGCAGATGATGTTGGGTGTTCTGGATGGGTGTTCATCAGGCTCAGGGTTCAATCCAATACCGTCATTAACTAGCTGTGTGAACCTTGGCAAGAGGCTTTCCCTCCTTTAGCTTCCTCACTCACAAAATAATGCACTTTCTGATAGTCTCGCAGGGCTGCAGATGGAATAAAAGTAAGAAACATGAAAATATTCAGAATGATACAAAGCATTATTTGCATCAAATGTGTGCTATTGGTGACTTTGGAAAATGGGATGAGATTGTCCCAAACTTTCCCCTTTGACTAACTGGAATTGCATTAAAATATTGCAATACAGATTATTTAAAGAGTAAATAAACCCCATTCTTCCCATAATTCCTTATTCAGCTTTTCTGTCATTAAAGTTTGATTGTCTTTCTGATTGAGTATAGAGGCAGCTAGTAGGACAGCTATTTCTTTCAGTGGTTTGTTCCTAAAAAGTGCCATCAGATGGAAGATGCGTTTCACTTCTGTGGAAAATGTACATGACTTTTGATTCCAGAGTGTTTTCTGTCATAAACCTTGTCCAGTAATCTGCAGATAAAATCTACAGTGTGCTAGTTGCACAGATGATTTTTTTAGTATCCCTGGCACCATTTTCATATCCTTGCACCTAAGACCATATGTCTCAATGGTATCAGAATTCAATTATGCTTTACTTTATTCTACTCCTTTCCAAATGCAAGTGATTATTTATCAAAGCAGTGAGTGTACAAATGGTAAGAGAGATCAATTCCGTTGAGATCTGTTACTTTGGTGAATATTTCATTTAAGTTGGATTGGTAAGGTCAAACTTCCATTTTCTCTCCATGAGTTGCAAGTCACCCTTGGGAAGTGGACTTGAAGCCAAGACACCAGCGAAGATTGATGCCCGAAGTGCTGGTGGTGGATACTGTAACTGCATTGGTGTAAGTTGATTACACAGAGAAAAGTATTAGGCAAAGAAAAAAAGACTGGAAGAAATCATAGTCTGTTCCCTTAATTCCACTTAGGTGAAGTTAGGTTAAAACAAATTCTTCTATCCTAGAAGAGGAGCAAAGGCAAAAAAATTTTTGTTTTAGTTTTTAAAGGCCAAGGGCCAGTTGCATGCCAATTCGCCTCCTTTCCTTCTTGTATGCCATGAGCCTCTGTTGCTCCAGATTGTTAAAGTGCAGGTATTAATCCAAGGCACTGGGCTTACTTTCACGTCATGCTTGTGTGGGGTTTAGAATCCTCACACATCCCTTGGAAGTATTCAGAATCTGGGACTGAACCGTGGCTGGGGTGTGCTACCGTGTATCCGGAGTTCTGTAGCCCAGGAAGGAGGGAGCCCAGAGGAAGATGCTGCAGGAGATGAGACAATAGGTGTGGCGATGGCGTTCTGGGGGCTCTGACTGGAGAACTGCACTGTGGGGGTGGCAGAGGTTAGACAGAAGTCAGGTCGAGGAAACCGACGCGGGATGCAGGAGCCCGCAGCGGGCCTGGACGAGTCGCCGGGCTGTCACGACAACTGACTTAATGAGGAACCCTTAGTCAGGAGCTCAGGCTCTCTGTCTCTAAAGAGGGTTTAGAAAAGAGGGCGATCTTCAGAAAAGCTGAAAGTAAGAAGTAGAATAGTGTGTGTAAAAACATTTTGTCCAAACATCAAACAATGGACAAACCTAAAGGCTTCTTGGGACTAACTGTGAAATTGGCACAACTATGGAAGCAGGAGGGCAGCCTGAAAGGTGTTGAGCTGTGGTGTTGGAGAAGACTCCTGAGAGTCCCTTGGACTGCAAGGAGATCCAACCAGTCCATCCTAGAGGAGATCAGTCCTGGGTGTTCATTGGAAGGACTGATGCTGAAGCTGAAACTCCAGTACTTTGGCCATCTGATGCGAAGAGCTGACTCATTGGAAAAGACCCTGATGCTGGGAGGGATTGGGGGCAGGAGGAGAAGGGGACGACAGAGGATGAGATGGTTGGATGGCATCACCGACTCGATGGACATGGGTTTTAGTGGACTCCAGGAGTGGGTGATGGACCGGGAGGTCTGGCATGCTGTAGTCTATGGGGTCGCAAAGAGTCAGACACGACTGAGTGACTGAACTGCCTGACGGAAGCAGGAAGGCAGTCTGAAAGGTCTCCCTCGGCGTGCAGCCCCGGTGCCCCTTCCTGCTCAGTGCTGAGTGTGTCCACGCTGCATGGCCCAACGTCTCCTCAGCACTGCTGACCCCGAGTGGAGCCTCAGTTTAGTAAGGACAGAGGGACTGTGAGCACCTAACTCACACACACAAAACAACGCTTAGGGGCAGAGCTTTCGAGATCTAACCTCCGAAACAGCTCAGGAAGCCAGCCAGCAGGGCCCTCCACCCGTGAAGTGACTTGGGCAGAAAGAGGCCAACTTTAAAATGTCTTCACGAAGGAATAAAATGTAATCAGCCCAGAGACAGATGCTGTAAAGTCCTGGTTTATTGTTTGCGGTCGGCTGAATTTCATAAAATGAAGAAAATCAAACCAGAGGTCTGTTTGCGGAATCGAGGCGTGATTGTATTTTTAGTTTTCTTAACTAAATAAATCCATCAGTTGACAAAGAGGAGTGTGTAGTGGATTAGACAGAGAAGGTATGATTGAAGACTTGAAGGCAGGGTCAGCTCCAGATACATTGATCACAGTCTCATTAGGGCCGGAACAGAAGCAAAAATGAATTTGAAATGTGGAGAGGGGGAGCGGGGGCCGAGAGGAGGGAGACCAAAGGGAAATATCGCTACATTTTTCAGCAGTATGATGTGCAATACACAGATGAACTCAGACACTGAGATGCGATTCATCGGTTACATTCCTGACAGATACTGATCCAGGGTAAGCTGTTTCTATCATCTCAGTTTCTCTCTCTCTTCTTGTCTTCCTTGGTAAAGCACCATGAAATAATTTTTATAACATTAAAAAAAAGGTTTCCGCTCCTGATAAGTATCTTTAATAGTGTAAGACTGCAAAATATATTCCAAGTGAAGTCAAATAAAGTAAGGATGCTGTCAGAGACAGATGAAATGGGCATGGGACCATTATTACCATTGGGAGTTCATTCTTCTGATTCAGATATTAAGAAGCATATATTAACAATAAAAAAGATCTCTGAAAGAGTCGGTGGCATATTTCATTAAACTGGAAATGAAGCTGATCACCAAATTGAATATTAGGAGAAAGTAGAATAGGTGAAAATCTAAAGCAACTCTTATTAAAAACTTAAATATTGTCTTCAAGGCCCTTCATCAACTGCTCCACAGTCCTGTTCCTTGTCAAACTTCATCCCTCATTATTTTTTACTTGAAAAACTTTGTTCTTCAAACTCATCTTCCGTTCCACTGCATCCTTTCTTTGCCCTTACAGTTTCCTTTGCCTGTCTTCTCACTCTCTTTTGTTCTGTTGCTATCACATCCTTTATGAGCTGGGGGAGAGCTAGGTCTCCACGAGTAATCCACTTTGGTGGTCAAGAGAGCCTAATAGTAAGCACTCCCCTTCCCCTACTGAGGTCTGAACTAGTTGAGAAATATACAGAAATAGGACAGATAAGCCTAAAATATGATCTTTATTCTGATAAGGCTGGAGAATGTGGCTAATGGATCTCCCATTCCAGGATCAGAAGGCCATGCCCACCCCACCTCGGGCAGAGCCAGCCCCCTGCAGAGACCCACCCCTTCAAGCTTAGAGCAAGCTTACCCTGGGCTTTCGGCGGGTGGGCTCACTCCCAAGAGTAGGAAGCAGGGACAGGGTGTGCAGAGCCACTTCCTTACCCCAAGCTCATCAACCGGTGATATATGAGTAGGTGGGGGAGAGGCCAGGCGGCTTCACTGGTGGGGTTCTCCTACACGGAAAGACATCAGGAGTAGGGAAAGAGCTATTCATCAACAGCAACCCTGTTCAGAAAAATTTCTTCAGGGGTTGTTCTGTCTGTGATGTCCTATTTTCGTATATTTTGGTTCTGTTGAGGTCATGAGCGTTAGGAGATAAAGAATTTATTACAGACATTAGGGCATTGCACAGCAATGGGAGGAACTGAAGTCTCAAAGGGAGATCGGGTGGTCAGAGGATCACGAACCGTTCATCGTGAAGCGCTGGGCTGGGTGGACAGTCTGGGAAGGAGAGCTGAATATCTGACACTTCCAGCTGCCACTGCGAGACCGTGAGGAGTAGAGTGTGAAGATTTTCTGGGAGGCTGTTGCCCTGAGTAGCTCCCGCCTTTGCAGTCTTATCGCCAAGAATCTGGCGGTGGGCCGGGGGCTGCTGTGGGCCGCAGTGCACAGTCGGGTGGCCCCGGACCTGGGGGTGCCTCCCAGCGCTTGCCATCAGCCTGTCGTCTGGTCTGTGAATGACTTGGGGAGAAACGGATACCGCTTCTCTTTCAGTTCCTCCTTTGGCCAACTCCAGCCAGATGGAGAGGGGAGGCGATTCCAGCAAAAGAAGTTCTCAGCTTAAACAAGCTGGCGATACAGCAGTCCAGCGGTTAGCACCTTGACACCATGACATCCATCTACTCCTAACCACGCTTATGTCAAAGTGAAGACGAGATAAATCCTGCTTCCACTTAATACAATACAGCTAAAAATATCGTACCTGCCCCCCTAGAAATCTCCCATGGCCCCAGATGTCAATTTCCTCATCATTGGGGGATGTTCGTTCCTTTCCCAGCCCAATCATATTCACCCACTGGTATCCGGTAATGTAAATATTGATATATAATGTTAACCATTATGCCTATATCTTATGTTTGCTACTATGGGAATCAGAAAGGAAAACAAAGTGTATATATATATACACTCATATCAAAATAAGGAAGAAATGCTAAGTACTACAGTCCTCTTTTCAGCAACTGGTAACCATGTCATGTTCCCCTCGCCTTAGGCAAGTACCCTAACTCACCACGGTTTTGCCTGATGATGGGAGGCAACCTTTAAACCTTTACTGCTGCAGTGTCTGTGCTATTAACAGTCCATCTATACTGGGTTATTGTAGTTTCCTATTTACTTTTATCCCAGAGCATAAAATATTAAAAGGCCTCTGCTTCACTGTGGAGTAGTGTGGTATAATAAGAAAGATACTTGGTCTTTGTCCTGATTCCTGGCATAGATCTCCTAAAACCCTTGAGATTTCCTGAGTGATAAGAGTGATAGGAGCATTTTTGTTCAAACAAGGGGACTCTTGATGAGAAGAAGCTTCAGGATGGAGGTTGGTGATCGGAGGAAACATATTTTAGAGGGTTGGACATTTCAGCCCAACCCCCAGTCTCCGGGGAAAGGAGAGTGGCCAGAGAATTGAGTTAATCACCAGTGGCTAGCAATTCAATCAATCATGTCTATGTAATAAAACCTTCATTAAAACTCCTGAGATTCTGAGTTGGCTAACTCACATTTGTGTTGGGAGGGTGGTACACCTGAACTCCATGAGCAGGAGTGCCTCATCCATCTAGGACTCTTCTGGGCATCGCCTTATGTGCCGTAACATGTAGCTGTCCATTTTTACCCTTTGTGATGATCTAATAGTAAGTATAGCATTTATCTGAGTTCTGTAAGTATAGCATTTATCTGAGTTCTGTACGTTGGTCTAGCAAATTATCAAACCTGAGGAGGGGAGTTGTGGGAATGCCTGACTTTGGAGTCAAAATTGGACATAAAGGTAGGTAACCTGGGGACTCGAAACATGGAACTGGCATTTGAAGTGAGGGGAGTCTTGTGGGACTGAGCCCTTAAAATTGTGGGCCTTAGGCGCATTCAGATCCTGTCATTATTGAATTGAATTGTAGGGCACTTATTGGTGTCAGAATTGGTGGGAAGGAAATTCCCTCACAAGTAGTAAACCAACTTCCTCTTTATAGAATCAATCACTGAAGCAATGAAGTAACTGCCTTCTGTGACTCTCGGTTTACTGACATGCCCAATACTGTGAGGACAGGATGCACATTTTTCATAGTAGGTGGTTAGGAGTAACATGAGAGGAGTTCTTCTGTTTCCATCCCTTGGTTCTCAAGCCCCTGAATCCTGTGTGGGGAGAAACAGCACAGTGTAGCCGTCACTACTCTGGAGCATTCGCTACATCCTGGAGAACATCTCACCATGCCCGTAGAGGATTGGCACTCAGCTGGCACCGAGTCTTCAAAGGCGTTTCCACTTCTCTCGAGCCAGTTGCTTCAGAAGGATGAGGACCAGGGTCAGCCCAGTAAATTTCATGAGCATGAGCCCATGATCCACTTTTTGCTGAAGAACTAGTTCCCTAATGAAGAGTAATACTGTGCAGAGTACTCTAATAGTGATGTCTAAAAGGGAATACAGTTCGAAGTGAAAAGATGATTTTGGGACCTCAAATTTCTTCCCTATGAGCAAAGTATGTACATGTCTAGATTCTTGAAGTCCTATGGATCAATGAATCCTATGTGCTTCCCATTTCTCCTTTTCTTGAATGGAAAATTTTATTATAATTCTCTCACTATCATATGTTGGGTATGTGGAAGAAGGGAGCAAATAGACTTGTCTATTAATCCACAGATTTCTAGATTGAGGAGTCACATGCAAGCTGAACCCAAGGGATGTCATCTACTGCTGTGCCAGATGCAGTTTCTGAGATACTGGACTCAGGGTTCAATTTTTGGCAGACTTGTAAAACGGTGAATTCTTCTGACAGGTGCCTGTGTGTGTGCTAAGTTGCTTCAGTCATGTCTGACACTTTGTGACCCTATGAACTGTAGCCTGCCAGGCTCTTCTGTGCATGGGATTCTCCAGGCAAGAATACTGGAGTGGGCTGCCGTGCTCTCCTCCTGCGGATCTTCCCGACCCAGGGATCGAACCTGCGTCTCCTGCATTGCCAGAGGATTCTTTGTCAACTAAGCTATCCCGATCTCATCTTCTTCCCAAGGGCTGTTCAAACTCAGAGGGAAGGGATGTCCCCTCCAAGCTCATCTTGTTTTTTCTGTGAGGACAACCTCAAAAGATGCTGCAGAAATGAGCAGAGAGGTGGTTGGAAACCTAGGGAGTGACTCCATGTCCACGGCTATATCTCCAGGCTATTGGGTCCTGGAAGTCACTGGCTCAAGTCAAGGCTGGCTAACCAGACAAAGGGAAAGAGAATACTCTGCTTACAGCTGCAAATGAAATTCCCTCCTGAAATTATCATGAAACATACCCAGTGTGTTTTCTCTTGCTAGAGTTGGATCGATGACTACCCAGGCAGCGCATGCCTTAGCGCAGCGGGTGTCTGTAGAACCGAACTGAGGGTGTTTGTCCCTTTGGTCACCAGGCAGCGTGGTTTCATTCTGCTGTAAATATGGATGATGCTAAGGGGGACCCTGTCAAAAGATTCCACTGGATTCAACAGAAGGCTGAAATACAAGCTCACATCCTTCCTGATTTTTTAACCTAACAATTTTAAAGGCCATGTTATGACTTTGAATTCCGTAATAAAGTCACAAGGTGACTTGTTCTTTTAATGGTTACTTGCAGAGTCACACGTGAATCTCTGTAAAGTGATAGAAAAAATGCGGATGGGCATAGACAGCAAATACTGCCTTTCTGGGTGTGAGGTCTTGCCAATACTTCAACCTTCACCCAGAGAGAGAAGGGCGTGTGTCGCTCAGTCCCCTCACCGCCTGGTATATGCTTGCTGGATGACTGCAGGTGTGCAAGAGCTTTCCTGTGTGAAGCCACGTGTCTCTGCATAGAAGCTTGGGTTTGGGAGTGCATTTATCAACGCAAGCCAGCTCCTGCAAAACTCCCTGAGAACACAGTAGAACACCTGCATACTAATGGTTTTTATTGTTGGAATTATTTTATTGCACAATCAAAAACCTACAGTCGTATCATAGAAGTATGCTACATGGCTCCAGTTACAGAAATTGGCTGTGAACTTCACTGCTGACACTTTATTTCTTGTAATTAAACTTTTACTTTTATTTCACCTATTTTATCCCATAAACAGGGAAAGAAAATAAAACATATGGAGGGAACGGCAGGATGTTGTGGTTTACTCCATGTTTTGGTATTTTTAGCTGTTCCCAATGAACCTAAAGGCCTGAAATTTGTACTTGAAGTGTATTAAAAAATAAGTTCATTACTCAAGGAATATGGAAGAGGTGGTTGAATATTTAGGTTGGAATCTTCCCTATTTCCTTGTCTTGCAGAAAGTAACAAACCACCATTGCCTGTATTCTTTCTTTTCAAAACCACTTCTGCTCCAAAGACCATGAACCTGAACTGAAGAAACAACTCTTTCCTGCTGGCGTGAGATAATTCAGTCTCCATGATGTCTTAATCCTGGGCCTCCCTTAATTGACTTCTAACTGTGCTGAACTGTGGCTGCTAGGAGTTGCAATGTGGATCGCAATTTATGAGGCACTGGAATCGTTTCTTGTCCTCAAATTAGTCCTGAGCTATACTTGAGAGAGATTAAAAAAAAAAAAAAAAGGCTTTACCTTGTTGGCTGTCTTGACACCTCAAGTGAGACTTTCTTACCATCTGAGAATGGTTAGCTGTCTTAACAATTTAGTTGGGCACAGAAAGGAAAAAATATTAGGGCTGTCAATACCTCATCAATTTTGTCTTAGTAAAGTTGCCTTATATAGCCTATCTTGTCCAGGGAAACTGGAGAACTCCTAATGCTTTTAGACCTCCATGAAGGGTGGTAATTATGCTGAAACCATGTTCTGTGAGTGAATCCAAGGTAGAGTAAAGATCATTTCATTTTTTCCCCCTATGAATGTCTATAAGATAGATTTATTAAGTAAGAGGTTTTCTAAATTTAGGCAGCGAGAAAAATAAAATGAAAGGAAGTTTTTTCTTTTATGGATTCTTATGACTGCAGTCCATGGGGTTGCTAAGAGTCAGACACGACTGAGAGACTTCACTTTCACTTTTCACTTTCATGCATTGGAGAAGGAAATGGCAACCCACTCCAGTGTTCTTGCCTGGAGAATCCCAGGGACGGGGGAGCCTGCTGGGCTGCCGTCTATGGGGTTGCACAGAGTCAGACATGACTGAAGCGACTTAGCAGCAGCAGCAGCATGGCTACTTAACATTTATTTCTACTTATTCTATCTAATTTCTTCCTTTTCATCTTGGGATCCCAACTTAGAAAGCCATGATATATATACACATATACAGTGGGTGTAGGCACTTTGTTATATCTTGAGATAAGTAAGACATGGTTAGAGTCCTCAAAGAACTCATGGTCTGAAAGGGAGATACATACATAAATGATCACAATGATGCCATTTAGGAAAGTATGTGTGAAGAGTGTTTATGGGAGCATGGAGGGGTGGGTTTCTGCAGGAGATGGCAACAGAATCAGCTCTTAAAGAACGAGTCAGAACCAGACAAGGGAAGAATGTAAAGAAAGGATTTTAGGCAGATGGAATTGATGAGAAATACATGGGGAAGGGAAATGTGTATTGCAGGAACCGCAGCAGTTATATGTCGGGGAAATATATTCGAGGAGTGGGAGGTAATTAGACCCAGAGGTACATAAGGGCCAGTTATGGGGGTCCCTACATGGCCTGCCAATGCACCTGGACTTCGTCCAGTAGATGAATGGAAATGGTCAGATTTGTGCTTTATGTAAGCTGTTCTGGCAGCTGGGCGCAGAGTGAATTCAAACACTGGAAAAGGAAGGCTGTGGTCACATAGGAGCCTAATGTGAGTGTCCAAGATAAAGCCCTGAACTAGGGTGGTGAAAGCACGATACCCAATGGTTACAGTCAAGAAATAGCTTAAACTGGCAGGCTTTAAACTAAGTGCATAGATTGTGACTTACTGTCCATTCGGTTCAGTTCAGTTCTGTCCCTCAGTCATGTCTGACTCTTTGCAACCCCATCGACTGCAGCACTCCAGGCCTCCCTGTTCATCACCAACTCCCAGAGTTTATTCAGACTCACATCCATCGAGTCAGTGATGCCATCCATCCTCTGTTGTCCCCCTCTCCTCCACCTTCAATCTTCCCTAGCATCGGGGTCTTTTCCAATGAGTCAGTTCTTCACATCAGGTGGCCAAAGTATTGGAGTTTTCAGCTTCAGCATCAGTCCTTCCAATGAATATTCAGGACTGATCTCCTTCAGGATGGACTCGTTGGATCTCCTTGCAGTCCAAGGGACTCTCATGAGTCTTCTCCAACACCACAGTTCAAAAGCATCAATTAGGTCTATAGAATTGCCATAGAAGGTACTCTGACTTCAGAGAGACTGGATCCTCAAGACCAGAAGCATCTCCATCATGCAAGAGTGACTGTAAACCTTTAATGGAGTGGCGAGGCTGGTGGGGCTGACCTTAATAAACCAAGGGTTATGGGTGGATGTTCAGCTATAAAATCAGTTCTTACAAGAATTCCATGAAGTCTGGTCTTTCTCATTCTCAGGAATTTTGGGACATTTGTGGGGTAGCTTTTATGGAGAACTGAGGATAAATGGGGCTGGGAAAGCTGAGAACAGTTTTTGGCTATGCAGCCTAGGATTTCTGTTTCTAAATGTTTCCTGATTGAGAGCCATGTCTTTTGTCGTGGGAATGTCTTTTGGCTCCCAGAAGGGTCCCTCAAAGCTTTCAGGAGAAAGCTCGTGTTCTGGGCTTTGTACCCAAGCTCCTTTGATGGACTGCCTCAGTTTGTTCATCCTCGTCTCCTGCCATCCTGCACATGATCCTTCCTTCAAGCTTGCCATTTGATAATTCATGGATCTTAGAAAATATTGTTCCTATTTCTGAAATTTTCTTCCAGGGATATATTTTTTTTTTTTAATCTAAGTACCTTTTCCTCACCTTCAAAAAGCATCTTATTGTTTGGAAACCTTTTCCGAGTCCCCATGCTGATTTATATCCATTAAATGCTAAGCTTGTCCACACCCTGATCTTGCACTTACCACAATGCTGCATTTTTCTCTAGTTTTTCTGTCAGTCCTAGTAGATCATAAGGCCTTTAAGAAGGGGAAAAAACCTTGCATTTGTGCTTACATTTATGTATACTTATTTCTAGTGATCAGCAGAATGCTTAGCAAATAGAATGGATCATTATAAAGCCATAAAAAAGAATGGAATCTTGCCATTTCCAACAACATGGATGGATATAGAGCATATTACTCTAAGTGAAATAAGTCACACAGAGAAAGATAGATTCCTGACAATTTCACTTATAAATGGAATCTAAAAAAGTGAACAAAAGCAGAATCATAGCCACAGAGAACATAGCCACAGGACAGTAGCCAGAGGGGAGAGGGTGGGGAGAATGAATGAAATAATCAAGCGGATTAAGAGATACAAACTTTCAGTTATGAAATATATGAGGATGTAATATACAGCATAGGGAACACAATCAATGATATTATAATAACTTTGTGTGGTGGCAGATGGTTACTAGTTTTATCACGTGATCAATTTGTAATGTACAGAAATGTTGAATCCCTGTACTGTCTACCTGCACCTAATATTGTTTCAACTTCAATAAAAATAATAAAAAATGTAAAATGATGTGTCAGTGCTTACAAAAAATGAAAAATGATTTACTGAAATATATTATTACAGTAATAAATGCCATGCTTATCCACTTATTCATTTATTTCATACTTACCCGGCAAAATTGTGGACAACATACAAACAGAATAAGCAGGGTGAGTTTGGGAGATTTACCTGATTGAAGTCCAGATCTTCTTTGGAAGATCAGAAGTTCAGCTATAACATTGAAAGTTTTTACTGACCTACAATATGTATGTGTACGAGATGTATATTGTGCATATTCTCTCCATTATGTATATTGTAAGGAAGCTAACTCTGCATGGGGTGCTGGAAAGTGCTTGTCCTATACGATGGAGATCTGAACTCTAATTAGTTGACTGACTTGAGCAGAACCTCTCTCAGTGGCCTGGCTGTAAAGCGGGGTAACCCCTCCTGGGTTGTGCAGTTCAGTGAGACCATGGGAGCTGATGTGGGTGTGGATATAACTGGCACCAGGGTCAACTTTGAGTGTGTGAATGTGCACTTGCACGGGGTGTTATCCTTGGTTTAACATTTTTCTGTCGCCATATTGAAATTCTTTACAATCATTGAACAAAGGGCCTTGCATTTTCATTTTTCTCTGGGCCCCTTAAGTTATGTAGGCAATTCTGCCTGACACATAATAGGCACATAATAGTGCTCTCAGAATAGTCCTACATTCTCAACCTGAGATTTAAAGGGAAGCTGAGGGCCACCTCTAATGAGTGTTGGACTTTGATGATGTCTTCATTTTGTTCTTCCCCTGAAGGTGAGCTGTTGCTCCTTCTTCTATTCCCACACGGCTTCCTGTGGAGTATATAGATTTTCAATTGTGCCATCCACTTTCTCTCATTTATTTAAAAATTCCATACTGAGATCATTCTTTTATCATTAACTACTATTTTTATCCCCCACCTGCCCCCTCTCCCTACCAAGATAAACACATTGGCCACCAGCTGTACATAAAATTAAAAAAAAAAAAAAAAACAACTTAAATTCCTTTCTGATTCCATCAAGGTTCAAGTAGCAGCTTTGTGTGTGTGTGTGTGGTGTTAAAACACTTTCAAAAATGTAAATTAAAAAAAAAATAACCAAGTCACTGAGGTAGCTTGATTTTGGCACCTGCCATATAACTTTAAGGTTTTAATATATTTCTTGATCATAAATTGCCTCTGAGTTTTGCTCTCATGAAAATTATTTGAGCCAGAAAGCTACACTGGGTTGAAATGTTCTGCCACAATAATCCCGATGGATTACAGCATATTGAAGTACAATCATGGGAAATAGAATGCTTCTTTTAAACCACTGAGCCAACAAATGAGGTCATTTGATACTGAGAGACTATGAGAATCCACGAAGGGGCTCGTTCACAGGTAACATTAAGCTGCTTTGGGCTGGTCCATCCTTTAGTTGGTGGTGGGAATATTAAGGGTTTATTTTTCATCACCCCCTTTGCTTTTTATTTTTCCAAGTTGTGAGTTGTAAGATAACAAACTAAAAGACTGTTGAATCTATACATGGCTAAAACTAAGTCAACTTTTGTACAGATTTTACTTCCTTAAAATTTTTCTGCCTAAATGATTTTAAAATGGCAACATGTTAAAGCATTCTAAATGGGGGAAGATTTCAAGTGTCATTTCTAAATGACAATTCAGAAATATTTACTTTGCATCCCCCTCAAAGGCTTTAAGATGGAAAATTGAATGAAAAGAAAAATGGGAAAACAAAACAAATTGGAATCATGCCTGGCTTGTTTACTTTAGGAAATCTCTTAACACTCATTTTAATCAATTGAAAAGAGATGGTTCATCAGATCATAGAATTTTAGAGCCGAAAGGAGTCTCAGAGCTTGTCTCATCCGGCTCTCTCATTTTATGGATGAGGAAACTGGGACCCAGCTAAGCGAGGATGCCTTCCTAGCATTCCATGGCTAATTAGCAGCTGGGCAGAGAAGCCAAGTCTCCAAATACCCAGCCTGGTGTCTTTCCCAGTCTGGATGACTGCCTCACTTTCATACCAGTTTAAAGTCTTTACATATTTCCAAACTCAAAAGGCTTATAAAAGTAACTGAATGAATATCTCAGATAGAAATAATATCTTTGTCAATTGAATGAGGGCTTTCAAGTACACTTCTGAATATTGACTGGTATAGGATATAGATCTATTTTGCACATGTGATGCATGCATACTAAGTCGCTTCAGTCTTGTCCGACTCTTTGAGACACTATGGACTGTAGCCCGCCAGGCTCCTCTGTCCATGGGATTCTCCAGGCATGAATACTGGAGTGGGTTGCTGTGCCCTCCTCCAGGGGAATCTTTCTGACCCAGGGATTAACCTGCATCTCCTGCATTGGCAGGCAGGTTATTTACCACTAGCACCACCTGGGAAGACCGTTTTGCACACAGTAGACAATAAATATTTGTACATTGACAGAATTGCTCAGATGTTATTTTAAAAACCCTAAACACATATTATCTAATATCATATAAGGAAAAAAGCTTATAACTAATGTCAAAGAAAATAAATCCCCCAAGGAAAAAAAATCCTAACTTCATTTTCAGATGCCCTTTCCAAAAATAAAAAGAAACCTAAATGGTGGGATATTCACAGATTTACCGAGAGTGGACCATACAATTTATTGTCCAAACTAGTTTATTTTTGAGAGTGCAAGTGGACATTATAAATATTTTTGTTGAGGCCACAAGAGTAAACTGGGGCTTCTCAGGGGGGTTAGGACACGTGGCTCACCTTATATAGGAAATGATAAAAAAGCTTATATTAATTAAGTAGTTACAATGTGCTAGGCAAGACCTTCGGGACCTTCATACTTTAGTGTCTCTTTTACTGGTCAAGCAGGGGAAGTCTTCAGGGTTTTATTATGAGGTTCAAAAACTATACTAAAAGGTAGAGGTGTGAGATCTCATTGTTTTTGTCACCTACAATGAAAGGTCCAGACCCTCGAAGCCTCTTCTGTTTATCCAGGTAGAAAGCAACAAAGATCTATGTGTTCTTCCAACTCTCCATTCCCCTCCCCTCCCTCCACAGCAATTTATTCCACCAAGTCCCCCTTTACAAGACTTCTATAAGAGGCAAAATTCAAACAAAATTATTTGAATCAGCTTCCTGGTGAGGAAGTTTTCTTTGTCCTGACAATAGAGGTTGCTGCTGAATCTGCCTTTCTCGCTTTTAGTTGGTTTTATAATGCAGTTGTTGAAAGCAATGAACAGCTTAGAAAAATACCCTTGGTGCTGTGAAACAGGAACCATCACCAAAGCTTGTTCAAAATCTGACTACATCAGCAATTTCTCAAATCCATTGTGTTAGCTTTGTAATTTTGCTTCCATGGCCCACAGAATCTACCGATGTGGGCAGAGACTTTTTTTTTTAAGGAAGAGAGAAATACCTGTCTCTCTTTGGAAAATGCAATCTTGGAAAAACTTGGAAACAAAAGATTTCTAGTTTGGCCTAAAGAGTCAGATCCAAATTGACCCAATTTGTTTGTCATTATCTGCAGTGTGGAGAGCTGGATGTTTGCCCTGACAGCTCTTTTGGGTTTTAGACAGTCCTTTAAAGAAATAGGCACAGGCTGGGCTCCTAGAAGCTCTTTCTTTCTAAATGTAGTGGAGAAACCTTGACATTTGAAACTAGCTTTTATGTTTATTGAATCCAAAATGTGCCTAGTCCTTAATATCCAATGTGTCCCTTATATGTTCTCATCTTGCCTTCAAACAATTCTATGAAAATGTAAACCATGATTTGCCCCAGTTTGCAGGTGAGAAAGCTAAGGCTGAGAGAGGAGGCCTCGCCCACAAGAGGCAGAACTGTGATTTGCAGGCAATTTTGTCTTGTTCCAAGGCTGTTCACTAGGCTTATAACTAACCACTCTGCTGGGCAGTCTTTCAGGACTCTTGGATTTATTTCAATATTGAAAGAATTTTCTCCATAATTGAGTGGAAGGTTAACCTCTCCATTGTCAGAGCTGGACCATTTGTCAGCTGTATGGACTGAACTGTGCCCCCTCAAAAGGATCTGTTGGAGTACTGAACCTCCACACCTCAGAACGTGACTGATTTGGACAGAGTCTTTTCATGGGTAATCAAGTTAAAGCAACGCCATTAGTGTGGGTCCTAATTTATTGTGACTTTTGCCCCTATTAAATGAGGGGGGCGGGCAGATCTGGACCTAGAAGGAAGGAAGGCAATGCAAAGAGATGGAGGAAAAAGATGGCCATTTCCAAGCCAAAGCTACATGCCACCTACAAGGAGAGAGACCTGGAATAGACACTTCCCCAACTCCTTCTGAGACAGCATAGCCTTGCCAACCTCTTGATGTCAGATATCTGGCCTCTGGAGCTGTGAGAGAGTGCATATCTGGTGTTCCAAGCCACCCAGTTTGTGGTATGTTGTTCCAGCAGTCCAGCAAGCTAATACATGTGTTCTCCCACATTGTGGGTGACGACTTGCTCCTGGGGACCAGCTGTCTCTTCTAGTCTCTCCACCGACTCTGGCTGGTTCAAGGAGCAGGTATGGACCAGGTCTAGGTGGAAAGTGTCTGAGTTAGAGCTCCAGCCAGCTGAAACTATTCCAGGCTTCAGGACTAAGGTAGACCCCTGGTTGCCCCACCACGGACAGAGTCAGGAGCTGAGAGGGGCCTGTTGGTGCCTCTGATCTCACAGCCCTCAGAGCAGACAGCAGTGGTTCTGAGCAGACTCCTTCCTCTCCCTCTCTTACCCGGGGTGGTTTCTAATTCTAACTCTAGTGACGTTAATTGATGGAAGAATGATCTGTCAGAACTGTTGAATAATGCACACATTGATGATTTCTTAATAACTTAAAAGCCCTTTATGATGGGGTGAGGAGACAGAAGAAAACATGTTTCACCTTCTGCAAAGGAAGAACAAAGACTTTCATTCAAGTCATTCACAGGAAGAACCCTAGACAGGCCAGGTGAGCCTTGACCATCAGCTTCTGGAGGAAGTGACCTGGTTTTATCAAACTCACCACTGCCTCTAAGCGCCACCAGAAACACAAGTCTACTATTAGCTAGAAATAATAAAATGCTCAATAAACCCCAAATTATGAAGGCCCAGCCAGGAAACTCGCACACACTCATGCTTACAGCACACCTGGTGAGAACTTTTACAGTACAGTATAAAACCTGCCCTTTTAAAAATAGCACAGAATTGGTGGCATGGTGCATTTATGCCCTTTAAGCTATAAGCCAGAGTCTGCAGAGTTTATAAATTCCTTATAACCCTTTGCTATAACATAAAAGTTTAGAATAATAATAATAGTAACGACGAGCTGCAGAGGTCAAAATACGCAGCTCGAGTTTCTCGGCTGAAGAATAGAAAACCAAAAGGGGACTAAGTATTGTTGTGGAATTGGTTTGGCCCAGGGGGAACAAAGCTGATAAAGAGAACTCGAATCCGATAAATTCCATCTTCTCTTTGATTTTCCCTGGAGAGTTGAGGGCAAACTTCTAAAGAAAACTGTTGTTGAATAAGCTGTTAGCATAGTGGTAACCCACCTTAGGCTGACGTTCCATTTCGCCCATCCAGCGGGACCAAGTGGACGTGACCGTGTAGCCTTCCTCTCTCTCTGAGCTTGAGTTTCCCCTAGAGATGTGTACTATTTTGTGGGCCTTCCGAGTCTGGAATCTTCTACGCTCACACCAAGTCACCTCGCGTTTCATCCTCTGAGCTCTCCTCTTGGCCCACCTCTAGCTCTTTCACAACGCTGACGTTAGAATCAGGGACCCCTGGGACACGCAGCTACCCACCACTCCCCAGATCCCTCTCTTTTTCCTCTCTGCAGTCCCGGGGGTCGCCCTCCAAAGGCAACATTCTCCTGAAACCCTCTGTCCCGGCTTGGGTCGTGGGAAACAAACTCTGAGATGGAGCCAGGGAGAAACTCTCAGGACCACCCTCTGGGGGGCGTACAGAAGCCAGGCTGGGGCGGAGAGAGAAGTGGACTACAGTTCAGTCACAACAGAGGCTCAGCCCATGTGGACCCTTCTGAGTTGCCCCAAATGGAGGCAGGGGGGCCGGGCCTTTGTAAACTGACGACAAACTGAACCAAAGATGGCCGCTCTGGGCAGGGCGTGGCCTTAGGAGAGGCAGCTCCCGTGACTGAGGGCCGCTCGCTCCTGGGAAGGGTCTTAGCTGGGAGTCTTCAGTTGCGCACAGGCCTGGCAGCTGGAGGGGTGAGCATTGGGTCACACCAGGGTGCATCTGGGTGGGCACACTGCACCCACCATGCCCTCGTAGAATTCCCATTGGAGGAAAACAAGACTTTACGGAGAAATGAAGGTTGCAAGTAAAGGTAAGAGGAATCTCATATTTATTCTTTACCTTTACTAAAATATAACAATAATTTAGATATTATCAAGGCTATTTTCCACATCCTAAATCAGTAGTAATTAATGCTGTACAATAAATTTACTATTTACCTCCTTCAGGGTCTCCCTCCTGCTAAGCTTTAATAAGCTACTGATAAATATGTTTTTCTTTTGTTACAAATAGTACAGAAATAACTGCTATTATCTGAGCACATGTTGCATTGCAGACATTTATTATTTTCTTCAATTATCATAAAACCCTGTAAGAAAAATACCATTATCTCTGTTATGGATGGAAAATGCAGGACTAAAGAGAACAAATTCCTTGTCCGGCTCACACACACATGTCAGAACCCGGGTCTGAACCCAGCTTTCCCCGGAAGCTCTATTCTTTTAACTCTATCAGGTTGCATTTTATCCTGATATGGAAATTATTTTCCTTTTTGCTCCTCTTTCCCGATGTCCGATGCCTCTCTGTTTTATGTTTACCCTCCTAGTTATGGAAATACATTTCTGAAATCTGACTGTTGTTCAGTCGCTCAGTCGTGTCCGACTCTTTGAGACCCCATGGACGGCAGCATGCCAGGCCTCCCTGTCCATCACCATCTCCCAGGGCTTGCTCAAACTCATGTTCATCAAGTCAGTGATGCCATCCAACCATCTCACCATCTGTCACCCCTTCTTCTCCTGCCCTCAATCTTTCCCAGCATCAGGGTCTTTTCGGATGAGTCAGCTCTTCGCATCAGGTGGCCAAAGCATTGGAGCCCCAGAAAAAAGACGAGGGACAGATAGTAGGAACACGTATTTGACCTCCCTGTAGTAGCTACGTGAGGGTCCTCAGAGAGCTCCCCCTCATTCCGAGGCTGCAGCACCCGCTGAGTGCCCCTGACTCCTGCCTCCATGTGGACAGTCTCTGCTGGTTTTTCCTTGGTCCCCCAATCTCTCGAGGCTTCCCAACTACAACTTTGATCCTTACCTCACCATCCTCTTCTGCCAGTCTATTCAGTTTCTTCTAGTTAGTAGTAGGAATTATTACTGCTGTTTACAAATTCAGATCTAAATTTCTCATGGCAACAGAAAAAGGAATAAATAGATATATCCCTGTATCCTAGAATTTCAAATGTGGACAAGAGGGATTGAGAAGAAGCTACTGTATATATAGTGACTTAAAGAACCATCTTATCATGTCCTTTCACCATCATGTTTCACACCTGAAACCTGGTTTGGTCATATGTTCTTTTTATACATATAATTTGTAAGATTATGATAAAAGGAATCTTATCCAGCTGGTGCTCTTGTAACTTAAAATGTGTGCCAGGTGGACTTTAGAGAAGAAATCAGGATGATACGCTTGGCTGAGGCCTTTTTTTATACTAGAATGGGGGAATTAAAATCTCATTTTTTGAAATAAAGGGAGGATAGACTTTCATCTGTCTGAGATAATTTAATATAGCCTACCTGGAGGCAGGGCAGACTTGAGCAAATGATTCTTCTAGTCCTCTCTAGCTTTGTAATTATATTTTCAGAGGATGAGAATAAAGATTCCTGCTGCTTCACACATTATTATACATCTTGAAGAGGATTCAGAGTCTAATATTTGTCATTTTTAGCCACTTTTCTAATTTTATGTCTAATTAGCCAAGAAATTGGCAATTCAAAGACATTCTTGCTTTGCAAAGTTCCCATATGTCTTTCAATTCACAAATATATTTTTGATATTCCTTCTAGGTGTGCAGCACTTAGGGAACAAGAGAAAGGGCCTGAAGGAGGTGGGCAGAAGCCAGTCTCTGGGTGCTCAGAGTCCAGGGAGAAGGGAACGCATATTCACAGCCAATTAGAATGAGATGCAGAGTTCAAAGTGTTGTGTTAGAACTAGGTTCGCAGTGAGCAGAACCTCACCCAGGGCACCTGAAGGAAGTAGGGAGGGGAGAAGGGAGGTAGGAAGGGAGGGAAGGAGGGAGAGAAAGAGGTAGGGGGGAGGAAAGGCTCTCTGAGCCACCTCTTCACCCTTGGCCCATGTCAATGAGACTTCATCCTCTGTGTCTGCTCTGCAGGATCTGAGGACTCGGGATGAAAAGCCCGAGGCTCTGTCAAGATTCTTCATTTCAAGACCATCCCATCAGTGCTCCCCACCCACCCCTCAGAATGGGACGTGACGCACAACTCTACTCCCAGCCTGTCCAAGTGTTTGGGTATGGGCTGTACTGCATAACACAGGTTCATCACGCCCTCATCAGAATGCTACTTCCAGGAACCCCAGCACTGCAGTGGATTCCTGCTGAGAATGTGTCTCCTTCTTCCAGGACTAATTTGTCTCCCTGATCTCTGAAAACAAGAGGAACACTTCTCTCAAGACTACTATTCCCATAGAGATAAATCTCTCCTCCCACATTAGCCCCCCCTGCCCCGCCCCTTTCTTTTTACAGGATGTTGTTAAAATATATTTACATAAATAATTAGTAGTATTTTTCCCTTTCAGAGGCTTGACTTCCATGGGTACTGGAAGGCTGCAAAGGACGTGTGTGATTTGTGGGGCTTGTTACAAACAGCCACATGCCTGCGACCCCATACCCAAGGCCAGCATAAGTCTCCGTATGAAGGAAGTGAACTTGAACTTCAAGACAGTTCACTTTCTCCTGGTTTCCAAACCACAGTCACACCCTTTTGATGCTCAGGCCACCCTTCTTGTCTTCAACTTGTTGTCAACTAATCCCTGTACACTGTGGGTTCCTAACCTGAAGTGAGTGAGGTGAAGTCACCCAGTCATGTCCGACTCTTTGTGACCCCATGGATTATAGCCCATCAGGCTCCTCCATCCATGGAATTTCCCAGGCAAGAATACTGGAGTGGGTTGTCATTTCCTTCTCCAGGAGATCTTCCTGACCCAGGGCTTGAACCTGGGTCTCCTGCACTGCAGGCGGACGCTTTACTATCTGAGCCACCAGAGAAGCCCAACCTGAAGATATCGCCTAACCAGAGAGACACACTCTAATGGGGGAATCACAGGCGCCGTAACCATCCTATGAAGAAATATTGTAGTGAAGGAATCACTGGTTGCATATCAAAGAGAACAAAGGCTATTTGGACTAGTCTAAGAGGACCTTTAGCCAAAATTTTTCACAGGTGGTGGAAGCTGCCTTTGCCCCACACATAGAGCCTTGCAAAGAATGTCTGGACTTCCTCACTTAGAGCTGCTGATGGATGCTGGCTTCTTTGATCCTGTGCACTACCCTGTTCCTCACCTTTCTTGACTCTTCAGATATACAGGTACCTAAGGCACTGCCACCGTGAAATTAAAAGACATTTGCTCCTTGGAAGAAAAGTTATGACCAACCTAGACAGCATATTAAAAAGCAGAGACTTTACTTTGCCAACAAAGGTCTGTCTAGTCAAGGCTATGGTTTTTCCAGTGGTCATGTATGGATGTGAGAGTTGGACTATAAAGAAAGCTGAGCACCGAAGAATTGATGCTTTTGAACTGTGGTGTTGGAAAAGACTCTTCAAAGGCCCTTGGACTGCAAGGCAATCCAACCAGTCCATCCTAAAGGAAATCAGTCCTGAATATTCATTGGAAGGACTGATGCTAAAGCTGAAACTCTAATACTTTGGCCACCTGATGTGAAGAACTAACTCATTGGAAAAGACCCTGATGCTGGGAAAGATTGAAGATGGGAGGAGAAGGGGATGACAGAGGATGAGATGGTTGCATGGCATAATCGACTCAATGGACATGAGTTTGAGTAAACTCCGGGAGCTGGTGATGGACAGGGAGGCCTGGTGTGCTGCAGTCGATGGGGTTGCAAGGAGTCGGACGTGACTGAGCGACTGAACTGAACTGACTAAAGGCACTGCTTCTTGTTCCCAGACCAAAGAAAGCTTCATCAGCTCTGAATTTCCTCACCATTCTGCTTGTCCTTATCTGAGATCAGTCTCTGTGACATGGAGCATTTCTCCTGCTTTTCTGCATTCTCACGCCTAAAGCGAGTCCATTTCCCTGAGTTCTGACTTCTACCTTGGACTTGTAAGGAATCTGGTTTCAGTGAGCTGTGTCTCTCTTTCTTGCCTGTATCTTCAAAGAGCCCTCTCTTTTGCTTATGTGGGTTCTTCCCATCACCTGATGCACAAATCCTTCTATCTGAACTGCTTTTATCTTTCTCTTTAATTCTTTGCAAGCTGGCCTCCTTCCTCTCCAGTCTGACATAACTCTTCTAACATCACTAATGATCCTCTGGGGGTCAACTTTTGTGGACACATCTCAGTCATCTTATTTGGTTTCCTTGCAGTATTTACCCTGCTGACCACTCTGTCCTTAATTTTTCCCCTTACTAAGTTTCTTCACTGAGCTCCTCGGTCTTCTTTTCAGGTGTCTCTTTTTCCATAACATCCTCAAACATTGATATTTACTTAAATATTGATATCATGGGTCTTTGATCAACCTTTCTTTAGCCCTCCTTCTTGGGTTGTCTCATTTACTCTCATAATTTAAAATCCATCTGTTGACTCTGAGCCCACATGTCCCACTCAGCTATCTCTCCCATGTCCCAAACATAAATGTTACAGTGTCTAATGGGCAACTACATCAGACCACTCTAGACACATCAGACTTGCTCCATTCCAAGTGGGTCTCCCTTTCAACTGCATTTATTCTCTCTGATCTTCCTTAAGAGGTGCCTGGTGCTGCTCTGCACCCATCGTCCTCCAGAATTTATTCCCCTCCTTTAGCTCACATACCTAATTGACGAATATCATCAGCTGTACTTGCCCAAGAGCTCTCTTGCCCATGCCCTCTTTCACTTGCTTCTGCCACTGCCTCCATATGGGTATCCATCATTTCTTACCAGGTGGTCTGGTCATCCATCATGGTCTTCCCAGGTGGTGCAGTGGTGAAGCATCTACCTGCCAATAAAGGAGATACAAGAAATGTGGCTTTGATTCCTAGGTAAAGAAGATCCCCTGGAGTAGGAAATGGCAACTTATCTCAGTATTCTTGCCCGGAAAATTCCATGGACAGAGGAGCCTGGTGGGCTACAGTACATGTGGTCACAAAGAGTTGGATGTGATTGAGTGAGCACACATGTCTCACATGGACTGTTTTTGCTGCTTCCTTTGTCTGTCTGCCTTTTTCTAACTTAGGGCTTCCCTGGTGGCTCAGATGGTAAAGTGTCTGCCTGCAGTGCGGGAGACCCGAGTTTGATCCCTGGGTTGGGAAGATCCCCTGGAGAAGGAAATGGCAACCCACTCCAGTACTCTTGCCTGGAAAATCCCATGGATGGAGGAGCCTGGTAGGCTACAGTCCATGGGGTTGCAAACAGTCGGACATGACTGAGCGACTTCACTTTCTTTTCTTTTTCTGTCTTACCTCTCACCATCCATCTACCACAAACATCATCCACCCACCACAAGTCTGATAATATCAGTGCTCAGTCAAAATTCTCCAAGGTCCTTCATTGCTTACAGCAGAAAAAACTATGACCCGTGAACGAAGTTTGGCCCATCACCTGTTTTTATACAAATAAAACTCATGCACAGGCTCAACTCTTCCATACATGAAAAAAACCATGAATAGTGAAGAAGCATTAGATATTTGTAGTTAGTACAGGGTCTATAAAAGCTGAAATATTTATTATCTAATTCTACAGAAAAACTTTGCAGGCCTCTAGTTTAGAGGATTAATCCAGCCTTCTTAGGATGACACAAAAAACCCTCCAGCATACATTCTCTGTCTTTCCAAACTCATGTTCCTTAACTCCTTCCTCAATAGAAAGCAATATTAGAATTTTTTTTTTTTTTTTTTGTAGATAAGTTTGTATAGCATTGTAGTTTAAAGTGGAAAGTATAGCCAGGATATCTGGGTTGAATCCTGACCCTGCCACTGGTTAGCTATGTGACCTTTGACAATTTATGTAACCTCTTTATAATTTAGTTTTTTCATATATAAAATGGAAGGTCCTAATTCATAAGGTTTTGGAAACACATTGTCTTAGAGTCTGGTTTTGTTTGTCTGTAACATAGAGGTCATAAAATTCGCACTTTGGATAATGTTCATGGTGGTAGAGAGTACAAAAATGTGTTTCTGAGAACAATGTTAAGCATATAAGAATATTCTCTCTTGAATAAATCAATTTTCTTAACTGACTTATCTGACATTTGGTAGGGAAAAAAATTCACATGTCAATGGAAACAGCAAAGAAATGAGGAAAGGAAAATAGAAGTATCTGTGAGGAGTTCTAAAATTTAATGAAAGAGAGAAAGCATCCTTCTTTAAAAAATAATTGTCCCACACAATAAAGGAGTGTTAAATAAACTGAGAAGGACCATATATATGTAAAGTCTCATGTATAGACTTTAGTGCTCACCCTTATCCGATTCTCTTCATTTACTCTGTGGAAGAACAATGCTTTCTCGCCCTCTTACAGGTGGATGGGGTCATGTGACTAACGGCCAGTTACTGTGTCATTCATTTCTTCCTGGATGAAGCACTGACGTACTGGTGTGAGACTAACACTTTCTTCCCCTCCTGGCTAGAACAAGGAAGGCAATGTTCCAGACGGTGTATTGACAAGATGGCAGGCCTGCTCTCAGGAGGAATTACACAGTCACTTTGTGGGGGCAAGTTTCTCCAGAGTTGTTGCCTCCACCCACAATGGATTTTGAGGATGTGGGAAATGAACTTCTGTTGGATTGAAGCACAGTGATTTGGGAATTGTTTGTTTTTGTGCATAACCTAGTCTACCTTGGATCTCCCCTCAAGTTCCTAAGCCAGTAGAATTAAGTGAAGCCCTGGGCGGGTAGAGCTGGCTTCCAGGACTAAGCCTCCTGTGAGGAGGCGGGAAGGAGCAGGTCCATTGTTCTGTGCTGATGAGGAAGGAATGTCCTTTGTGATCACTCCTGAATGTTTTCCCTCTTTAATTAGCAGTTTTTGTTATTGTACTTGGGAGGCAAAGCTCCAGGAGCAAAGGCCACGGCTTTAATGATAAATGCCTCCTCAAACATTTCTAACCGGAAAATAAAATAACATAAAACCTTGCAAATGAATGCGGTCATGAGCTGCAAATGTCAATTCTGCCATTGTATGGATTTAAAATCAAATGTAAACAATGTTTGAGGAAACACTGACCTGAATCGAGTCTTTTTTTTTTTTTTTTCACACTGGTAATTAGTTCTGCAGCAGCAGGCTCTGGCTGAAAGCTGGGTCAGGGCTCCCTCCCCTAGGAAGCCGAGAACATTCTCACAGCCTCCAATCACGAAACAAAGCCCTTGGGAGGTTGTCTGCTGAGGCTGCCCCTTTGCCCACTTCTGGTGAAAGGCAGGTTTCTTGGCAAATGCCCCCTCACCTTGACTCATGGGGAGTGGGTATAAATTCTTTCTTCAGTGTGGGTGGTAACTGGGGTGGAGAGACTGGAGTAGGGAAAACGGAGGCTAAAATTCTAGAAATCAGATGACAGGCAGACTTAACCAAGGTTGAGAATATAAGAATTAAAGAGATATTTTAGCCAGAATAAAAGGTTAATGGCCATAACGTTATTAATACATACCTTTTTTTTTTTTTTTCTCATATTCTGGAGCACAGTACTGATTACTGAAGTCAAATTATCAGAGGGTTCCTTATTTTGATGTTTATTCTGCAGTTTCTTCAATAATCAGAACTTTTGGTAACACAGCTTCCTGATTCATAAAAATAATGGTTAAGGATGGATGTTTTTTAAAAACTTGGGACTGAATGGCCCATTCAAATTTCCCATGATGAGTACCCTCACTTTAGGCCCAAGGAAGAAATATCAAACTGTGCATAAGAAGCACAAACCAGTTAATAAATGAGAATTTGAATCTGTGCAGCTTTTGCTCAGAACTCACTACAAATGCTGACCTGTTCTTGTTACTGGCCATGCCATTTCAAAGTTCATTTGAGAGGCTTTGGTTAGGAAAATATTCTTAGACCATCAAATTTACCTTCAACTCACAGAACCAAAAGAAAATAAGACTACCTAATGATGTAGAAAAATCATTTAAAAATCAGATAAATCCCAAAGACTTCAGTATTAAACAGTTTATTATAGTATTCACTAACCTTACACAGGCTGGATAGAAGTGTTCTCTAAACTGCTAAGTAGAAAGAACTTAATGATTTCAGTTTAATTCACTGTTTTACTGAAGTCCATTCTGGAATGAAAAAATAAAAACCATCAACATACATTATGTTAAAGGTCTGAGTCTCAAAAGCAACTCTAATCTTTAGCTGGAAAACAAAGCATCTGAAAATGTGTCCCGAGTTTAGTGGAACTTCATCATTCTTGAACCAGTCTGCCTTTATCAATAGCCAGTTCCTCTGTTATGACAGTAAATTAAAATACCATTCTTTGCCTTAACAAGAAAAATGAATAAGAAGAATGAGAAATTTAAATGACTTTGTTGAATCAATTCTTTGGCTTGCTTTTTCATATCTTCTTTCTTTGCTGAGGTCTTAAATCTGATACCCTTCAAATAGGCAGGACAGAAGAAAATGGCTCTTACCTGCCTTCTCCCTTTTTCTCTCTTCTGATCCTTCTGGTCTTTGCTCATCATTTTTTTCAGGTCATTACATCCCTTCTGGATTAATTTCTTTAATATCCCATTGGCTGGGCTGCCAAAACTCATTTCTTCATTACTGTTCTTTGCTTAAGGGTGGCAGTTGCTGAATCCTCTGCCACATCCCCTTTGATCTGCCTTGGATTTTATTTTTTTATAACATCTATTTCTTTTTTCCCCTTCTTTGTTTATCCCAGTGGCAGAAAAGGGGGGATTAATTATTTCTATGAAGCCAGCACTTCTCTTTGTGTCAAAGTACTAGGAAACAGAGCACATTTATCTGAAGAAAGAGCATGTCTCTATCCGCTGCAATTGAGGGATCTAAACCTGGACTTTGGATTCACTGAGGCTAGTGTCTCTGTTTGCAGATTCTCTTGGCAGAGCCTGTCTAATAGTTACAAGGGTCTGCAAGCTTAAGTCCACCTTCTAAATAAACCTCCTTGTTTCTAACCCTGTGTACCTCCAACCTCATCCCAGTGTAATCTTTCTAAAACACAAAAAGGATCTGTTACTTCTTAGCCCCAAACACTCTTTGGGCTCTCCACTGCATTCGGGAGAACTCCACGCTCTCAGTTCAACTCAGTCGCTCAATCGTGTCCAACTCTTTGCGACCCTATGAACCGTAGCACAGTAGGCATCCCTATCCATCACCAACTCCTGCAGCTTGCTCAAACTCATGTCCATTGAGTTGGTGATGCCATCCAACCATTTCATCCTCTGTTGTCCACTTCTCCTCCTGCCCTCAATCTTTCCCAGCATCAGGGTCTTTTCAAATGAGTCAGCTGTTGGCATCAGGTGGCCAAAGTATTGGAGTTTCAGCTTCAAAATCAGTCATTCCAATGAATATCCCAGACTGATCTCCTTTAGGATGGACTGGTTGGATCTCCTTGCAGTCCAAGGGACTCTCAAGAGTCTTCTCCAACAACCACAGTTCAAAATCATCAATTCTTCAGTACTCAGCTTTCTTTATATAGTCCAACCCCCACAGCCATACATGACCACTGAAAAAACCATAGCCTTGACTAGATGGACCTTTGTTGACAAAGTAATGTCTCTGCTTTTTAATATGCTTTCTAGGTTTGTCATAACTTTTCTTCCAAAGAGTAAACGTCTTTTAATTTCATGGCTGCAATCACCATCTGCAGTGATTTTGGAGCCCCGAAAAATAAAGTCAGCCACTGTTTCCCCATCTATTTGCCATGAAGTGATGGGACCGGATGCCATGATCTTAGTTTTCTGAATGTTGAGCTTTAAGAAGAGCATAAAAAGCACTGTTCTTATGTTTTACATTTTTAAATCTTTTTTCATCTCTTCCTACTCTCTCCACATCGTATCCTACGTTCTAGTCATTCTGAAATATATGGGTTCTCAGACTGGGCTCATCCTCTTTTATCTCTGAGCTTTTGAACCTATATTCTCTCTCTTGGGAATGTCTTTCTCTCCTTTGTCTACCTGGTAAAGTCCATGCCCTTTTTACAACTCAGCCCAAATAGGGAATCTCTTCCCATTTACCCAAGACCTACAGCATCCCTGTCTCCTTGATGTTTGACTCAGGTATTTTGCGTCTCACATTCAACATCAGTATCTACTTGCCTGGATCATTCACTCTGTTTTGAGCTGCTTGGGGACAAGATCTTTGTCTTTATCTTTGGGGTCTCCATGCCTTATTAAGGAGCCAGGAATATCACAGTGGTTAGAAAATATTATGTGCTCAGATAAATGAATGAATGAATGAAAAGTAGTAAAGTAATACTTCTCATTAGTTGCATTGCATAAATTATGAATCAATCTAGTTATGCTTTTCTTTTGAGTAGGCAATAAGAATTCCCGAATGCAGGTACTTAATAGTTGTTACTGCTGTTATTGTAATTAATTAAGACTCATACTTTTAATAATAGAAATTGATTGTGTACACAGTCTGAATTTATCAGAAAATCATGGCTTCCTTTTTATAATTTTAGAGAACGTCTCATCTTTTTCCTTGATAAGCCACACTTCTGCTGGTTTTCTACAGAGTAAGTGGGATTTGGACACTGTTCACTTCTTGGCGGCTCAGATGGTAAAGAATCTACCTGCAGTGCAGGAGACTGAGGGTCACTCACTGGGTCGGGAAGATCCCCTGGAGAAGGGAACGGCTACCCACTCCTGCATTCTCGCCTGGAGAATTACTTGGACAGAGGATTCTCACGGACTGTAGTCCATGGGCTCACAAAGAGTTGAACACCACTGAGTGACTAACATTTTCACTTTAAGAAAATCCTTTTCCCTCCTGAGTCCTAAAGAAAAATTGAATTAATAATCTGAAATTATCAAGGCAGGAATGGTTTAAAAATCAAAGTCATACAATTTGTACACAATTGCTTGCCTATCTTTTCCTTTATTTCACTTTATTGTTTTATCATCAGGATTGTACCATCTTACAAAATATTCTACATAAATATAATTATTAACTGCATAATATATCACTTCTTGCTTATAGTCTTCCTTTATTTTTTTATTCCTACAGCCATATCACCTATTAAAGTATTGTTTAAGTTTTTGCCTCTCTGTGTGTGTATTCTTTTGTTTATATATTTGTACTGTGTACTATACTGTGTTATGATATAAAATGTATTTTTTATTATGGAATTTGAGTCAAAAAAGTTTGAAAGCCACTGAAAACTACTTATAAAAGTAGTTTTGAAACTACCTATCACCCTTTAACATTTTTTTTTTTACAAAGGCAAATCAGGGTGATATGAACATCAAGGACAGCAACTTTGAAAGATTTCACAAGTCTAGGGTATGTGAGTAGAAATTAGAGTAGTCCTACTATAGTGTAAGTGTATTGATGTCCTTGTGTGACTTATGGAAACTGTACTTATTTTTAAACTCACTGTCCCTACCTATGTTAGGCCTGCTGATTGTCCTGCTTCCCTGAGTTCCTGTCTCTTTGCCACTCACCACAGTAGACTGGGGATCTCTCGAATGAGGGGCCCAAGACAATAAACTCAGTTCAACTTGCTCAAGTGTTATTTCTACCTTCGGCCACCTAGTCTGGACACTCTGCTGTCATCTCCATTGTTTTCTATCCATTGTCAATCCTGTGCCGTGTGCCAGAATGAGTGGCTTCAAGTCAGGAAAGTGGTGCCTACTTTAAAACATGTCATCCGGTTCCTGCACAGCAGTGTGAGCACTGATTCAGAAGACAGATATCTTCAGAACCCTTGAATCTTACATTCCTGCATTAATACCTAGCACCTCCCACAGACACGTGGCCTAGTAACTCCTCTTGTATAAGTTTTCCACAATTCATCTCCGTGATTCACCATGCTAGCAATTTACAGTAATGAGCTGTGAGCTGACACCCAGGGTGGGTGAGACAGAGACAACATTCAATCTACAGCGAGCAGCAAAGAGTACTTGAGGGATACATTCTCTGCATTCTGAAAGCATCTTAATGATCCTAAGTGCTTTGGATGTTTAGAGGAAATTCAAAGGCACTGAATCAATCGTACATCATTTAAAAAATACAATACATAAAACTTGGGAGCTGTAGGAATGGTATCTGTTTTTCTGCAAAGGCTGAGGAGGTAGCTGGATAGAAGAGTGTTAAAGTAATGCTTTTGTTTCCTGGAAGAAGAGGGTAAATGCCTATTTCCTTACATGTTGATGGCTAATTTTCAGGTGTACCTGGGCCAGGATGAGTGCATCCAGGCCTGCTTGGGAATCATAGAACATCCCAGTCAGTTATTTTTTCAAATGTCTTGCATTCAAGAAAAGCATCAACCATCTTTAGCTGAACACTATATTCAGCTATAAAATTGATTCATATATGAGAGGACACAAAATATACATGATTCTAAAGCCTTTTACATTTTCTTTTGACAATAAGTGTAGGTGGATAACTTTTGAACTATGTTTTTTACAACAAATTATTTCTTTTATGATACTGAGAATGAAAATCTATAATTATTAGAACATATGCATCATTACCCAGTAGATTGAAACACTTAGTTCAGAGGGTCAATTTCTTATTATAGGAACACAAGCCAATAATTTGATGAATTGCATTTTCCTTTCTCTCAGGGTAGCCCTTTAATATGGCTTCACTGTTGCATGGAGTAGAGAATTCTAGTGCTGCCAGCTATGTTCAGATCCATACCCATGTGTCTCTCAGGTACCTATGGGAGGCAGCTGCAGAGTGGAGGGGACATGGCCATCGACTCAACCAGCACTGGGTTGAGTCCTGGCCTTGCCGCTGACTGGTTGAATGGCCCTGGGCAAATCCCTTCCCCTTTTTAAGACCTACTTTCCCTCACATGTGGAAAGAACTCGGTACCATTCTTGGTGGTGTTCTTGTGAGATCTAAATGCTTAGTACATGAAAAATGTCTAACGCGGGGTGGCTGGGAGCACACATTTGGTGCATAGTGGCGATGGCTCAGAGGGGCTGCCCTGAAGGCTCTCCTCAGTGATTTTTCAGAGATCAAGGCGGAAGGAGCGCTGCTTTCCTCATGTTGGGCTCTGGGGTCTGTTCTCTGACCTGCCCCTATGCCGTTTAGGTGGCAGACAGACCTAAAGCCTGTTCAAAGTCGACTGTGTCCCCTTCGATGACCACACAACAGAGCTGCGTTCCCAGCTCTGCTTCCTGGGCCTTGCTGTGGCTTCCTCACTGTGCTTCCCACTCTCGTCTTTTTGGCAAAGGACCGCCTGAGAGGGAAGGCAGTTCTTGTATAAAATACATTCCCCTCTCATGTTATACCGGTCCAGTGCCTACAAGTATCATGAGAATATAAAAGGTATGGAGGGCAGGAGTTAAACTATGTCTGTGTGGCAGGCAGGCTGGAGACTGAAGGCAGAAGTGGAAACGTGTTGGACTTCCCTGTGGCCGACCAGGGGCACATCCCCAATCTGGACTTCTTCCCCTCGTCAGGAGACCAGCCCCGAAGGAAAGGTCATTCCGATGATATAATACGACACGATATGACCCGTTGAGCCTCATCATCCACAGATTTCATATTTGTGGATGTGCCTCCTCACTGGAATTTGCTTGTAATTTCCAATCAACACCCTGGTGCTTTCACTGACATTTACAGAAACGTTCGGAGTGAGAACACTTTGAGTGCCCCTAAGGACAAGTTTCCAGCTGGGGCCCAACATGGCGCCCCTCTGTTCTCGTCTCCCTCACGTACAGAAGGGACCGGGGGTGGAGACAGGAGGCGGCCATGCGGGGCGGCGTGAGAGGCGCTGACGCTGACGTCACTGGACGAGGTTGGAATCCCACCTCCGGCACGTGTATGTCAGTGGAGTGACTGTGGGCAACCACGCCGCACTTTCGAGCCTCATGCCCTCTTTCGTAAATAAATAAAATGGAATCTACTGATCTGTGTTAAGAATGTAAGATTATGATCTATGTGACAGGCAGATATGTATACATTTCCTAGGAACAATGGCTCAGTATTCACTAACTCACTAATTCAGTGTTTGCAGAGACTTTACAGAACACAAAGTGGCTCAGATGGTAAAGCGTCTGCCTGCAATGCAGGAGATCCGGGTTCGATCCTGGGTCTTCAAGATCCCCTGGAGAAGCAAATGGCAACCCACTCCAGTATTCTTGCCTGGAGAATTCCATGGATGGAGCAGCCTGGTAGGAAGCAGTCCATGGGGTCGCAAAGGGTCAGACACGACTTCACTTTCACTTAATAGAACATAACTACCACAAATAATGAAAATTGATCATTATATGTACTGTGTGTGTTTGTGTGCATGTCTCCCAGTGGAAGAGTACACACAGGGGGTGATGGCTAGACCTTGGCTTCAGTTCCATTTCTATCAACAGGCTCCACTGATGCACGAATAGAGACAAGTTTACCTCTGTGCCTCCTAGTTCCCCAAACGGTAAGTTAGGGTCAAGGTGTCTGCCCTGCATAACAAGACCTTGCTGTAGAGATAAAATGTGTTTAGGATGCATGAACTTCCTTAGTACCTTTTAAAGCTCTCTGATAATGGAAGGCAGTGTTATCATCTGGCTCCTGTCTGGGCAGCAGGAGCAATTAGGAGGCTGGATGGTCATTCTATGGGAGCTCTGTCGACGGTGGACTGTTCTGGTTTAGCGGTCATACATTCATTGATTTATTTATTCAATCTTTCAACAAACTTGTACTGAAAACTGATTGTGTGCCCAGACACAAAGGAGATAAGCAGGATGCAAATGAATAAGCAAGGTCTATCTCTCAAGATACTTACTGGGGAAGGAGACAGATGTGCTGTATGGATTCCAGGAGGAGTGCTCCAGGCTTCCATTCTTCCCCTGACCCAAATCCTTCACACGGCCATAGCTGTGGGCCTCTCCTGTATTTGTACCAGCTGTGTATTTGTGCTTGGGTGTATGTGAATGGATGTATGAGGGTGCTCAGAGACAGTAATGGGCGTGCAAATATCCTGGTACTTTCACCAAGTGCAATCTGACATCTATCACAATTCCTCTTTCATTAAGACTCATTCCATGTTGATGCTCATGTACTGTGTAGTCTTTTCTCTGGAGTCTTAGTCATATTCTTTCATGCTAGAGTTATCAGCATATGGAAATTCATATGTGTCCACATGATGATTCCTGAGAATTAAATGCATCAGCTGAACAAACCACATGCATTTCAGATGTGCTCTATGTGAGGCACATTGGGTTCTTTCTGCATCCAAAGCCCAGAGGTCCCAGGATATGCAAACCCACTCACATGATTCATTCTCTCATTTCATTATTTATCTAGCAACTTTAGTTCTCTGATCTTATGTGAAAGGGAGTCTTAGACCACATGTGTATATCAGCCAAAAACTTGTTTTAAATGTTTATAATATTACAACTGCTCTTTCAGATTGTCTTGATGATATATGTAAAATAGAAAATTACCAACTTCCTTGGAAGTTGCTTTGACACAAGATTTGAGTGGGCATAGTACCTGTCTTAAAAGAGCTGCAAGAAAACTTAGGAATCATGAGTCAAATCCCTTTCTTCACAAAGAAGGTCTGGAGTGATGAAATGGAGGTCCTAATCTGTGGATTATTTGTGTGAAAATATAATGCAATTGGTTAGTATAAAATGTACTTCACATGTCTTCCTCCCTCTTTCTTCTTTGTTTTCTCCCTCATTGCTTTGACATGGCAAATCCTTCCTTTCTTCATTTACCCATGTGCCCTCACTTCTGGAATTGGTGATATTAGGAGACTAAGGGGAAGACATTCATTGAAGGGCTGTTGTAATTCATGTGGATGAATATCCATTGGATATGGAATCCTTGGAACTTCATTATAGAGCTTAGAAAAGGTCTCACCTTTCAGCTTTTAAGAATAGTTCCTGATTTTATTTGGAGAAGCGCTAGCAAATATGTGGTTCATGGTTATAACATCTGGTCTGACAGAAAACACTGGGTATGAAAAACCAGAAATAAAAATTTAAAGTAATAGACAAACAATCATTGCCTCAAGTAAACAGCTTGTTTGAATGTCTGAGACTACATTTTGTACTGAGAATGTGGCCCTTTTTGTGTTGACTGCTAGAAAGCTTAGAGACAAGTTTATGGTTCACTTTCCACAAACACAGTTTAGGACAGTTCTGCCAGGCATTTTATGTATTCATCTCATTCTTGGACTCTTTACATCATTTTTTTCCACCCTTATTTACCCCTTACCATTATTTCTTCAGGTATCTATTTTTTATCTTCTTGTACTATATACAGCATGAAGCATACAAAATCATTTTTGGAACAAATTGGGATTTGAATGTATAGACAAACATATGGTTGACAATTGGCAATAAGGTATTATTCCATCCCTAATTTACACAATTTAGTAGCCAGAGAGTCATAGAAATACATAAAACAAATTATAATGCCGTTTTCTAAGTGCTATAAAGTTGGTGTGGACACAGTGCTATAAGGCAGATGATGGAAGAAGCATCACTAATTCTTTCAGTAGCCCTTGCTCTGGGCTTCTTACGTGCCAGCAATTCTTTTGGACCCTGAATATACAAACTCCCTTAGTCCCAAGGAGTTCAAACTCCTGGGAAAGACAAATACATAAGCAAATAACTATACTATAACATGAGTCATTCTAAAACTGAGTATGTGTAAAATGCTGTGAAAACACAGATGAGGGGCAATTAATTATATCTGGGAAAGGAAACCTCAAGGAGAGAGAGGTGATGACATTTCAGCTTGATCTCGTGCATAACAAATGACTTCCTATAAGGTATTTTCCACCTGTTTTGAATTAACTAAAATGATTAGATCTTAGAATTTACAAAGGTCATCTCTACAAAAATGGAAAAAGTAGATCATTCATGTAAAGTAACAATATAAAAAGTGCCAGACTGATTTTGGATGGCTACCAGAAGTGTGTAAGTGCTAAAGTTCATAAGAAAGAAGGTGTTTGAAACTGAGAAGGAGATAAAATTTTCCTGGATTTGATAAACACAGTGTTAATAAATACATGCAGTTAATTATATACAATATAATTTAATAATCATAGCTTCCTGCTGTACCACAGTGTTTCTTAGTTTGTGCTTGACTGATTTAGGAGATAAACAGAAACCTTGCTAACATTCATGGAGAAATAATGCTACATGTTCTCCAAATCGACTTCATTTTCCTTCCAGGTCCACCGTTAAACTCTGTTTCCTGTTGTCCTGGCTGATACTGCCACTTCCAGAGCTGGTCTCTATGATTCACTCATGCTTGCTTTTCTAGTCTCCGACTTTCTTTTCCATGGGGGATACGTGTTGAAGACAATGGTGTCAGTAGACGGAAAGAGCTTGGGTGCCTCAGGCCCACCGAGAGGCAAATTCCCTAGGAAGGGGAATTTAGGAATCTAGGAATCGCTGCCCTGGCTTTTGAATGAACAAGGTACTACACAAGGTACTTGCACAAGGTATATTGTGCAAGACCACTGAAAATTGGCATTGCTTGTTGTCATAGTTACTCTGTTCTAGTACATTCCAGTGAAATGGTAAAAGCACTTTCACTTTTATACTTACCTCCTTTAGCCCCCTCATCCATTCTCATAATCATATAAAACACTGTATTTAATTCAATAGTTGTTTACAAAATCTACAATATGAATTAAGGTCTTAAGACCTTGAGCAAGGTGGTTGGTATGGCAACTTTAGTCTATCAGGTATATAGGTCGTGATCATTCAGTTCTCTAAGGGGCTACGTTATGTGGTTCATGTCACACTTGCACGGGACCCCTCAGAGTAGTTTCCCTGTGTTAGACCCAGGCCACAGACGTGTAACACGAGGGGAACCTGCTCTATTCTTCTGGTGTGAACATGTTTGGCAAAGGCCATCCAGTCTGAGTCAGGTCAGTTGGCCTTGGTCTTTGGAGGCCTGGATTTGTTTGGCAGAACAGTAGGGTTTTAAAATAGCTGTTTCTAGTTGTGACTTCTGAAATTATTTCTGTGACATTCCAACATACAATTTAGTCAATCAGGAGTATTTCCTGTATGTCAAATAGGCGCTGGAGCTCTAGTTATTGAGATTAACACAGTGAACAAGACAGATTTGGCCTCTGCCCTAAGGGATCTTATAACCTAGGAGGGAAAACAGCCATTTAAAATACAGTGATGGGGTTTTTATGCGGGCAAGACAGGGTAGGCTGAAACCATAGGATTTTCAGCGTTTCCTCCTCTTTCTGGATAAAAAGATACGATTATATCTTTCTGTGTTTTAAAGCCAGTGCAACACCAAAAAGAATTTTCTTCTCTATGTATAAAATGAAATTCAATTATTATGATTCCTAATTTTTTTCTTCTTGGTCAGAATGGATGTGGTGTGGGTAGAGAACCAGGAGTGAGTGGAGGAGATATTTTTGTATTAAACATGCTGATTGATTTTAAGACTCTGATGTATATGCATTTGTTTTTGAATAGGTGGCCATGTATGTCTGTGTAGGCAGAGCTGAGAATTTCCCTTTCTATCTCTATCACTAGGCTGTTGGCAGCCAAAGGCTTATTAATTTCTTAGTTAATTCCTCAATAAGGTGTCAGATAGTGAATTAAAGTGTCAAATAGTGAAATACTGAACTTGCGTGTTTGCCTGGTTTTCTTGCATTCAGATTCTCGTGCCTTTAATACATCACTCATGTTGCTCTGAGATTACTTTCTCCAGGTTCATTTTCCTGCCCATATTTACCTTCTGAAAACACCTTCTTCTTCCTCTTTTTTTAGTCACTCAGTCATGTCCAACTCTTTGAGACCCCGTGGGCTGAAGCCTACCAGGCTCCTCGGTCCATAGGATTTTCCAGGCAAGCTTACTGGAGTGGGTTGCCATTTCCTTCTCCAGGGGATCTTCCTGACCCAGGGATCGAACCCAGGTCTCCCACCTTGTAGGCAGACGCTTTACCATCTGAGCCACAAGGGAAAGCCTTCAGGAGCTCCCATTTTTACTGAATTCTATCTGTCTCCCTAGCAGCATTTCACTGCCCTCCCTACTTGTCCCACATAGATTTCTGATCCCATCAATGACACCTCTCCTCCTTTGCCACAGACCCACGTGAGCGTTCATGAGTCCCACAGTGCCCTTCCTTATTTCTGCTTCTTCACAGGATCCCAAGGCTGTCCTGGCACTCCTCACTCAATGTGCTTCCAGCTCCAGTAGTTCTGCATAAATGCCTGTTGTCAGGGGTAGGAGCTGAAGGACTGGGTGGCTGAGCTCAGCACCCACAGACTGATCAGTGGAGATCACTGCAATGGTGACAGAAGGCGTCTGCGGATCTTAATGGAACAGATGGTCAAGGGGACCTACTCACTTCTACCTTGTCTGAACTTTCCCTAGTGGGTGTCTGACAATGCTTCAAAGTCACTATCTTCCAGTCTGCTGTCTTCAGAAAAATGGTATGGAAGAAGGGACACTGGGCAAGAAGACTCAGGATTCAGGGTTTGGAAGTCTAGCCTCTTCCTTATGGCTGCCATCACTTACCTGCCTTGGCTCCAGGTGGAAATTATAAAATGCAGATTACCAGACCCACAGGAGGCCAGCCAAAGCAGAATGTCCAGATGGATGGGGCAGAGTTCAGATATCTGCATTCTGTGTAGGTGACTGAAGTCTGGAGCCTTTCTATACAGATGCGCAGACAGTGTGAGAAAATCCCTGGGTAAGTACTGTTACTGACACAAAGTTAGCGTGTATTGGCTTTCATTTCTGTTTGTTCATATAGGTGTTTGGCCTGCTAGTGGCCATGTGGATAGCAGAAAAGTGGAGTCCAGGAAGCGGTGGGGTGAGGGCAAATCAAGACTATCTACTTCTCTGAAGATACAAATCCTTGACAATCACAAGAAAAGGAAGAAAGTATTATTTGGAGGGGTGAGAAATTACACTGATATCCATAATATCTTTTTGCTGTTCTCTTGAACATTAAGTACTGACAGTGCTTAGTCATACGGTCATGTCTGTCTCTTTATGATCCCATGAACTGGGCCCACCAGGCTTCTCTGTTCCATGGAATTTTCCAGGCAAGTATACTGGAGTGGGTTGCCATTTCTGGCAGGTGAACCCAGAACATCAGCAGTCCGATGCCACCTACTTCTTGTCTCCCACCCCATTCCTGGTCCTATTTCTACCACTTTCCCAATCTCTAAATCTTGACAACGTTGCTTTTACAATGGTGAGATAACTATTGTTGTTATTTAGTTGTTAAGCCGTGTCTGACTCTTTGTGACCCCATGGACTGTGGCCCGCTAGGCTCCTCTGTCCATGGGATTTCCAGGCTAGAATACTGGAGTGGGTTGCCATTTCCTTCTCCAGGGGATCTTCCCTACCCAGGGATCGAACCCATGTCTCCTGCATTGGCAGGTGATTCTTTATCACTGAGCTACCAGGAAGTCCAGTGAGATAGATAGAAGACTATAAAGGAACATATAATTATATTTCTTTTTTGTAGTTTTTTAAGTTTTTATTTTTTCATGTATTTTATAATGTATTTGATGTGTTGTTGTTGTTCAGTCACTAAGTCGTGTCCAACTCTTTGTGATCCCATGGACTGCAGCACTCCAGGCTTCCCCATCTTTCACTGTCTCCTGGAGTTTGCTCAAACTCATGTTCGTTGAATCGGTGATGCCACCCAACCATCTCTTCCTCTGTTGCCCTCTTCTCCTTCTGCCCTCAATCTTTCCAAGTATCAGAGTCTTTTCCTATGAGTCGGCTCTTTGCATCAGATGGCCAAAGTATGGGAGCTTCTGCTTCAGCATCAGTCCTTCCAATGAATATTCATGTAGTGGAACATATATAGATAGATAGACATAGATAGATACAAGTGACAATATATATCTTCACATAATAGCTATGGTCACATTTCTTTAACTGATTGTGTATGCCTTCAAAAAACTTGACTACAACTCTTTTGACAATGCAGCAACCTGGCTCCTTTCTCAATGACTCTCTGAGGCCTGGGAATTTCATGCTTTGGACTCTCCCAGGGTTTAATGAGGATTTCCTTTTGATGCTCATCCAGTGGAGCCAGTCTTGTTATTTGACATTTTGAATTTTTCATTTCAGTATGTGAGCTTGTAGGGTGTTGTTTTAAAGTAACCAAATCCTGATCTCGTCAAGTGAGTTTAACCCTTGCCTGTTTCCTTACCAAGGTCATGGCCAATTAAATGCTCCTGTATTCATGAAAAGCACCAGATGATTAAATCTAATTTTTAATTAAAAGTCCATCCTCTTCCACCTATGGCCTAGCTCAAATTATTTTGTGTGGCCTTAGGAATTTGAGATACAAAATGTTTCTATCTTTAGCTTCTTAAAACTCAACCAATTAAATATGTCAGAATATCCAGTTATTATTAAATAACAAATACCTGTCTGTACATATAAAGTGCAGAATGTATTTGTGCTATCCAGAGGCATTTAATTTCTTTCTATATTGGGCTTTTTTTGGTCCAAGAATCATTTTTCTTTAATAATAGGTCTAAATTTATACCAGTTGGTTACGATTTTCAGGACAGCCTTGTCACCAACATAAATCATCTCATTTCAGCAGCTACAATAAATAATTGGGCCCCTGAGACATTGTTTTCCATCTTCTCTGCAGAGAGCTCCCTGTAACCTCTGGGTTCTCCCCTGAGTATTCAGGGTGATGGTGCTGTTGCCTCTGGCCTTTTCATCTATTATTTATTTCATTTATTGCAGGACTCAGGACAAATTGGAATTGGCAAAAAGTGGAAAGAGAGTCTGTGGAATGATAATATCCAAAGTTTTCATGACTACCAGAAACCATGGGGTGAGCAAACAGGGAAAAGAGCACAAGAGAAAAACACAATAAAATATTTCAAACCGGAATGCTTCACGAAAAGATACTTGTAACCTAGTGAATTTTCAGGTCTTAGTCACAAGAGGCGGGTTTAATGAAGTTTTGTTGTTTTGTTTTTGTAAGTCACACGTAAGCTCAACTGCTCGAAGGCCAGGGTAGTGCTGGGTCCCTGCCAGGAGCTCTATCAGGAAGTCTACGGACTGGCAGTATTGCCCCCGGGGGCTAAGCTTCTCTCCTCTAAGCTTCCCTTTTTCCGGTTGTAAACACCCAGGGATTGATTACTTTTCCCTGTCCCCACAGTATCACAGGGTCAGCTCACTGCTAGGTTATAATAAAGCTTTCCTCTTGGTTTCTGGTTGATGGAATACTTTTCAGGTTTTGCACAAGGATTAATTTGCCACATTTGAACTTGAATTCAATAGCTTGTAGTCATTCAACTTTCCTCTGGGAAAGATTCTTCTAAAAATGAGCTTTTAAATGATATGATCCCAATTGATATCAAGTAAAAGTTTACTGAAAGGCAGCCTCAAATATGTAAGCTACCTATCTGGTCCAGTAGCCAAAATAGAATAAACGCTTCATAATAAATAGTGTCTTTCCTGTCTTTTGTTTCATATATATATATATATATATATATATATATGTAAATTTTTTTCAGAATTTTAGTTTCAGTACATCCTAGAACCCTAAAGGAAGCTCAGATGGTAAAGAATCTGCCTGAAATGTGGGAGACCCGGGTTTGATCCCTGGTTGGAAAGATCTCCTGGAGAAGGGAATAGCTGCCCACTCCAGTGTTCTTGCCTGGAGAATTCCATGGGCAGAAGCTACAGTCCATGGGGTCACAAAGAGTCAGACACAACTGAGAGACTAATAATATATGATGTTAGTTACAATGTAGTCATGCAGTCCAGGGATATGTGACCTTGGGCACAGTAATAGGTAGGTACTATTATTATTCACCTTCTGCAGATGAGGAAACTGAAGTCTAGAAAGGTAAAATAATTTACAGAATCATCCAGCCTTTTAGGTCACACTTAAACTCATGCATCCATTTGAAATTATTAGTCATCAATTGCTGTGTAACACCCCTAAAATTAGACACGTAAAAGAATGATAGTGACTTTGTGGGTCAGGAATTCAGAAGTATCAACTGGGCAGTTCTCACTCAGGGTATCTTATGAAGCTGGAATCAGATATTGGCTGAGGTGCCATCTGAAGACTTGACTGGGACGGTGCAGTGGCTCATTTATGTGTTTGACAGATGGGTACTGCTGTTAGCAAGGTCTTTTGCTGCCTTCCACATGGATTTCTTCACAGGGCTATTGAGCGTCCTTCCAGCATGGTGGCTGGCTTCCCCTGTGATGTCTGATTCAAAAGATCAAGGCTGAAGCAGAAATGCCTTTCATGATCTGGCCTTGGAAGGAACATGCTCCCACCACTTTCTATTGGTCACACAGTCAACTCTAATGCAACGTGTGAAGGACAATGCAGGGGTGTGAATGCCAAGGGTGTAAAGAATGAATACCTGGGGGCCATCTTCAGGTTGTTACCATAGCAGCCCATTACTTTCATTTTTCATAAGCCCCTTCCAACTTTGACTCTGTCACTCTTAGTCTATGTTGGCCCATCATAGATGCTTAATAAATATTAGCCTAGCCAACAAACTTGGAAAGTGAAGAAACCCAGTATTTTGAGATGTTGCTAGATGACTTAATGTAATTTGAGCCTTCACCAATGACTCACTTTTTCCACCTGCTTTTTTATAAGTTGCTGATATACCTTCCATGCAAAACTATAAGTAGTGATTGTGTAGAGAACCTCACAGCTGAGGCTGCTCTATCTGACCCATTGAGAGACATAAGGATAGGTTTGGAAGACTGGTGCTTCCCTACGGATCAGGCTTCTCCCTGATGGTATCTCTGAGAGAGCTCCAACAGTCATTTCTAGTCCTAGAGACAGTCATGAACCAGGTTTCTTAGATAATCCATTTCAGAACCAATCATGAGTCAACCCTATAGTGTATAAAGAGCTATAAATAACCCCATGCATTAATAACGTTGTTTTGTGGATATATATACAGCATATTGAAAAATGTATCTTGGGAAGAAGGCCATTTTATTGTCTCATCTCTAACTAATAATATTCTTCATCCTATATATTATTTAATGAAGATAAGTCACTGAAACAGTAGTTAAGACGGGAACTTTGTCTTTGCAAAGATAATGTCTGGAGTGATGTTTAAAAATACAATGCTCTTTCAATCCCTGCTCCTTTCTTGTTCCAAGGATGTCATTATCAATACTAATATAAATTTTTCATCTCCTGAGCCATTACAATATACAGGGAATAGATTTTTCAATTTTTCAAGTTCCACTGAGTATATTAGCAAAATTATCTGTCTGTCAGCAGGCGTGTGGTGACACCGGTAGCATTACTGATTTTGATTTTTCGAAATCTTTCTACTTTTACAGCTCTCTGGTAGAGAAAAGTCCAAGGAATTATTTGAAAACTCTCCTCATCATCCATTTCTTTTTATCACTCTCTCTAATATCTTTTATTATCTTGAATCTTTAAAAGGATAAGTACCAAAAGCTATCTAAGAGAAAGGATATGTATATTTCATTGGTAAGACTGGTAAAATATTAAAAAATCATGCTTTAAGGAGCTTTATTTTACTAGTTATTTTTAATATCCCTATAAATTAGGGCAGAGAATTTATTAAGAAGGAGGTTTCTGACCCATGTAGATTTTACTATACCTTAGAGGCAGACTCTGAGTGAAGCCAGGTTCTAACACTCGGTTTACTGACTACTCTGGGCTCAAGCATGAATGACCTATGACAGCTTGAATTTTCAACTCTTTTGTAATTTTCATGAACTATAAGTGATGTGTCTGCCTTTACAATAAATTTTAGATTTCAGTGTGGGGCAATATGTAAGAAGAAGCCAGGTCATGGTAGGAGAAGCAGAGTAGAATACAGCAAGCATTTTTTATTAAAAAGGTGAAGTCCTTCAGACCTAGTTAAAATATGATGGGACTGTAGAGTAGTAGATTAAGGAAGCAGCTTTAGGTTCTGTGTCTTGACTCCTCTAAATAACAATGGTTAAAAGAAGGCATTTCTCCCATGTGACAAGGGACACAGCCTGCTGTCACATGGCTAAAAAGTGGTGAGTGGCCCTCAAGTTAACATCTTCTGACTTTTTGCCAGGGACTTTTCCCAATATGTTGCACTATCTCAGAACACAAAGATAAGATTAATTTTCCACGGAATCTGCTTTCTTTAAATATACATTATTCAGAGGTACAGACTAAAGAACAGGTTTTTTGTTCATCTATTTCAAATATCTGTTTTGAGTAACTGCTTGCACAGATCACGTTCAGCAAATGGTCCTTTATTGTTGTGTGCTGTAGTTGTATGTTGTTTACGTCTATCCACTGACCTTGACCTTGCAGTGAAATTGCAGTGGCACATCACCTTTGCATCGTCACCCAGACGACCTTATCAGGGGACCTGAGGCTATTAACATCTTGGTGCTGTGATTAAGTTTCCACAAACTTGGTAGCCCAAAACGAAACAACATAAGTATATTATCATAAAGTTCTGGAAGTCAGAAGGCTGAAGGTAGGTCTCCTATGGCCAAGAACAAGAAAGTTGTCAGTGGGCTGGCTCTTTCTGGAGACTCTAGTAAGAATCCCTTTGTTTCCTTCTAGCTCCTAGAGGCGGCCTGCATTCCTTGGTTTATAGCCTCCTCACACTGGCATCACTCCGACCTCTTCTTCGGTTATCACATCTTCTTTGACTCTGATACTCCTGACTTCCTCTTATAAGGACTTTTGTTATTACCCTGGTCCTCTCTGGATAATCCAGATAATCTTCCCATCTCAAGATTCTTAATCACATCTGCAAAATCTCTTTCGCCATTTAAGGTAACAAATTCACAGGTTTTGGAGAATAAATGGTGGGCATTTTGGGAGTGGGGGATCTTATTCTAACCCAACATCTAAATTTGATATTCAGTTAAAAAAAAAAAAAATTGAGTATGACGGTAAGAGCCTTGCAGAGTCTGAAGATTTCAGTTTGAGACAGATTTAGAACACTCCAGCAGGGTGACCTTGGGCAGCTTATTTGACCTGACTGTGCCTTAGTTTCTTCATCTGCAAATGAACAGATAGAAATAAGAGCCAGAATGTATGATGCACTTAGTATAATACATTGACTCACTCACAATTCTTTTAAAAATATCACTGCACACCTCCTTCATGCCAGGAAGACCGGGGGGCCGAGGACACGGTGATGAGCAAACACTGACAGGGAGCCTGTCTCAGGAACTCACAGTCTGGGCCACAAGACCATTCTTCGTCATATTTGTAGTCACACAAAGCCTTGTAAAACTTCAAATAGGGCAGCATGTTACTGCAGACTGACTTGTATAATGAGAGCATATGATGAAGAATATGATCTACACGGGAGCTTGGGGAAGACTCTCCTAAGGAAATGATTTCTGAATTGAGATCTGGAGACTATGCAAGAGTTGGGGAGGCAGACTCGGGAGGCAAGTGCATTGCAGGCAGAGGGACAGGCGAGGAGAGTGTGTGCAGAGGACCTGAATAAGGCTATCATGATGAAGGGGGCAGAGTAAATACATGCCATGGGCCCATCCAGACTCCCACTTCTTCAGGCCAGTTGCCTCAAGCAAATCACTTTACATTGCCAAGCCTCCGTTTCCTCCTTGGCAAAAACAGAAATAACAATTGAAGCTCTTAGGGAGTGTGCAGGTTAGAAGATGGGAAAGTGCACATAACTCTGCACAGAGAGCTAGAATCTTAGCAGTCTTCCTAATGATTAACTTGCATTAATGTTATGATATAAATATTATTAGCTCTATTTTATAGATGAAGAAATCGAGGCAGAGAACAGGAAATTTGTCCAGGGTCACACAACTTCTAAGTGGCAGATCAGAGATTTGAGTCAAGGTCCAGCTGCCTCACCCCAGAGGGTGACTTCAGAGATAACACAAGTATTTTGTAAAGTAAACCTGAATCCACAAATTAAAAGTTTGTGATTATTCATATTACCTTCTTAACTATTATTTTTCCTTCTATTATTACATTTTAACAAGGGGAATGTAAACTGGCTGAAGATCCATTTTATTTCTTTTCCTAATTTATTTTCTCTCTAATTAAATCCCAGGAAAAGCTAAAGAGAAGAGGAATAAGTAGGAGATGCAAAGTGCATTTGTGTCTCCTTGAGTCTGTGGCCTTGTTGCTTTGGCCTGAGCGCCAGAGCTCATTTCTCAGGTTATAGTCAAGATAAGAACTGCTTTTTGTCTGTAATGCTCTTGTATTCTGGAAATCAAGTGGGCAATTAAATAATCTGGTAAATTAAGATAACCAAATAAACCATTTTAGTTTACCTAATTTGAAAGACTTAGAATTCAAAAATATATTTAACAGCAAAACTATATATTCGTTCTTTCATTAATAATTTCAAAGATACTTCAGAACCATGCTGTTTCTCAAGATTTCTATCATCATGTCAATGATTACTGCCCTGATCAAGTGCAGGAGTGATGGCTTAATAGTCATGTTTAGTCAGTAGAATGCCAGATAATGATCCCTCACATGGAAATTGTCTTAGACTGAAATGTGAATTACATTTTTAGATTAATTCTGCAAATTTAGAATGATGCAGTGATTGTTTTGAAATAGTCTCCATTTAATTTCATCATTAATGTGAAACAATAAAAAGGATTATGTCTTAAGTGGAAAATGCATAATCCCCAAATGCTTTCCCAGCCAAAACCAGCAGATATGGAATGAAAAGAGGGAGCTTCCGGTAGTCTGGTTATGGATTGCTTTGTCATTTACACAAATGTCTGATGGTGGCAGAACACAAGTGCTTGGCAATTATGATGCCAAAGTACCTGGGACTCCACCCTCTCTGGTCCCTCAAGACTGTTTCAGAGTGCTACATCGTGACCTCATTTGTTTTCTGCCCCAGTTTCTTCATCTATAAAATAGAGTTAATAACATTTAGATTATAACATTTAATGTACCAGTAAATGAGTTAATCATTAGGAAAACTGCTAAAATTCTTGTGCTGTTTGCACAGTGATTATGTGCACTTTCCTATCTTCTAACCTGCCTGGTGACAGGACTACCTCCATAAACACCCACAAGAAATATATTAGTTTTCTTGTTGTAGCTGTCTTAAGATTGTTTGGCATTTAAGAAGAGTCCGACATTAATTGATGCTTCATAATGTCTATAATCCTAGATCTCTTACCCCTTCTACAAATTCATGACCTGAATTCAGCTAATGAAAAGGTATGAAATGAGTTATGGTGATCACATGCATTGTATTATAAATGTATGGATTCTGAATCTCTGGTCATTGAATAGCTGAAGAAGGCGCTGACAGCTTGGAGCCCAGCTCCCAAGGCTGGAGCCAACAGCATATCTTATGCATTGACTGAAATAATGCAGTGAAATTCCTTTCTCTCTTAACAAGCTTCCTCCAGTCTTGAAATTCCCCTTGCTCTGCTGCAATGGAGAACATGTTCAGATATTGAAAAACTATAAGCCATTACCTACTTTATCACTCATATCAAAGACACTGAAAAGATAGCACGTGTACAGTTGATGGATTATTCTCATCATGAAAGTCTGATGACCCCACTTGGGTTTTCAAACAAGGCATTTAATAACCACTGCCTTGTTAAAAGGTGGAAAATGATCTGGCTGGTGGCCTGAGAGGACGAGGTTTTATTGATTTTACTGAGGCCCTTGACTTGGGAGATCACAGGCTTCTTAAGGGCAAACTTAAAAGGAAGCATTAAGATGGATGAGTAATTACCTGTGTGATGGATGTCATTCTGTAAACATCAGGATTGGGGAGCTTCTCCTTTGGGTATTCATTGATGGAGAAAGGAAAGACCATAGGCAAAGTCTCATTTCAACTACATGTAGTCTTTTTGCATATTTATGGATTAGCTTTGTTCTGTTAGAAGTATTGAGCATAGATGATTTGAAAAAGAGATAAATCTTTGGTTTTTTCATTTAAATGCTGGTTGACAAGGAGGAACAGATTGTTACAGGTGCTAGGACAGCAGAACGATCTTTCAAATGTTACTGGAAAACAAGAGGGAAAGAATTTCGTAAATGCCTTTAGTGCTTGTGGTTCTGTGACCTCCCGGGTATGAGCTCTCTGAAGCCTGGGGCTCCCCAGGGGCCAGGGTGAGCTTGAGGTGGCACCAGAGGAGACCACTGGAGCGGTGTGCCGGGAAGGAAGTCCTGGGTGGGCATCAGTGAAGGGATCTCAGGCTGCACAGGGGGCCGGAGTGCGGGGGTCACCGTGGAGCGCTCTGGGCGGTCATGAGGCAACAGACAGGGTGCAGCCCTGGGTGCTCAGCGTCCTGTGACTGGAGAGGGCTGCCCCAGAGACGGTGCAGCGGGCTTCTCAGGCCCTTCTCCTTTGGCCGTCATCCTCTTTCAGATGGTGTCACCAACTGTGACCGAACAAGGCCATCCTCAGGGTCGAGGGGGGAGAGGAGGGGGCGGTGAAGAGGGAGTTGAGGGAGACAGTTGTGTTCCCTGGAAACTCCCAGGCTATTGAACATGGGTGATGCCCGAAGTCCCTTTGATGTTGAAACACTGAACTGAGCCATCTTTTTGAAGTATGAGAAAGAAGAAGTTTTATCTTGTCTGCTGGATGTAGTAGAAAGGATGTGAATTTTTTGAGTCAAACAGATGGGGTCTGGTTTCCAACTCTGGCTTTGTATCCTGTCTGGAAGCTCTTCTTAATTTCTCTAGCCTCACTTTTCTCTCATTTATCATTCATTTATTCATTTATTTGTCAAAGATCTATTGAGCAAATACTATATACTAAGTCCTTGTCACAGAGATAAATGATGATTTAAATGTGATTATTGTTCTCAAAGAGATTCTAGGTAAATAGGGACCGTCACATAAGCAGATACATACATGCAGTATTATTCTAGATGCTGCCATATACTGGATAGATTATGTACTGGACAGAGTGAGCACATAAAAAAGGGTGAATTTTCTGAACAGGGAATGGAACTGGAAACAATTCAGAGAGGAAGTAGTGCTTAACTGAGTCCTAAAAGATGATTGCAGGGAATGTGGTAGTGGAGGTGTGCAGATACCAAGTCCTGGAGGGGGCTGCAATCATCGAGAGGAAACTCCTCATCAGGGGTGTCTCTGCGGGGAGCTAGGGGGGTGTTTGTAAACAGCCTAGGTGGGGGAAGTGGGCAGGAGAGCAGGTGTCTGCAAAACAGATTTTCCTTGTGAGAGTGATCATATGAACTTGTTCCTGAGATTCCTTGCAAGATTCTGAATTTTATTGTGAAGAATAAAATGTGGTCTTATTTTTGACATTGCTTTGTCCATCTTATTGATCTTGGCACCAGATTTTTTCCTTCTTGTGGGGATCCCAATTGGATGTTGTCCTGTAGTGGTTAAATAACACTTGGGTCTCTTCTGCTAGGAGGTCTTACTTAGCTGTTAGGTCATACATCCTCCAAAACCACAGAGGAGAGGCGATCTTCTGCAGTCATTTCTGTTGTAGGAGATACTGAATCCTCATTTGTATAAACAGGAAGTTTGATCTGCATGCTGGTGTGATTCTGCTGGCTTTCATTCTGTGGATTAAGGAACACAGTTTTGTGCATCATATAGCTGGATAAGCCAGCCACCAAAGAGCTCACTGTGATATGTGAATTATTTGCCAAATAGCATACAGGTTTCACTTGATTTACACGAGATGAAAGCATCACCACAGCACGTGTGAGCCTTAGAAGAGGAGAGGAAATCCCTTGCTTTCTTTCCTACTTGGAAATACATTTTTAAAAGGTTGGATCCAAGAGTGAAATTATGGAAGTGAGGGGCTAAAAATATATATCGATTTCATCATGAAATGAACTAATCATTTTTGTACAGAGAAGAAAAATGGATGGAATAGCACTCAGGAAAATAGTCTGCTAAGTGTTGTAATCACTACATTGCAATTATATTCCAGTGGTATGATATTATATCTCAGAGGAGTGTTTGGGAGATTGTATTTCTATGTGGGGAAGTACTCAATAACTAGAATGCATTTTTCGTTATATGGATTTTTATATATTTGTATAAACTGGCTTTATTGCAGAGAAAAAATTAATATATTCTCTATAGATTGTCAGAAGCAATCTATAGGAGTGAAGTGGAGTTGCTCAGTCGTGTCCAACTCTTTATGACCCCATGGACTGTAGCCCACCAGCCTCCTCCATCCATGGGATTTTCCAGACAAGAATACTGGAGTGGGTTGCCATTTTCTTCTCCAGGGGATCTTCCCGACCCAGGGATCAAACCCCAGTCTCCTGCATCGCAGGCAGATGCTTTACCATCTGAGCCACCAGGGAAAGGAGAGTATTGTTATAAGCAATAAATGGGTATGAAGGGTGTTTGAACTGTTTTTCTCTTCTGTCTTGTAAATGTTATCAAGTATAACACTACCACAGTATAACCTATTTTGGAATAATAAGCTGCCAGAAATTTCTTGATGTCACAGAGAAAAGAAGAGGGATATCAAAGACCAATTTAATGTCTCTTTTTGATTTTTATTATTCCTCTGCTCACTCCTGGGCTTAGAGCTCCAATTCCACCATATCTGTGGCCTCTTTCCTAATTGTTCATATCTGTGGGGTAGGATTGACTGGAAAGCCTACTCCTATGGCTGTGATTCAGCCCAGGAAATTATTTTTCTGCAGTGGGTTATTTCATGTTTTGCCAAAGTGGAAATAGTATGCATGATTGAAAGACATATCTTATATCCCAAATGTGTTCATAAGTACTAGTCCACTTGGGAGGACAGCTTTCTAATGAAGATGTTTTGGGGAACAATTTTCATGAACAAAACTTAAATTTGAGCACAAGCAAGGTTTTTATTAATAAAATTATCTATCTATCTATATATTTTTCTCAAAGTATATCCGTGAACTGTTGGGAACTTTTGAGTAGTGAAATACAAAGCTTCCTAAGGTGAGTGAGGATTCTAAAACGAAGGCATTAAAATAACTTGACTGGGAACAGTATGAGCCTTGTGAAAGGCCCAGAGACTTTGCAGTAAGTAGGCCTGAGCTCAAATCTTGGTGCTAGCAACTGTGTGATGTGTTATATAACCTTGTTAGCTCTTTCATCTTCATCAGTGAAATGGAATTATTAATATCTAATCAAAGGATATTTATAAAGGTCCCTACCCATTGCCAGTCACATTGTGAGTTTTAAGAAACCAAGGTTATTATCAATAAATGTAAATTCTTGAAAGAGTCTCATCTCCTCCATGGAAGTGAACTGCCTTGATTATTTGTTAACGACCTAAGTTATTTGATGGATCAGTGGTAACGGATCTGCCTGCAGTGCAAGAGACTGAGACGTGGATCTGATTCCTGGGTTGGGAAGGTCTCCTGGAGAAGGAAATGGCAACCTACTCCAGTATTCTTGCCTGGGGAATTCCATGGACTGAGGAGCCAGGCAGACTATAGTCCATGTGGTCACAAAAGAGTCAGACATGACTTTGTGACTAAACAGCAACAAAATTTATTTTCAGGATAATCTTTTTTTTTTCTTTAATCTTTCGAACTTTTAATTTTGCATTAGGGTAGAGCCAATTGACATTGTTGTGATAGAGTCAGGTAGCAGTGAAGGGACTCAGCCATACATGTACACGCATCCATTCTTCCCCAAACTTCCCTCCCTTCCAGGCTGACACATAACGTTGAGCAGAGTTCCATGTGCTATACAACAGGTCCTTGTTATCCATTTAAAATACAGCAGTGTGCACATGCCCATCCCAAACTCCCTATCTCTTCCCCCCAGTCTTAATGTGAGGATTTCTACAAGCCTTATTTTCACATAATCTGCTTAAACAGCTGTGGTAGTTCACCCAGCAGCCCAGTAGGACAGTTTTCCACGTGGTAAGTTGACTTGAGCCAAATCACATCGACCTTTAACAATTTGAGCATCAGTGATTGAGATATACCAGACCAAGAGAGAGAAGAAAATTCACTTAAAAATTTAATATAACATTCAAATATATCATTACGTGATTTTAAACTAGTTTCTATTTTTTCTCACAATATGTGCTCAGTGTAGAAAATTTTGAAACTACCAAAATCAAAATAAGAAAGGTCCCTTGTTTCTGTTGCTCAGATATACTTTACAATGGTTAATATCTCAATATATATCTGCCTAGTTCTTCTTCTAAACATGCACCATTATTTTTTCCAACAAAAATGGAATCATGTTGAACATATTGAAGCCTGCTTTTTTGATTTAGTGGCTTATTCTTATTATATTTTCAAGTCTTTGAAGTACTCCAGCATGTTCTTATCATTATATAACAGCCCAGCACACTTTAATCAATTTTCTATTTTGTATATTTATGTGGTCCCCAGAACTCCTCATTGTTCTTCTTCTGATAGATAAGTCACAAATTGAGAAGTCACAGGGAATAGAAGTAGGCCAACTGGACTAAGTTAAGACAGCAACCTGCTCAATCTTTGCATGTCTAGGTCTATGAGTCCATATAGTTCCTCACATCTGAAGCAGTCTGATTGGGTGTATGTGTACTTATGTAGCCCAATGAGCATCAACTATATGTTAGTCAGAATTAAGCTTCCTAATAAATAATAAAAATAAATAATAAATGAATAAAAATAAAAAATAAATAATAAAGCTTAAAATTCTGATTTAAAGACTATTAAAAGCATAAATCCCGACCCCCCTCCTCCCAGTTCTACGAATTCTTTCTCCTACAAGCAAGGGGTGCAGCACTTGACAAATATGCTAAAGTTTATTTTGTGCGGAATGAAAATAAGCTTGTCACCGAAGTATATGGCAGCCTATGGCTCTTTTCTGTTACTGTTCTGGGAGATGCAAGTTATCCTTTTCTCTAAACAAGTTCTGTTCATTGCTGTTCCTCTTCCTCTTGCCTGTCTTTATTTGCATGAAGGGATTGATCTAAAAGAACCAGAGCTGGTTACCAAGGATCCTGTATTCACATTCTCCCATCTGCCATTCATTCTCTCTGGGGTGTTATGTAATCCATCAACTCTCTCTGACACCCACTTTCTTCCTTAGCCCTCTCTAACTTACTGCATACTTATGTGGACAACAGGAATAAGCAGATTCAAAAGTTATCTGAAAGAAATACACATAATTTCTATCCATTTAGGTTTCATTTTTAGCCCTCATTTCTACAGTTCTGTTTTCTCTTTCTCTGGCTTTGCTTTAATTTAACTTTTAAAAGACTTCAGCTTCAGATCTTTAAATACTAGTTGTTCTGCCTTGGAAGATAATACTTAAGTAAAACCCTGAAGGAAATGAGGGATATCTGAGTGATAAGCTTTACAGGCAGAAGAAACAGTGAATGGACAGGCCCCGAGTCATGACCAGTAACTGTAAATTGTGCAGGTGGATCTCTGCTGTCTCCCACATGGCATCTACCATTCTTTGTCTCCTCTGCTTTGGCCCATTGTAGCCATGTCTTTCATCACTGCTGATACCCAGGTCACAGGTGTGACAGGGACACCCAGCAGAGGATAATAATGGAAGTGCTGACCTCACCAATGCCCAGGAACTGTATTCATGATACTCTTTCTTGGAAGGAATTTGGTATCTGATTTTCAGAATACAGGAAGTGTGACTATCACTGCCATCACATGCTGATAGCTCAGATAACACAGCACCAATTCTGCTGAGCCATCTCACATGTTTTGGCTCTAAAAATTCTTTCTGTCTCATTTCCCCTGGACCCATTTAGCCCTTTGGAATTCTTGGTTTTCCCTTAAAGTCTCAACTTAAATGCCCTTCTTCCAATTACAAGCCTCTGTTCTGTCCCTGACCTGTCATTCCTGAGATCATGTCCCATCTCTGCTGAGTCAGTTCAGTTGCTCAGTCATGTCCGACTCTTTGAGACTCCAGGACTGCAGGCCTCCCTGTCCATCACCAACTCCTGGAGTTTACTCAAACTCATGTCCATTGAGTCGGTGATGCCATCCAACCATCTCATCCTCTGTCATCCCCTTCAATCTTCTTGTCCTCCCACCTTCAATCTTTCCCAGCGTCAGGGTCACTTCTAATGAGTCAGTTCTTCCCATCAGGTGGTCAAAGTATTGGAGTTTCAGCTTCAGCATCAGTCCTTCCAATGAATAATCAGGACTGATTTCCTTTAGGATGGACTGTTTAGATCTCCTTGTAGTCCAAGGGACTCTCAAGAGTCTTCTCCAACACTACAGATCAAAAGAATCAATTCTTCGGCGCTCAGCTTTCTTTATAGTCCAACTCTCACATCCATACATGACCACTTGAAAAACCATAGCTTTGACTAGACGGACCTTTGTTGGCAAAGTAAAGTCTCTGCTTTTTAATATGCTGTCTAGGTTGGTCATAACTTTTCTTCCAAGGAGCAAGCGTCTTTTAATTTCATGGCTGCAGTCACCATCTGCAGTGATTTTGAAGCCCAAGAAAATAAAGTCTCTTACTGTTTCCACTGTTTCCCCATCTATTTGCCTTGAGGTGATGGGACCGGACCTCTGCTCAGACACTTCAACAGCCGTCCCGTGGGTTTGGTCACCTTGGCTGATCTGGCCCTTCCCGCCCCTCCCCCGCCCGCCCCAGGCCCCTCCCCCACCCTTGCCCCGCCCCGCCCCGCCCAGGCCCCTCCCCGGCCCGCCCCAGGCCCCTCCCCCACCCTTGTCCCGCCCCGCCCCGCCCAGGCCCCTCCCCCACCCTTGCCCCGCCCCGCCCCGCCCAGACCCCACCCCGGCCCCACCCCTCCTCGGCCCCGCCCCCGCCCCGCCCTTACCCTTTCCTTAGGACCTGCTTTCTGCTCTGCTTCACCTACTCACTCTACTGCTCCCTGAAAAAACCACACCCAGTCCTCACTCAAGGCCTTTGTATTTGCTGACCCTTCTGCCTGCAAAGCTTTCCCCTCACTATTCCTCTTTTCTTTCAGTGTTTTACTCAAGTGTCACTGCGGAGATGAGAGAACTGGCTAACATCTAAAATGTCAACCTAGGTCCTCAGTTTCATAGTCCCTTCCCTGATTTGCTTCCTTTAGAGCTAAGTACCTCATAAATACGGGCTTCCCAGGTGGCACTAGTGGTAAAGAAACCATCTGCCAATGCAGGAGACATAAGAAATGCAGGTTTGATCCCCGGGTCGGGAATATCCCCTGGAGGAGGGCATGGCAACCCTTTCCAGTATTCTTGCCCAAGAATCCCCTGGCCAGAGGATCCTGGCGGGCTACAGTCCACAGGGTTGCAAAGAGTCGGGAACGGCGGAAGCAGCTTAGCACACAGCACAGTGCCTTATAAATATATGACCTATTTTATTTAGATGCATTTTCCCCTCACAACTCTCCCCATGCCCACCAGGTTATAAAATTCAGGTGAGCAGGGATATCTGTGTCCTCCATTAATGTAACTGAAGCTTTCTCAGTGCCAGGAACTCAGTGAGTGCTGAATGATAAAACATTGCGTCTAGGTATGCATTTGTGAATGCATTTATAATCTACTTATTTGTTAATTTTACTTTGTTTTATTGCAGCTTCCCTTTCTCAGGATGCACGCAGGAGCCCAAAAAGCCTGAGGCAAAAGGTAGGCTGAATTAGGGTTGTCTTATTGAACTCAGAATTGCTCTCTTCCATTTTCCAACTCCCAGTGCCATTAAAGGAAGCTCTGGATTCTATCACCTTGTCTCTCAACTTCTTCAGACATTATCAGGAACATCCATAACCCAAATTCTGGCGCGTAAAGCTACTGAGGACCCTAGTGCATTAAAATGCATAGAAATGAGAAGACCCTTATGTATGATATGAATAGACTTCTGTTTCTATTGTAACAAGATTTAGACAAAGGATAGTAATTGACTCTTACATTCTCACCACTCATAAAAAGAGTACATATTGGGATATAAGTATAAAGGGGAGAAACCTCTTTTTTTTTTTTTTTTTTACCTCAAACATTAAAATATTTTTGTATAGTGAAAAATCAGTACACCAGGACTTTCCTTTAATTTAAAGAAAAAAAATACCATACAGGAAATGCATTAAAATTTATAAAAATATTTTTTAAAGGCTTGAGCCATAGACTTTTCCATGGATATGGGCAGGTTGTATCTTTCAAACAGAATTAGTTTTTAAAATTCCTGTGATGTTAGTGGGAAATTGCTCACTACTTTGTTCTTCAAATGGCATCCTTGGCTCTTGAGAAAGATTTCTGAAAGCCTTCATTTGATTCCTGACAGCTGTGCATTCTTCCGGGCTGCCAGATGAGACTCTATCTTGTCTAAATGTAAATACCTGGTTACCTGACTCCCTGTCATGGAGGGCAGTTTATTCTTTTTGTAGGAAGCCTTGATTTTACAGAAAGAAGAGACCAAAGGCCTTCATTAGCAGGCAGACTTCAAACTGTTTCCAGACCCTGTGTTTACTCCTATAGAGCAGACTTTGTTTTCATGCCCAATAAGTTTGAGGAAGCAGTAAAATCGGTCCGGTAAATGGGTCACTGATGCAGAGTGGGAATGCACTCTGGCCTTGCAACGTCCCAGGCTGCCAGGCTGCTGCGGTGCCCAGAATCTGGCTTCCAGGACACAGCTTTTTCTGGGGCCCAAACAATCGGGCTGCAGGGTGCCGCTCGGCAGGTGGGGGCGGGCGGGAGGAGGAGGGGCTGTGACTTCTTGTGCAATCTTAAGGTCTGGAAGGAGGGAGCCAGAGAAATGCTGCTGATAAAACACACACGCACACGTCACACACACACACTCATAAAGCCATTAAATGCTTCTTTTCTTTGCCTTTTTTGGTGGTGGGGGGAGCCCAGAGTGAAATGGCACAGTTTATGCTGTCATTTCTGCAGCTCTTCTAGTGAAGGATCTAGGTGTTTCTTCTAATATCTCCTCTGCAAGTTTCAAATCATAGTCTTCCTGTGTTAGCTGAAAGCATTAAAACCAGAAATTACCATAATAGTGCTATTTACCCCTCATTTACGGAACTACTAGTGTTATTTTTCCACTGACTTTACAGAATGCATTTCAACCCGCAGTATTTTTGGTCTGGTTGATGAAACTCAATTGTACTTAAAAAACACAGTTGGGCGTTGTATCCGAAGACTAAGCCAGCAGGCTTGTCATTTCACAAAAGGGACTCCAGAGGTTGCAATGCCTGTAATCGGAGAGGATTTCATCTGGTGTTTGTGGCTGTGGACTAATGCCTTATTTCACAGCTAATCATCTCCATGTGCTTATGTAACTAGACCAGTGTTTGAAAGAAGACTGCACATTTCAACAGCACTACAAACTAGATGTAAGAAATTCTATTTCAATTCATGTAAAAACAGACCTCAAAGTGGAGGGTGAGTGAGATATAAACCCTGAAAGTGTTGCTTAGGCTGAACCAAGAGGTTGAAAGGAAAAAGTGGTGTGTGTGTACATACACTCTTGAGCACATATGTGATAACCCAAGGTTGTTAGCACAGTTTTACTTCATTGATGTTTTATTCTCAGGCACAGCACTTGGAGACTCTCTGAACTCACGAACAGCCCTGATTATGGTGTTTGTGACAATGCTACAGGGTTTTTGCATTATTTATCCAAGTCTGCTTTACTCACTCAGCTTTCTGGGAATATTTTCAGATGGAATCACTAATTAGCACATATGTGGGAACTTCTCAAAGCTGTTTGGCCCCTTCCTCATTACTTTTTAATGTTTTTTTTTTTTTTTTTTCCTATTTGCCTAATGTGTGTCAAAGATGAAATTTAGAATGACGGGTTACGGAAAAATTAATCAAGCAAGGGTTTTTTTATATGATCCCCAAAAAAGCAGTACAGCTTCATCCTAAAGCAGAATGGTATTGGTTTGGTCCATAAGGTGTTCTATAGAGTATTTCATTGGTTAACCTTTAGGAGAGGTTGCTAATATTGCCTCATAAGTATTTTAATAGTCCTGTAAACTGTGCCTTTATTTATCAGTGCCTATCCAGACTCTGTTAGACTACATTGGGGCCTCCTTCTATTACTTTTCCATGCTTTGAATCCTGTACACTGTGATCACAATATTTTCCAAGTTAGATCACAATCTGTATATGTGAGAACTAATTTTTCTCATTTTGAAACTCAAAGAGCAATTAAGTTCTCTTAATCTTTGCATCTCCTTTCCTAGGTTTCTTCCTATCATTCTATATCAAAATATAAATTATTTCCCATATCATATAGTAAATACATAGCACGAAATATGAATTCATAGGCAAATGGCATCTTTAAGATGTCAAGACAGTCTGGGTGCAGTCAGAAAAAAAAACTCTAAGAGAAAGAAACCCATGCATGTGTGCTAAGTTGCTTCAGTCATGTCTGACTCTTGGTGATCTATGGACTGTAGCCCACCAGGCTCCTCTGTCCACGGGATTCTCCAGGCAAGAATACTGGATGGGTTTCCCTGTCCTCTACCGGGGATCTTCCTGACCCGGGAATCGAACCTGAGTCTTCTGCGGCTCCTGCACTGCAGGTGGATTCTTTACCTCTGAGCCACCTGGGAAGCCCAAGAATCCCACCAGTCAGTTCAGTTCAGTCGCTCAGTCATGTCCGACTCTTTGTGACCCCATGAATTGCAACACGCCAGGCCTCCCTGTCCATCACCAATAGAGGTATTTAAAAATGAAGGATCAAAATAAAACAGATCTCTTAATAAAAAAATTCAGACTTGGTGAAACAATGTTGAATCAGGTATATGTTATTTTTTGAATCATATAGGTATACTAAAAATATATTTTGTTAGTAGAGCGACAGTAGGTGAGTGTGAATCGTTGGATTGTGTGTTTATAGGAACCTGCTACACAGCCTTTACTTTCTGAAGAACTGAGTGTAACTATGTTGAAAGCCATCAGTGTTCTCTGCAGAAGCTCAAAAACAGTCTTTTAGATGGTCCTTAACTTTGGACATAAAATGTATAGTCATGCAGTCAAGTAGCCAAGTTAAAAATGTTATCTAGAGGTTCTAATAAATGATATTAATTGAAGAGTTTTTTAAAACTTACTGCCTTAACTTCTCTTGCATTATATTTCAGGTGTCCTAAAATCTGCTCTTTAAAGCTTCGTTAAGAAAGGAGACAAGGTTTTCGTATCTAGGAAATGGACAGCATATGGATTCATCTCACATGCCAGTTCCAGTCTTTTGAGAGTGGCAGTCTGCAGACTTAGCAGGAAAAGTGTGCTGGGATCTAGAAGCAGTATCTGTAATTGTTACAGTAAGGAGTTTGTGGCAGCAACGATACACATGCCAAGCATTGCCATCCCTCCTCTAAAAACTTACACGCAGTTGTTCAAGCTTGCTATTTTAACAGCTGATTTACAGATGAGAAAGCTACGTAGCATTTTGTTCCAAACTTAAGCTAATTCAAGATGCTCGAAATCTGTTCTGCCCAATATAGCAGCCATCAGCTAAGGGTGGTATAGAGCACTTGAAAGGTGTAGCTAGTACAAGTGCAGGTATACTGTAACCATAAAAATATATATTGAGTTTCAAGGACTTAGTATGAAAAAGGTAAATATCTTACTAATATTTTTATATTGCTACATATTGAAATGATATTTTTAATATACTGAGTTAAATTATATCATTAAAATTAATTTCACCTATTTCTTTTTACTTTTTAAAAATGTGGCTGTTAGAAAACTTAAAATTACATGGGTGGTTCACCTTTCTGTCTCATGTTATATTTCTGTTGGATCACGTTGCTCTGTATTAACAAGTCTTTTCATCTTTCACTACCTCTAATGTTTAAATATTTTCAACGTTAAAGATAGATCATGGTTTCTTTTCTACAACTGTAGAAATTCTTCATGTTTTAAAAAATATTTAGCATATTTTTCATAAAGCATTACCTTACACCTCTGGACCTCTGCTCTCTCTTATTGGGAACGTCAGTCTACCCTTGTCCAGCCGCCTGGTGGCTGACCATGTATCTTTCAAGACCTGTCTCCAGTATCACTGCGATATAAAGCCTAAAATTAAAGTTCAACATTATGAAGTGCTTTGGTTTCTGGTGAAACTGGGAAGGCCTCCAATGCTCTCCAAGATGCCCTCCATATTCTGCTGCTGTAGATAAACTCCCCCCAGACGAATAACCTTCCTTATCAGATGGACAATGTACTGTTTGCTGAGTAGTGGGTTTCAATCCCTTGTCAGTCACAGAGCTACTGAAACAAGCCAATCACAGCCTCCTGTGGGCACCAGGGGCATCTCACCCTCCCAGTAGTACAAAGCTTGCCTCTCACGGCCCCTGGTGGTTCGCTTCACTCCAGATTCCAAGCAGAATGTGACCCTGCACAGCCTACGGAACCCTCTTCCTCTCCCAGCATGTGAATACTTGTGACTGATAAACTGCTGTCAGTCTCTCCTGTCTAGTGCTCAGTGGTGTGTGTTTGGCCGTCTCTAGGGTGGAATCTCTCTGTCATCAGCGGAGGGAAGAGGAGGTGATTAAAGCAATTGTGTTTTCTCATTAGCCATTCTCCTCTCTCAAGGTAGAGTTGATCATCCCCTTGGCTTCATCACTCTTAGAGCATATCTTTATCTAGGTGACCAGTCCTCTCATTTGCAACAATTTACTTCTACATCTGTGTCCTTCTATTAGGAACTAAAAGCTGATGGTGGGAACAATCTCTCATGCTTTCCTATTTCTGGTGCTGATGACAATGCCTGGTATACTCAGTAAATATTTGATGAATAAATGGATTTTAAAAGCCATTGCATAGCTTGTGCTGGTATTAGGAATTTCCTAAATTTGAGCACAAAGAACTAAAATGAAATTTTGTCAGTCTAATAATTGCCTGTAGAGGGGTAGGAGAGGTATCTGCTTTATGCTACAATTTGCTGAGGAATGGAGGGAGTCATTTGAGGTAGTGAGGCGAGAACTAGTGGCTTATACCTCTTCTCCACTTGGAAACTCTGAGTAGCAGAAAGCAAAGAATGAAATGACCTGAGGAATCAATTCAGAGAATTATCATGTAAATCATAATTGTTCTATTAACCACAACCTGCTTTTCAGGGAACCATAGTTTAAATAAACAGATAATCTTTTTCAATCTAAAAACAAGGAAAATGCTCAGTGTGATTATGGATAACTCAAACTTGTTTGAAAGGAGAGGAAGTCCATATCAGGGGAGGTAGGAGACCCAGAGTAGATGAGCATTTGGTGGGAGAACAACGAGATAAATCCAATCTCATAGCGCTGGGCTGAATCCAGTGGAATTGGCAAGACAGAGCCTGTAATTGATAAAGCTTTTACAAGGCTAAGTCTTGCTCTGAAGTCCCCATGATGCTTGCACTACAGGGACATTAAGACCTGCAGAGACGTGGGTGGAAAGAGGCTGAATCAGTCTGCAGCCTTGCTATTGGCCCACTCCAAGCCTGGACATCTGGTCTCCCTCTTCTCGTCCATAGACTTTACTCCGAAGACAGGAGGAGCATGCAAGGCCAAGAGCACCACAGAGCTGCTATGTCTCAGTTCTCGCAAACATTCCCAGTTGATGAAACAGTGATGGCATATTGTCTCTTGGTAATTTGATTTTCTTCCATTACTTATCTGAACAAACTAGACCTCTCCAATTAACAATGAAAAGTAATCGAAATTTTAAGGTAAAATATGAAGATTTGCTTAACTGCATTGAAAATTATTATTAAGATAGCTCATTTTTTTTTTTAAATGTCAGCATGTACTGATTAAATACCTTAGTTAAGAAAGATTTCCTTTCGTTTTTTATTTTTATCTACATATATATTTTGGTGTTGAATTGTCCTACCCTTCACACAATTAATAGTAGATTGCAGGTTGTTTTTAATGGCCTCACATAGCAATAATCGCTTTTATCAACTGTCTCTAAATGGTTTCAGAATCTGGCTGGTCTCTGGCCATAAGTCTGAACTCATCATTTTATAATGGAACTGATTCTATAGGAGGGAGGATATGACAAAATATTAAGCACACCCTAGAAGCCAGAAGGGATTTTGTAGCTGGGCTCTTCTCTGGCCAAATTTCAGTTCCAAAACAGCCTGTTTTACTGATATTCATGGCCTTGGGCCCTATGGATCTTCAGGGTTCAGAAGACAGAATTCACGGTTTATACCTCTCAGCTTCAGTTTATATCTCAGTCTGCAGACTGTCCTCCATTTAGAATTAAATTAACTGGAGAAGAGAGTGCAAGTACCTTATTTGAAAATCTTTCTGACTTACCTAGTGATTTAATTTTCAACCCAGATATGACTGGTCCTCCCTGTTGGATTGTGTCTGCTTTTCATTTTCTGGGTGTTGTTCACAAGGTCCTAGGACATTGCAGGGGGCTGCTAGCGGAGCAACAGCAGACCTTGGAAGGCCAGGCCCCATGCATACTTTGTAACTTCAGAGTCACAGGACTGGCCTCCTCATCTGCTGTGATTGCTGTGGCTTCAAGAAGGAAGGCATGTTTTCTGTTCTGCAAAGCATCTTGCATTATTTTTTAAACATTTTGCCTTTGATACATACCCAAGCACACACATTTCCCCCTTAATTTTTAAACCCACGTACACTTCAAGGGAAATTGAATCCATATGTTTCTGATTCATTTACACACAACTCATCAAAATGTTGTTTTAAAAGAACTAAACTCAAATCCCACAGGGGCTAAGCAGGATGCAGACTTGGCTGAAGCCTCTCCTGTCCCTGGTCATGGCTGAATGTGAGCAAACCAAGCTCTGGTGAAATCAGAACCCTCACACACCCCAGAACTTGCACGAACAGCACCTCTCTTTGAGGCGCAGCTGGAGCATGGTGACTTCTGAGCCTGCCGTCAGCGTTCATTTGCACAGATGTCACGGCCTGTGTTTGCTTTAGTCCAGACTGGGTGAAGAAAATGAAAAGATAAAGTCAGTCTTTACGTTGTTCTGGTCAAATTTGTATGATCCAAAATCTTCTAGGGAGACTATTTGTGTATATTTTTGGCCTGATTGTGAACTCATAAAATCATGGGGCTGGCAGGGACCCCTGCAAGTCCATTTTCCTGCCTTCAAACAAGCCTTACAAAATTTCTAAACAAACAGTAAAGCTATTCAATTACTACCACAAATAATGTTATATAGCAAAGGCTAGTTCTTACTGCCTTCCAGGTAATTCTGACCAAAGCTCAAAAACTCTCAATGTCAGCAAATTCATCAAATTTAGGTATATATAGTCCAGTACTCTTTCCTGGAAAATCCCATGGATGCAGGAGCCTGGTAGGCTGCAGTCCATGAGGTCGCTAAGAGTCGGGCATGACTGAGTAACTTCACTTTCACTTTTCACTTTCATGCATTGGAGAAGGAAATGGCAACCCACCCCAGTATTCTTGCCTGGAGAATCCCAGGGACGGAGGAGCCTAGTGGGCTGCCCTCTATGGGGTCTCACAGAGTTGGACAGGAATGAAGCGTCTTAGCAGCAGCAGCATACATATATAACCTTTGCATACTTGCCCTCAAAGAAATTCTTGAGGTTCCACTAGTTCTTAGATAATGAGCTGTGAAATTATCCCACTGTGCAATTTGGTTCACAATCACCATTGAAACCAGTGTGGAGACTGGCAGGGCAGCCAGCAGTGAGAGGCTTTGACTGTGGTTAAGGACTGTTCCCTTTTGCCTGAATGGATCAGGAAGCTTGGTTGAAAGAGCTGTCAACATCTAGACATTTCCACCATGAAAATTTCCAAAGCAACCAGAGCATAAAAAACAGTGTTTGGGGTTCCATTCTCCCATACTGGCACCACTGAAAGGTAAGCCGGGTGACAGATGCACAGAGGTGAGCAGAAATTACTCAGCCTCCTCCAGGCTCAGGACTCTGAAAGCAAGGCATTTGCTCTTTGACAGAGGGGCTCCCAAACACAGTGGCCTCTGACTGATATTCTGAAAGAAAGGGTGAGCTTTCCAATAGATGTTTTGATTAATGTCAATTAATGTAACTGCTCTGAAATGGTGAAGCCTCATTAGTATCAAGAAGTTCTGTTAGTTGGCACCAAAATGGCATCAGGCATTCAGCTAAATTCCTGCCTTCCCAGGGGCAGCCAGCCCGCTCAATCTGCCTGGGGCTTTTGGCTCTACACTCTCTCTCCACATTAAACAAGTGAATTCTGGCACTCTGGTGGGTTCACAAACCCTGACAGATGTTTCTTTACAAAAACACGCAGGCCCAACATCCCTGGAAAACCTGAAATGAATGATACTTTCTCTCTCTTTTTGAACTTTCTCCATAGTGTTTATTTACTTATTTTTACTAAATGCTGAAAACCTATTATGTCAGGTTTGGCCCCAGAATAACACTATGGATGTATTGGGGGGTTTAAAACATTTGTTTATTGTTTTTTAACTTTTCTCTCAGTTACTAAAGTGTTAAAACAGTTTAGTGGTCATAGACTATTCCTCTGGGTGATTCTTTTCTGGTATCCTATTATGAACTAAATTTATTATGATTGGCTGGTTAATGTAGCTGAAAATAAAAGTACAGTAGGTATATCACAAGGGCACACTCTGTATAGGCTCTAGAAGGCAGATTTTGAAATCAGCTGAATCTCTTGGCAACTGTATTAGATATGAAACAGGTTCATTCCTGAGTATCCAGAACCTGGCAAGTAGATTTTTTCCCACAAGACCTTAGTGTGATCAGGGTATAGTGAGGCATCTGACTTGTCTCCCAGTCTTGCATCTGAAGAGTTCTACTGCTAAAACATATCAGCAGTTATCACCCATGGTACTCTGATATGTGTACTGCCTTATTCTTAGCATGTTATTTACATTATCTGATTAGATGAAGACAAACAGGTGAAGTGGGCATCTTATCACACCCATTATACAGATGAGGACACTGAGGCTCAGAAGAGTAGGGGCCATTTATTCAAGACCATAGGGCTAGTAACTGAAAGATTCAGATCGAAGCTCACCTGATTGAATGCCTTCAGGGAAATGAAAAATAAAAATGAAATGAGAGAAAATGGCCTCAATACTATTTACTATATTTTATTTGAAAACACTGTATAAGAAAAAAGGACTTGTGCAAAGGTTGGGTGTTCTGTTTTGGGTGAATATCACGTGGTGAATAGCCAGGATGCAGCTTGGCAACCACTTCCTCTGTGATGTCCTCCTTGGTGTCCAGAAGTGCAAACTCTTTCTCCTCTACAGAGTAATGTCCTCTTTCCTTTTACAGTACCCTTGCTGGACTGGAGGGCTTCCATGATGACTCAGAGGGTAAAGAATCTGCCTGCAATGCAGGAAACTCAGAAGATGTGGGTTCAGCCCCTGGGTCAGGAAGATCCCCTGGAGAAGGAAATGGCAACCCACTCCAGTGTTCTTGCCTGGATAATCCTGTGGACAGAGGAGCCTGGCGGTCTACAGTCCATGGGGTCATAAACGGTCAGACCGACTGAGCGACTAACCCTTTCACTTTCACTGCTGGGCTGTATCTTTGTTCCTGGGTCGTCCTCCCCTGCCAGACTGTACTGCCCTCCAGGGAAGGGGCTGGGGTCCTGCGGTGTTCTCAGTGCCTGGCCGAGTGTTCAGCACAGCATGGATGGCGTCCCGTGGGTGTGCAGTAAACTGTACTGAAGAGCTGATCAACAACCCACAAAGCATCAGGGCAGCAGACAAGGAAGAACACGGGCTCAAGGTTTTTGGTGTTAAATCAGCAAAACTTGAGAGCTGATTATACTGGGGACTTTCATGAGATGGGAACCAGTGAAAGACTCTTATGCCTCAGTTCAGTTCAGTTCAGTCACTCAGTCATGTCCAACTCTTTGCAACCCCAACTCTTTGCAACTGCAGCATGCCAGGCCTCCCTGTCCAACACCAACTCCCAGAGTTTACTCAAATTCATGTCCATTGAGTCGGTGATGCCATCCAACCATCTCATCCTCTGTCATCCCCGTCTCCTCCCGCCTTCAATTTTTCCCAGAATCAGGGTCTTTTCCAATGAGTCAGTTCTTCACATCAGGTGGCTGAAGTATTGGAGTTTCAGCTTCAGCATCAGTCCTTCCAATGAACACCCAGGACTGATCTCCTTTAGGATGGACTGGTTGGATCTCCTTGCAGTCCAAGGGACTCTCAAGAGTCTTCTCCAACACCACACTTTAAAAGCATCAGTTCTTCGGTGCTCAGCTTTCTTTATGACTAGTTTAACATAATTACACTTATAACTAGTTTAGCATAATTATTTTTCCATTAAAAAAAAAACTTTGTAAGTGATGTGGAGGGTTAGTACTGGGAAAGGGAGGAATTAGTAAAATCAAATATTCCTGAAACTTTCATTTAAAAGAAAAAAGTTCGCAAGAACCCTCACTGTTGACTTAAATTATTTTTTAATATCATATTACAAGAATACAAAAAAGTATATGTAGTTTTATATTTCTTATACTTAGGCCCCAATAAAGCTATAAAATCAAACTGAATTCTCAAATGAAAGATAAGCCAAACTTAAAAGATCTGAGCACTCTAACTCAACATTAACTTAGGTAATTGATGATATTTTGCTGAAACAGAAAGAGCGTTTAAAGCGTGAATTTGGCCCTGCTGGCCACAGTGTAATTCACTCTGCTGGTGATACAGGGAGCTTTGTATCCAGGGTCATGGCCACAGATGCTGTGAAATATCAAGGAAGACACAGTTGTTTCCTAACTAGGACCTACAGACTGGACCTTGGGCGGTCAAGACATGCCAGGGTTGGAGGCCAGGCAAAGCCTTCTTGGTCCACGGGCTCCCACAATCAGGGCCCACACAGTGGAGAGTGCTGCCTTCTAATCCCTGATGGAGAGCACGTGGTCCTGGAAGTCAGTGCTCTTCAAGCGGGTGTCTGTCCCTTAGGTGCCAACTCCCCAGGGACACCCTCACCACCACCTGCCTGAGATCCCAGCCTATCCTCTTTTACTTCCCCAGGAGAAATTCAGAAAACCCTTAGTAAGTCTTCTGGGCTTTCTTCTGCAGGGGTAGCTGACCGCTGGTAATTGAGAGAGGCTGAAGTGTACAGGATTTGGGGCACTGTGCTGAAGAGTATAGTACTTGGGGAAATGGCTTTGGAGACAGGCTCTCTGCACTGTATCTCCTGTCGTATACTCGTAGCTAAAGGGCCCTGGGCAAATTCCAGAAGGGCTTTGGGCCTAACTTGCCTGTAAAGCACCTCTCAGAGCCATTCTGAACATTAAATGAGTAAAGTGCCTAGAACAGTGCCAGGCACTGTTCATAGATGTTCAATAAAAAACTACCTTATTGTATTTTCATAACTTGTGGTTTCTTCTTTTCATGGAAAAAAAAACAAAAAAACAAAAACCCAAAAACAGAGATGTAAATATCCTAATTTCCACAGCTAGGGGACCCTCTGTGCTGAGATTCTACAATGCTGGCTTCTTTTCTGTGGGACCAGTCATGGGATGTGGCATTGAATTTGGGGTAATTTTCAGCAGCTGGCCTAGAGTGACAGGCCAAGGGAGCTTCCATGAGTAGGGATTTGTCACGACCTCAGGGAAACCCTGTGTGATAAGGTGGGTTTTTACCACACAGGCCACCAGCCTTTGAGTCCTGTTGGGCTCTTTGCTGGTGGTGAGGCTTAGGACTTGGCTGCATATAGTAAACTTTAGAGATTTTTGCCATCCCAGAAGTGGGGCTCAGTGACGCATTGGAGCAACTCAGACCGTTTTCTCTTCCACTCACACCAGCCGAAGGGGTGTGTGGCCAGTGGGGCTCGTGTGTTCTGCCATATCAGTCATGTCTTCCCAGGGTCCTAAACACTGTGAAGACAGGTATCTTGTGATCTTTTTTTAGACTATAAATACCCAAAGGAAATGGCAACCCACTCCAGTACTCTTGCCTGGAAAATCCCATGGACAGAGGAGCCTGGTAGGCTACAGTCCATGGGATTGCAAAGAGTCAGACACAACTGAGCGACTTCACTTTCACTTTTCACTTTCAAATACGCAAAACAAAAAGTTTGCCATTTTCACCGTTTTTAAGCAGCTAGTTCAATAGCATTATATACATGCACAATAACGTGTAGCCATCACCACTATTTAGTTCCAGCACATTTTTTATCCTCCCACACAGAAACCCCATAACTTCACAGTCACCCCCCACTTCCTCTTTCCTTTACCCTCTGACACCCACAAATCTGCTGTCTGTGCCTCCGTGGATTTCCCTTTTCTGGTTACTTCCTATGAATGGGATCATACAATAGGTGGCCTTATATCTCTACTATTCTCCTCATAGCATGATGTTTCCAAGGTTCAACCAATTTATAGTATGTATCAATACTTCTCTCCTTTTTATGGCTGAATAATGTTCCACTGTATGGTTGTACCACATTTAGTTTACCCAGTCATCATGGTTGGGTCTGTGGGGGAACTGGCCAATCTCTCTCCTAAGACAAAACCAGCCCAAAAGTGAGCCCACTATTTCTACACCTTCCAAGTTTTTAAAAATTTCAGGAAATTTGCACATTTTGGGGTATTTCCTAATATTTAAATGCTGTCTATGATTTTAAATTTTTAGGAAAACCACAGTATGGACCATGTTGTAGTCCAAAAAAAGAAACTTTAGGTAAGACCTGGCTCTTGGGTGACCATTTATGAGTTCTGGTCCATCTTTTAAATAAACAGCCTCTTCTAGTGATATATTTAGTACCATTGTTTTTCTTTTTACTATTAGATAGAGTTTTCAATCACCTCCCCATGTAAATGACTTAATTGTTGTTCGGTTGCTAAGTCAGGTCCAATTCCTTGTGACCCCCATGGATTGTAGCACGCCAGGCTTCCTTGTCCTGAATTATCTCCCTGAGTTTGCTCAAACTCATGTCCATTGATTTAGTGATGCTATCCAACCATATCATTTGCTATTGCCCCCTTCTCCTCCTGCCTTCAATCTTTTCCAGCATCAGAGTCTTTTTCAGTGAGTCGACTCTTCATATCAGCTGGCCTAAGTATTGGAGCTTCAGCTTCAGCATCAGTCCTTCCAATGAATATTCAGGATTGATTTCCTTTAGGTTGAACTGGTTTGATCTCTTGCAGTCCAAGGGACTCTCAAGAGTCTTCTCCAGCACCAGTTTGAAAGCATCAGTTCTTTGGTGCTTAACCTTCTTTATGGTCCAACTCTCACATCTGTACATGTCTACTGGAAAAACCATACCTTTGACTGTACAAAATTTTGTTGGCAAAGTGATATCTCTGCTTTTTAATATGCTGTCTATGTTTGCTGTAGCTTTTCTTCCAAGGAGCAAGCACCTTTTAATTTCATGACTTAATATAGTACCTGTAATATAAAGCAGCTGCGATTTTTGGAGGGAAAGTTCTGACTAACCTTTGGGTTCTGTGGACAATTACAAAAATCATCAATGCTTATTAAGAACTTATTTATTTAGACAAAAGAGATCAAAACCCTGCTCTAGTATGCTTTGTTCAAAATGGATGCTGTTGGCTAGTCCCAGCACAGTCTTTGGTACAATCCAATTGACACCCTTCTACTTTCAGAACATAGTACATGACACAGGCAGACAAGCAAACATAATTAAACACTGGCCCAGATAGAATTTTCCTTAATTAGTTGTGAGTTTCTATAATAAAAATACCTGGAGATTTATCTGACTTCAAAGTCCCATTAAAGCTGTGCTGCTTTTGTTGCTTTGAAAATTTGGGAGTTTAGGACTCCTCGCCTCATGCTTCTTAATGATGATAATTATATGATATGCTTAAAAGTGCTTTTGATCTTGGCCTCTCAAAGCACTCGAGTGAAGCATCAATTCCCTCAACCCCACTCTGAGGCAAGCCTTCCTTGTTTACAGGCAATGTATGCTGACATGGATGTCACAGCTATTGCTGCTTCAGAGAGAATCTGCCAAGAGCATCAGCGAAAATGCACAGTTATACATCTAAACTCTCCAGATTTAATATTAATCTGTGGGAATAATTGTAACACCTCACATCTTTATGGTGTTTTATATAGCCTTTCATCCCATTTAACAATAATAAAAAAAATCCATAGAAGAACGAAATGATACAGTACCCACTGCACCTGTAGACTGGGTAATGGAAATTTTATTCTTTCTTTTCCTTTTCCCTTTTCTAGTGGTTTCTCAGAAATCAGTTCACTAGCCAGGTGACAGGTGTTTTGGTTCAGACTAAAAGGAGCAATTCTCTACCTTTCCTACACTTCTTCAACTGCTGATGAAACAATGCAGAGGACAATGGATTTCTTTATGTATTTGTATTTCTTTACGTATCTGTAACTCATTTGGCTCACTTAGTATCTTGCTAGAATGTTAGTTTCTAGTGTTTCTGCATCTATAGGGCAGGCTATAGATAGAAATGGTGCACACTCAGTTACTTAGTTGTGTCTGACTCTTTGTGACCCTGTGGGCTGTAGCCCATGGCTACCAGGCTCCTCTGTGCATGGAGTTTTCCAGGCAAGAATACTGGATTGAGTAGCCATTTCCCACACTGGAGGATCTTCCTGACCCAAGAATCAACCCTGTGTCTCTTGGGTCTCCTGCACTGACAAGCGGGTTCTTTACCTCTGTGCCACCTGGGAAGCCCAGATAGAAATTAAAAGTTGGAAATTAAACCTTAGTTCTGACACAAACTTTTCCAAAGGAGTAAACTCTATCATGAACAAGTTAAAGTTAAGTGGGATTCTCTTCTAGATGCCACTTCAATTTATATATCTCTTTACCTAAAATGATTGAATAAACTTTAGATTTGAACAGATGGCCCATGAGTCTGATTTCGAGAGGCCTCTCGAGATGCATACAGAAGAGAACTTGATATTTCAACTTCAAGAATAAACACAAAGAATATACTCCCTTTTTAACAAGTAGATCCTAGGGTATCATGCCTTCAGCCTGTTGCTACCTCAGAAACAGTGAGGATTAGGATTCAGTGACTCAGTGAATTGTGAGTATTAAAGCCACATGTAACTATGAACTTCTAGTGCATTTGAAGAGATATTTGATGTCATCACAGCACACTTATTTTATGGACCCAGATTCATGGAGAAGCTACAGAATCAAAGAAAATAAAGAGCAAAATAAACAAAAAAACAATGAAACAACCGAAAATCAAGGGTGGGAGGTGGGAGGAAGGTTCAAGAAGGAGGGGACACATGTACAAATATGCCTCATTCATGTTGATGTACGGCAGAAATCAAACCAATATTGTAAAAAAATTATCCTTCAACTAAAAATAGATAAATTAAGGAAAAGAAAGAAAATTGCTAATATTAGACTGAGTAGCAATGTGGTTGTCTTAATTACACTGAACATCCATATAAAATATACATTTTTACCTTAAAGACCCTGGTGTACTATTTTTTCCATTTGGTGAATGGGTTTATAAAGTTTAGGAGAGGGAAGAAAAGCTAATATTTATTACACTGCTTCCTATGTGCCAGAATTGTTCTGAGGTCTTCAGATGCAATTTTCACATTAGCCCTACAAATGCAGGTGTTGTTTCTCTAGTTTAGAGAGGCAGAAACTGAGATTCAGAAAGGTTAACTAACTTGCTAGAAGACAATGTTAATAAAAGAGCCAGGACTATTACTCAAAGCTTTCTGAAGCCAAAGCTCACATTCTTATCCAGCAGATTATTCCGCCTAGAGGATGCAATTTTAAATGGAAGACAGGGGACTTGGAACCAATAATGCTAGCACAAGAAAAATCCATCTCATCACCTCATATATTGCTCCTTCTGTGAAGAGGTAAACACACACACACACACACACACACACACACACAAAGAGAACCAGAGAAAGAGACAGGCCACGCATACATTTTGTAAGTCCGGGAAGGCTTTATATTTTAGCCAAAGGTTTTAAAGATATCACAGTGGGTGTTAAAGTGAAATAGCTCAGTCGTGTCTGACTCTTTGTGACCCCACGGACTGTAGCCCACCAGGCTCCTCCATCCATGGAATTTTCTAGGCAGGAGTATTGGAGTGGGTTGCCATTTCCTTCTCCAAGGGATCTTCCCAACCCAGGGATAGAACCCGGGTCTCCCGCATTGTAGGCAGACACTTTACTGCCTGAGCCACCAGGGGTGTTGAATGGGTACTCAAAATACAGCCAGTAGACAAGCATTAGACATAGTAATATGCACATATATTTTTAAAATTCCTTGGTCATTGTGGTCTTTAATAAAGCAAAACCCTGTGTTAGCAAAGATTATTTAAATTTTGGAGATAAGGTATATGCAAGTCCTTGCGTTGTTATTCTGGAGCATTGTTTAACAGGCCTCCTTAAAGGTTAGATCTTTGTTTTTACCTCCTGTCTACTGCTGGTTAGGGCCCAGACTCTGAAGATATGTCAACTTGGAGAGTCTCTTCAAGAGACATGTAAATGATTCTGCCCACAGGGTAGATTAATCCCAAAGGTTATTTTGTTATCCTGATGGACGTTGACCAGGTCCATCTCTTACTTAGAAAACTTATAAACATGACTTACTCAAATTTGCCTCTGAACCAACTTTACCAGCCTGCTGGTTCCCTTATTAACAAGTCAAAAGAAATTTTGATATGTGCTAACTTTTTATTTGTTTAGCAGCCAATCTTTTTTACTTGTTACAAAATGAAACTTTGACACCTGAGAAGGCTGAATAGGTGAACTGGATAAATCTGAAATAGGAATTTGTTGTTGTTGTCCAGGTGCTCACTCGTGTCCGACTCTTTGCGACCCCATGGACTGCAGCATGCCAGGCTTCCCTGTCCATCACCATCTCCTGGAGCTTGCTCAAACTCATGCCATTGAGTCAGTGATGCCATCCAACCATCTCATCCTCCTCATCCCCTTCTCCTCCCGCCTTCAATCTTTCCCAGCATCAGGGTCCTTTCTAATGAGTCGGCTGTTCACATCAGGTGGCTAAAATATCGGAGCTTCAGCTTCAGCATCAGTCTTTCCAGTGAATATTCAGGGTTGATTTCCTTTCAGACTGAAATAGGAATAAGACAGATCTAATAGAGGAGACTCCAGACAAATAAAAGGTAAAGTTAATCAGGTACGTTAGAAACCACTTGAACCTTATAGTTGAGACTCCAGTACAAAGCAGACTTCCATGTCTACTTGGGCAGGAACTAGCTGGAGAAGCTGGCAGGGTCTGGCATGTCCATTGTGTCCCAACAGAAGAGGCATCCTGAACTTCTAGTTTCTTGTCCAGGCACACCAAAGAGGAACATCCCTTACCCTCAAAAGCAGAGTCGATCAGAATGAGGCTGATGTTTTGCTTGTATTCCAATGATGAGGAAGAAAATACTGAGTTGTTTCAGGAAGTCAAAGGTCAAGTTATGCCAGCAGTTATCTGCAATGATCTAGGTGCTATGTTTTAGATAAGTGTTTCTTAAGTATGGTGTGTGGTCCATGGGTGAGCAGCAATTACCCTCCTAACGGACTGTAGACTGATACAAAAATATCAGACATTTTGAGTGTGGATGATACGTAAATCTTTAGATTTCTCTTTTATATATGGCTAAGACTATGTGACAGAAGCCTATCATGTTTTAATATTAAAAACAAGATTAGTTTTGCCAGAGTTCACTGAGGTCTCAAAGTTGAATACGTATTGCACATGTTGAGAAATGTGTAAGCTCTGTGAGAGAAAGGATTTGGTTTTCTTCACTGCTCTGTCCCCAGCATCAAGAAAAATGCTTGATTCACCTACAAGACACTTGATTAATATCTGGGTACGTACTGAAATATTCAAACAAATGGCAGCTCCTTCTTCACAGGTGCATAGGCATCAAGTCAATTTAATTTCTCACAATTTGGGGGAAGGATACAATGTTATTATTACATCAAGAGTTTGTTGTGATTTTCATTTGATGCTAATCTTGCCTTAGAATTATAAATTGCTGTTAGCTTGGCTCATCATTACTAATTTTAGTAAGATGTGGGTTGTTTGGCTAACCCTACAATATGTAGCTCTGCACATTTGCATCAACATTATTTTGGTCTATAATTTTCCAATAACTACATTTGAAGGCATGCCTGCAGTGAGTTCCAGAGGAATCGTCTATACATCTAGAGACAAAGCAGACACACACACACATTATCTGCCCAAAAATGCTGCTTTCACTCATCATGTGCTGTCTATACATTTGCTCTATTAAATAAAATGCATTATCACAATAAATGTAATAAAATGCCAGATTATTTTTAACTTTATGTCACTGTTGTATAATATAAAACTACATGTAAGCTTAAAAATAACTTGTGAATTTTGTTCATCATCTTTTTTGCTTGACCACTGGGTTCCCTATTTATTTACTTATTTTTAATTTTTATTGAAGTATATTTGACTTATAATACTCTGTCCGATTCAGGTGTACAATAAAGTGATTCAGTTACACATATATACATATAATGTATATGGGCACCCCTGGTGGCTCAGATGGCAAAGAATATGCCCGCGGTGCAGGAGACCTGCGTTTGATCCCTGAGTTGAGAAGATCCCCTGGAGAAGGGAACGGCAACCCACTCCAGTATTCCTGCCTGGAGAACTCCATGGACAGAGGAACCTGGTGGGCTACAGTCCAAGTCCATGGGGTGGCAAAGTGTCAAACATGACTGAACGACTAACACTTCACTTTTCACTACAGGCTATTACAAGATATTGAATATAGCTCCCTGTGCTATATAGGTCCTCGTTGGTTACCTGTTTGATAATGTAATCTGTATATTTTAATCTCAGACTCCTAATTTATCCTTCAGTGTCCTCCTTTTCCCTTTTGTATTCATGAGTTTGCTTTCTATGTTCGTGAGTCTGATTCTGTTTTGTAAATCAGTTCCTTTGTATCTTTAATTTTAGATTCCACATATAAGCAATATCATATGATGTTTGTCTTTCTCTGGCTGACTTACTTCCCTTAGTATGATAGCTTCTAGTCCATCCATGTTGCTGAAAATGGTATTATTTTATTCTTTTATTCATTGAAAGTTAGGAACAGGCAGGAGAGCAGGAATCTTCCCACCTAAGCAATCCGTGTTCACCAAAGGAGTGAGAATCACTCTTTCACAGCCCAGTGCTTACAGGTTAGACACTGGTCACAAGCAGCAGCTAAAGAGCCTCCAGTCTTCAGAGAACACCTCCAAGTTCCCCGTCCTTCTATCTAATTCAATCCCTCTTTGACTCACTTCCTAGATCTGCTTTAACAAATCACCATAAACCGGGTGGCTTAAAACATTAGAAATTAATTTTCTGACAGTCCCGGAGGCTTGATGTCTGATCTAAAGGTCTTGAAGCCTTCTTCCTAGAGGTTTAGAGGAAGAATCTCTTCCAGGTTTCTCTCCTGGTGAGGCCGATGCTAATCTTCGACTTTCCTCAGCTCAGACACATCACGCCTGTCTCCACCCCTGTATCCTATGGTGTTCTCCCCGGATGTCTGAACCCCTCCGGTACCCTCTGCCCACACATCTAACATGGGCCTATGTTGCACACAGTAGGCCCGAAAAAATGTCTGCTGGCATGCTTTGGTGTCCCCTGAAGTCTCCAAATAATATTTTTTTTATTTGAAAGAATCAATATCATGGTATGACTGCTCCCCAAATGACTATTAATCACAAAAATGCTAAGGATTTACACACATATATATATATATATATATATATATATATATTTCACTGAAAATAGCCAGATTCTAAGGGCTGCTGGACAAGACAAAGCATGTGTTATTGGTCCATTAACATACTTCTGTGGAGGTTGGTGCTTCACAAGGTCCCCGAAGGCATGAGTGATGGCCCAGTCACAGGGCACACCCTACTGGATCTTTTTGTGTAATTGTGTTGCAGACAAATCAGGCTAAATCATATATACTGCTTCTTAAACTGTGGCTTAAGGACATTTTTATTTCTTATGTTCACTGATACTTTTTTAGAGGATGTCTAAGTTCATCTAAATGAATCTATCAAGAACCCAGAGAGTGGCTACAGGAATGAAGTTGGACCTTAGCTGATTGCCTTCCATATGCCAATCAATGTGCACAGAGCCTAGATTTTTTTTTTTTTTTTAAGAAAGTTACTAAGATTCTTCACCAGACACTGTAGAGAAAAAGTGGGAAATTAGCCTCAAAATGAGATATTATCAAGTGCATACCATTGTCTTCACATTAGCCCTTAATACTGGAATTGTCTGCTTATAATGGTCTACAGACTAGTTTTGAAGGTGTTTAGGAAAAGAAATCACATCTTATTCAATTTTATATCATTAGTAGTGTCTATTGTGTGAGTCCTTTAATAAGTGATTGTTGAAGTATTATACATGTACCTTTAATGCATTACTCTGCATGAAAGAGAGCAAGAGATTATTCAAAGAGACAAAATAGCTTTCCATATGTTATTTTATCGGAACAAGACAAAATCAAGAATAATGATTAAAAAGGGTTGAGGGTAAAGCCGTGAAAAATATATACTAAATGGTACTGAAAGGGTTAGTCCCTCAGTCTTGTCTGACTCTTTGCGATCCCATGGACTGTAGGCTGCCAGGCTCCTCTGTCCATGGGATTCTCCAGGCAAGAATATTAGAGTGGGTTGCCACTCCCTTCTCCAGGAGATCTTCCTGACCCAGGGATCGAACCCAGGTCTTCCTAAATGCAGGCGGATTCCTTACCATCTGAGCCACCAGGGAAGCCTATATATACTAGATAAATGTGAGCTAAAAGAAACTTGGGTACAATATAATATTAAACATACAGACTTAGTAGTAAAACAGTATTCAGTTCACAATGAATTTTTTAAGATAGAATCTTTGAACAATATAGGCTTATATAATGAACAAGTAAGAAGCCCTCTAACTAACAAATTCAGAAATTCACATCCTTGTTGAGCATATATGGAACATTTCCAAATACTTACCATAGAGTTGTCCAAAAGGCAAATCTTTAAAAATACCAAAGAATCAGAATAATTGAAACCACATTTTTTACTGTGATGAAATTATAATAGGAGTTAGAAATGGGAAATAAATACAGAGCCAGAAGAATATCATACATTTGGAAGCCACACTTCTAAATAATGTGTGGATTAAAGAAGAAATCATAATGAAAATTAAAAAGTATTTAGAAGGAAAACAAAAAACCTTCCAAACATCAAGATTTGTGGGATGAAGCTAAATTAGTGCTTGAAGGCTATTTATCATTTTACATGTCTACATAAGAAAAGTAGAAAATAACAAGCTACGCTTTCAAGTTAAGAAATTAGAAGAAGGGCATCACAGTCAATCAAAAAAATAGAAAGATAGAAATGTAAATCAGCATAAATTGAAGCAATAAACATACCTTTAAAACAATGGAAAAGACTGACAATAGCTAAAGCTTATTTTCTTTGAAAAGACTAATAACATTAAGAAACTTCTAAAAATCAATCATGTAAAAAGGCAATAAAGTGAAATAATAATGTTAGAAATTAAAAAATGGAACACATAAGAATAATTACAATAGAGATGAAAAACACAAAAGAAAACTATCCGTGATTTATGGCAATAAATTTGAAATTCATTAAATTTGTTGTTGTTCTGTCACTAAGTCATGTCTGACTCTTTGTGACCCCATGGACTGCAGCACGCCAGGTTCTCCTGTATTCCACTATCTCCTGGAGGTTGCTTAAATTCAAGTCCATTGAGTCGGTGATGCTATGTAACCATCTCATCCTCTGCTGTCCTCTTCTCCTTTTGTCTTCAATCTTTTCCAATATCAGGATCTTTTCCAATGAGTCAGCTCTTCCCATCAGGTGGCCAAAGTATTGGAGCTTCAGCTTCAGCATTAGGCCTGCCAATGCATATTCAGGACTGATCTCCTTTAGGATAGACTGGTTGGATCTCCTTGCAGTCCAAGGGACTCTCAGGGGTCTTCTCCAGCACCACAAAATTATCAGTTCTTCAGTGCTTGGCCTTCTTTATGGATCAACTCTCACATCATTACATGACTACTGGAAAAATTATAGCTTTAATTATACAGACTTTTATTGACAAAGTGATGTCTCTGCTTTTTAATATGTTGTCTAGGTTTGCCATAGTGGTCCTTCCAAGGAGCAAATGTCCTTTAATTTCATGGGTTCAGTCACCATCCTCAATGATTTTAGAGCCCAAGGAAATAAAATTTGCCACTGTTTCCATTTTTTCTCCATCTATTTGTCTTGAAGTGATGGGATCAGATGCCTAGATTTTAGTTTTTTCAATGTTGACTTTTAAGCCAACTCTTTGACTCTCCTTTCTTACCTTCATCAAGAGGCTCTTCAGTTCCTCTTCGCTTTCTGCCATTAGGGTGGTGTCATCTGAATATCTGAGCTTGTTGATTTTTCTCCCAGTAATCTTGATTCCAGCTTGGGATTCATCCAGTCCATCATTTCGCATCATGTACTCTGTCTTTAAATTCAATAAGCAGGGTGACAATATACAGCCTTATCATACTCCTTTCCTAATTTTGAACCAGTCCTTTGTTCTGTGTCTGGTTCTGACTGTTGCTTCTTGACCTGCACTTAGGTTTCTCAGGAGACAGGTAAGGTGGTCTGGTATTCCCACCTCTTTAAGAATTTCCCACAGTTTGTTGTGATCCACACAGTCAAAGGTTTTACCATAGTCAATGAGGCAGAAGTAGATGTTTTTCTGGAACTCCCTTGCTTTCTCCTTGACTCAGTGAATGTTGGCAATTTGATCTCTGGTTCCTCTGCTTCTTCAAAATCCAAACTGTGCATCTGTTCTCAGTTCATTCACAGCTGAAGCTTAGCTTGAAGGATTTTTGAGCATTACCTTGCTAGCATGTGAAATGAGCTCAATTGTTTGGTAGTTTGAACATCCTTTGGCATTGCCCTTCTTTGGGATTAGAATGAAAAATGATCTTTTTCTATCCTGTGGCCACTGCTGAGTTTTCCAAATTTGCTGACATACTGGGTGCAGCACCTTAATAGCATCATCTTTAAGGATTTTAAATAACTCAGCTGGAATTCAGTCACATCTACTAGCTTTGTTTGTTATAATGGTTCTTAAGGCCCACTTGACTTCACACTCCACAAAACCTGGCTCTAGGTGAGCGACCACGTCATCGTGGTTATCTGGGCCATTAAGACCTTTCTTGTATAACTATACAAGAAATGTATACTTATGTATTCTTGTCACATCTTCTTAATCTCTTCTGCTTCTGTTAGATCCTTATTGTTTCTTTCCTTTATCATGCCCATCCTTGCATGAAATGTTCCCTTGATATCTCTGATTTTCTTGAAGAAATCTGATAAGTTTGTGAAAAATAATAATTGCCAGAGAGGACCCAAGAAATACTGAAAATTTTGAATATACTAAGGAATTTATTCCAGTAATCAAAAATCTACCAAGAAAAGTTCAGATGACTTTGCAGATGAGTTTTCTTAGAAGGAATAAATAACCTGTACCTTAGACAATTTTTTCTGTACATAATAAAAGTTGGAAACTCTTTTTATGATGTTTATATAAGCTTGATACTAAATCTAGACGATACAAGGAAGGACATTTATAAACTAACACCGTCTACAATGATGAAGGTCTTCTTGTGTGCTGAGTCATGTCAGAGTCTTTGAGGGCCCATGAACTGTAGCCTTCCAGGTTCCTCTGTCCATGGAATTTTCTGGGCAAGAATACTGAAGTGAGTTGCTATTCCCTACTAATATCTACATTAAAACTGAGCATTGACTATCTTATAAGCACTTTTTGTGCATTATCTCATTAATACTAGGGACAGTCTTGTGAAGATTGTGGTAGTTATACTCTCGACTCTAATTTCCAGCTGAGAAAACTGGAACATATGTTGGTTACATAACTCGTCCAAGATAACAGCTGGTAGGTGTCAGAACTTGAATGTAAATGCAAAATCAGGACTTCCCTGGTGGTGCTAATGGGTAAGAATCTGCCTGCCAATGCAGAGGACAGGGGTTGATCCCTGGCCTGGGGAGATTCTATATGCCATGGAGCACTAAGCCTGTATAGCACAAGTACTGAGCTTGTGTGCCTAAAGCCTGTGCTCCTAAGCAAGAGAAGCCACTGTTAGGAGAGGCCTGCACACCACAACGAGGGGCAGCCCAGCTTGCCACAACTAGAGAAAGCCCAGGCAAAGCAACGAAAACCCAGTACAGTCAAAAATAAAATAAATAATTTTAAAAACAAATGAAAAATCACAATTTAAGTGAATCACACTGGGATCTTTATGCATGTGTGTATAATCTGCAGCATTAACTGACTAAAGATGTGGAAAGAACTATGTTCAAGTAAAAAAATAAAATATGATGCCTATTATTTTCATTATGAATCAAGAATCATACTAGAATTTTTTCCCAATACAACAAAATAAGAAAAAGTAATAAAGTGTATATAAACTTGAAGTTAAAAAATAAAAATTTGTTATTCACACAGAAAAATTAAGAGGATCTACAAACATGGGTTGAGAGGGATGTTGGAAAAGCAGTTAGGAACAGGAAGGTACAGAAGGTACTTGCAAACCAAGTAATGATGAGGCTTGAAACCAAGCAGACTGAATCAGCTTGAGGACATCCCCAGAAAAAGGAAGCAAAGCCAAAGGGTTGGGAGCCAGACAGCTTCTGGAAACAATCAGGGACCAAAGCAGGTATGGAAGCAAAGTTAGAGGTTCTAAGTGCAACTAAGGATTCCTGGCTGGCTGGTTCACTGATTGACTGATTGATCGCTGGCTTTGATTTTACTGTTAATCTGCCTCTTCTGAAGATTCTGAGTAGGGCAGACAATATATATTTCTAATAGCTCTCATGGGCTTCCATGGTGGCTCAGATGGTAAACAATCTGCCTACAATGCAGGAGACTCAGATTTGATCCCTGGAGAAAGGAATGGCAACCCACTCCAGTATTCTTCCCTGGAGAATTCCATGGATAGAGGAGCCTGGTGGGCTATAGTCCATGGCGATGCAAAGAGTCAGACACAGCTGAGCGACTAACACTTTCAATAGCTCTCAAATATGAACGTTTTTGAAAGAAAGAGAAAATAGTCAGTAGCTATCATAATCCAGAAAAGAACTGCTGTGGTCCAAATGACAATAAATATGAAATGGCTAAAAGGCAGAGTTTTATACTTCTGGTCTTTGAAGGAGAGAAGTGAAATCAGTGGAATTAGGCAGCAGGCTTTAACAGAGTTTTTTGGTCCATTTCAGATTCTTTTCTCTTATAGGTTATTACAAAATACTGAATGTACTTTTCTGTGGTATATGTCCTTGTTGGTTATTATTCATAATATATATATATACACACACACACACACACACACTAGTGTGTATATGTTAATCCTAAACTCCTAGTTTATCTCAACCCCACATTTCCCCTTTGTTAACAATACTTTTGTTTTCTGTCTGTGGGTTCATTTCTGTTTTGTAAATAAGTTCAATTTGTATCTTTTTTTATATTCCACATGTAATCAATATTATATGACATTTGTCTGTCTTTGCCTGGCTTACTTCAAGTTTCTTAAAAAAAAAAAACAAAACCCTAAAAATAGAGTTACCATTTGATCCAGAAATCCCACTTGTGGGCATATATCCAGAGGAAACCACAATTCAAAAAGACACATGCACTCCAATGTTCATTGGAGCACTATTTATAATAGCCAAGACATGGGATATATTACGCAGCCATAAAAAGGAATGAAATAATGCCACTTGTGGCAATAGGGATGCGCCATTGGTATTTTGATAGGGATTGCATTGATTATGTAGATTGGCTTCTTGGGTTGTATGCTCATTTTAACAATATTGATTCTTCCAATCTAAGAACATGGTATATCTTTTCATCTGTTTGTGTCATCTTCAGTATCTCCCATCAGTGTCTTACAGTTTGCTGAGTACAGGTCTTTTACTTCCTAAGGTAGGTTTATTCCTGGATGTTTTATTATTTTTGATGCAGTGGTAAGTGGGATTGTTTCCTTAATTTCTCCTTATAATAGTTAGCTCACTATTAGTGTAGAAAAGGGCTTCCCTGGTGGCTCAGATGGTAAAGAATCCACCTGCAATGCAGGAAACCTGGGTTTGATTCCTGGGTTGGGAAGATCCCTTGGAGGAGGGCATAGCAACCCACTCCAGTATTCTTTCCTGGAGAATCCCTGGAGAAGCCCTGGTGGGCTCGAGTCCTTGGGATTGCAAAGAGTTTGTCATGACTGAGTGACTAAGCACAGTGTATAAAAATACAACAGATTTCTTATATTAATTTTTGTATCCTGCAACTTTAATGAATTCATTGATAATCTCCAGTAGTTTTCTTTATGATTTCTGATGTATAGTATCATGTCATCTGCAAACAGTGACAGTTTTACTTCTTCCTTTCTAATGTGGATTTCTTTTATTACTTTTTCTTCTCTTATTACTATGGTTAGGACTTTTAATACTATGTTGAATAGAAGTAGCAAGAGTGGGCATTCTTATCGTATTCCCTATTTTAGAAAATTTTTTCAGATTTATACTACTGAGCATAATAGTTGCTATGAGTTTTTCATATATGGCATTTCTTATGTTGAGGTATGTTCCCTCTATGCCTATTTTTGGGAGAAAATTTTTATCATAAGTCAACATTAAACTTGATCCAAGACTTTTTCTATCTCTATTGGCACAGTTATATGATTTTTATTCTTCAATTTGCTAATGTGGTGTATCATATGGATTGACTTGCAGATATTAAAAAATCTAGCCCAAGCAGCTATTTGTTTCTGCTGTTACATCTCACTTTTTTGACCTGCATTTCATTAAATCCAACAGTCACTTCTCTATCTGGTGTTACTTGGTGACTCAGCAGCTAGCTCTTGATTTTAATCTGACAGACGTTATTATTTAAAACATATTCTTTTGATCTGAGGCATCACACTCTTCTGCTTCTTCCTCATCCTTCTCTAGTGTATGAAATGGTGGACTCCTCTAGGGCTCAAGTCATGGATTCTATCCACTTCTCCATCTATGTTCTCTCTGTACAGAATGTATCTCCCTGAAGGCCATGGTTTTAAACATCACACAACACTAAGGAACCCCAAATTTATGTTTCTATCCAGACTTGTCCTCAGGGCACCAGGCTCATGTACCTGAATGCCTGCTTAATATCTTTAACTTTGTTTCCTGAAAGTCTCAAAGTAAGCAAGTCTATTTTGAGATTTAATCTTGATTCTTCCCCAGTTTTTTTAAAAGTAAATTAGTAACACCATTATGAACCATTCTTTCAGGTCAAAAATTCAGAAGTCGTTACTTCCTCCTTATTTCTCACTCTCCCTATCGTGCAGAATGAGAGAGCATATCATTTTCCCCTTTCCTTTTCACTTCATGAGTTAAAGCTAACAGGTGAATGGCTAGTAGACAGCCAACTTTAAATGTAAAGAAAGCACTGGTGGGTCTTTTGCAAGTCATCAGGCAGGTTCAGTTGTCTTTCCTTGTCCAGTAACATTCACCATTGCCTCCTTACCATTCTCCCATCTTGCTCTTCTGCACCCCACAGTAGTTTGTTTGAAAATTGTAAGCCCACAGACTCCCGTGGCATGTGGCAATAGCTGATGAACAGCACGTGTGTTGTTCTCAGGTCAAAAATCCAAGAGTTATTGTTACTTCCTCTTTATTTAATGTACCAGCAGAACATGTCAGCTGATGAGTAGATGGGTGGATCACAAGGACTGTCTGGGTATATACTGGGAAGGTAGTGTCAGAATCTACCAAACCACAAGTCAATATTCATTTAATAGATGAAACTGGAAATCCTGGTGCTTCTCTCCAGTCAAAATCCAAACAAAAGTAAACCCACAGGCTTTAACAAAACCAAATATTCATGGACCTGATTAAGATCAGGGAGCTTCCTGTCTAAATTGCTTTACATTACACAAGGGACCCAAGGAAGAAAAGTTATGAAACTTGTGCAGAGTCACACACCAGGCAAGACTCCCCCCCTCAACCCCGCCACCGTGTGTCTGATCAGGTACCAATGCCGACACCATGGTGTCTGATGACAGGCTTCCACCAGACAACTTCCCATGGGAATAACATGCCTCTGAAATGCTATTCCTGAATCTACCACAGCCCTCATGTTTATTTCATGTTAACTATATCAGATTAATTTGATTCCAGATTTCATTAACATAGATTCACAAGACATGAATGAAGTTGTTTGCCCTGGCCCTCATTTTGACAGAAATAGTAAAGCACCATCTTATTTCATGAGGTATCCAAAATTCTTAGTCATAGTGAGTTGGTGTGGCATTTCTTTCACACTTATAAGAAAAAGAAAAAATAGCTGTACTGAATTAATCTTTATAAATGATGTCAGCTACACCTCCATTTCCATATAACTAGCTAACAGGCAGTATGGCATGATGGCAATGTGCTCATTATTTCAAAATTGTTGGGAATACCTTTGAACAATTTGGAACCAGAATCCTGTTTACTATTTTGGCAACAATTTAAAAAGTAGTAATAGTGCACAATTGCCAACTCATCAGAAGATTTTAGTACAGGAGTGATTTGACATTTGGCAAAAGTTATGCTTATGCTTACTCCAAGCAAGAGGTTAATAAAATAATAAATTATTAAAAAAGCTCTTTTGTTTGTGAATACAAACTGCAAGGAAGTTCCATTTACAGAAAGAATGTAAGAACAGAAACTGAGGCACAGAAAATTCAGAAACTTTTCTAAATTCTTATCATTAGGGAAGGAATCAGATCTGGGAGTTAAAAAGCCAGGCTTGTTTCTGAAGCGTGATGAACTGGAAAAAGCATGGACTCTGAAGCCAGAATCCCTGCCTTCAAATCCCAACTATATGACCTGAAATAGATTACTTAATCTCTCTGCCTCAATTTACAGGAAAGCCTCAATTTCCTTTCCTGTAGGGTGAAGATAATAATAAAAATCCTATATCTAGGGTTGGTATGAGGATTAATACATGCAAGTCACTTAGAACAATATTTGATAGTGAGTGTTCTGTAAATCTTAACTCTCACTAATTTATTGATTTATATGCCATACATTTATTTTTCAAAAGAATTAGGGTGGGAAACTACAAGATAAAGGAGGGGAAGAAGAAAAAGAAGAGGAGAAAAAGGAGGAGAGGAAGGAAAAGAAGGTGTCATCTGTGATTGGGTTCCCCAGCAGCAGACCCCTATGCAAGTAATTTATTAAGAATGTGGCCCCAGGACACATTGAAAGAAAAGGGGAGAAGCTGAGTAAGCGTGTGATTCCAGGCAAAGTTCCAGTCTCAGTCTGATCCTGCAGGGGAGATAGACAGTATAAAGTATACTTCTGATTCTGTCCCAACTCAGGCAAGAGCTTTCACCCTCTCCCGTCAGTAATTGATTGACATGCTTCAGGGATATGTTAACACTAGGCACTTTTAGAAACCCTCTGTGTAAGCAACGCACTCCAGTAACTAGTAGTTCTCTAAATTCTCCAGAGTCTGAGGTGGGCAGTTAGAAGGAAATGCTCAAACAGAAAGCCCAGAAATATTTTAAAGGGCCTGAAGGACGAGGTTGGAACACAACAGGGTCTACTATGCAGGGTTTGACCCAGTTCTTCCAACAGGAGGCCAGGGATGGGCTTGCAGCTTGAATGTCAGTGAAGGTCAAACCCAAAGAGAGAGGGAGGGCCAGCTGAAAAGGTGGGTGCCAAGCGAACTTTTCCACTTTTCTGCAGCAGAGACACCTACACCCAAGCGTGTCTCCAGACACAACCCACAAAGAGCCATTTGAGTGATTTAAATGATTTCTGTGCTGTGTCAGAACAAAGAGAATCTTTCAGAAGGAGACCAACCTATATGTTGCTTGATTTTCAATGGGAAGTTTTAGTTCATTTCATTCTCCTATTTTTTTTAATAAGCTCAGTGAGGGAGTGATGCTAATTTTTGTCTTGTGAATAACATGGATAACATTTCACCAGGCGGTCTGTCACAATCCTCACACTCTTCGTAGTAACAGACTCATGCAGACTGCATGTTTTGGTATTTAGGAAGTGGCATCTATATTTACATATTACTATATATATATAAATACATATGTGTATAGATATAAATATACATGCATCTACATACTTCGTATTTGCGTACACATACACGGATATGTGGAGAGACACATCGCAGCCTAGAGTGCAATTCAAGATGAACTTTTTGGATTCAGCTTCTGGTTATCAAGCTGCTTATCAGATTACAGATACATAATGTTCTGCACTCTAACATTCCTTCCCTAACCTAGACATTCACCAGGCAAGTTCAGGGAGAAGTTAGTATTTTCCTTTATGCCTGAGTGTTTTTTGATAAACTCTAAAATGTCAAGTCATAAAATAGCTAATACAGTCTACTTTGAGTTAAAATTATCTGTCATCACGGAGAAGGCAATGGCACTCCACTCCAGTACTCTTGCCTGGAAAATCCCATGGACGGAGGAGCCTGGTAGGCTGCAGTCCATGGGGTCGCTAAGAGTCAGACATGACTGAGCGACTTCACTTTCACTTTTCACTTTTATGCATTGGAGAAGGAAACGGCTACCCACTCCAGTGTTCTTGCCTGGAGAATCCCAGGGATGGGGTCACACAGAGTCAGACACGACTGAAGTGACTTAGCAGTAGCAGCAGCAGTCATCACCTTTAACATGTGATTAAGCTTAACTTTACTGAAATGATGTAAAAATGCTTATGTAGTGGTTTTATCATCAGAGAGTAAATATGTTGAGAACTATCACAAACATGGTTATAAGCATAATAAGTTAGTGGACGCGGAGAACTTAGGTTGGAATCCTTGCTCTGCTACCTATCATAGATGTGACTTGGGGCAAGTCCATTAATTTTTGGAGATTCTCAAAGGAACAAAAGCAATTTAGGGGATTTATTAGAATATAATGAGATGATATGAAAAAGAACTTTGTGACTGTCAAGTGCTACATGATTGTAAAGTTCTAAGATCACAGTGGCTATGTTTATAATCAAAGGTCAAAATGATAATGGAGGTAGAAGTCACACAGTTCCTGATATTAACTTGCTTCTATCCTTTAGCAGGCAGCTCTGATATGGTTAGGTACATTCATTCTATCTGAACAGAATGGTACTGCAGATCAATAAATTCAAAATGAAATATCCTTAAAATTTTAGGTATTTGTAACATTTGCTAGTGTTTTGTGCTGTTTATGCAGTTTATACAGTAATTCCAAAGTACTGTAATATATCTCTTGGTAATGACAATATCTAAGTCTGTTTTTTTTCTTAAACACTAAAAGACATTCCAGAGGAGTTATAGTTGCAGTACTGTCTAACTAATTTATCTTGATGTACATAAAAACTCTTCTATTCCATGTAGCAGGAATTTTGGGTAACACTTTCCCTTATTTTGGTGCTATAAGGGTTTTATATGTTAACTTAAAAAACAGTTGCACAAGTTTCAAACATCAAGAATGCAAGGCTTCGTAGTATTTTTCTCAACTTCTGTAAACCGTTACCCAAATCTAAGCCTTTTCTGCTGATTTTCTCAGCCTGAGTCCCGCATGGCGGAGCCAGGTGCTCGTTAACTGTGTAAACCAGGCAGGTTAGCCTCTAAGCTTCAGTTTCTTCATCTGAAATCATGAGACAATAACTATGCTCCTCACCAGATTAGACGCTGTTATATAAAAGGGTTCTCTTGGCTCTACACAAAGCATGCATTTAATAAGTGTCCTTCTCTTTCTCCTCACTCCTACGTCTTGTCCTTTTCCACCTCATTCTTTTTTCTTTCCCTTTACTCTGGTTGGTTTTCAGCAACCCTAGCTCCTCACCTATTTGCTCATTTATTTCAAGCCAGACATTTAAATCTGACATGTCCAAAAATCAGAAACTCTCAAGGATACTGTGGCTTATACCCTGGTTGCTGTCTAGTTGAAAGGTTAAGGAGAGCTTGCAGTTATTCAGAGAAGATAACAATACTGAATGGGTCAACAGTCCTCCTTCAAAGGGCAGCTAAAGTGGTATGGCAACAAGCACTTCTCTTCATAGGCTCAGAGTCCCTGAGAAGAGTGATGATGTCCATGCCACATTGTGAGAAAACTGCCTAGCAACATCAGGGATTACTCCATCCACGTATCAGATGTCAGCTGTCACAAGTCACTGGTCAAGGGTTGGTTGCCAGGTTTAGCCCTGAAATGAATCTTACTCAGATGGAAACAGCAGAAGGCCCTGAGGTGAATAAATGAAGATATTTATCATAAGGTGGAAAGCAGAAAAATTTAGAAGACTGTTCACTGCTTGCTGAAATGTCAGTCAAGAAGAAATTCTTTGGGTTGTGTGTGGAATGTCTTTTATAATGAGTTTTATATAATTTAGACAACTAATTCCTAGTTCCTCAGGGCAAGGAAGAAAATAGATTCTTACTGTGATTCGTTCCCTGATTTTTTGTGGCTCTGCCTTGGTTTCTTTGTCTTTGGTCCTGTATTTAATACAGTGATGATATCCATAGAATCATAACATCTGAATATTGAAGGGGCTTGTCAGGTTACTTAGTCCATAGCAGTTCTAGAAAACGGTCATGCAGCTTACCTATGTTTCTGTAATTATAGTCTCCCTTATACTGGTCCATAATTCACCTCTCATTCAAGAATGGGTCTGAATATTTGGATTTAGAAGAGAGAAAAAAAAAAAGCAGAGATGATGTGTATCTGCACATTTCAATCTTTTTACTGTCAGTTTCCTCTTTCTCTCCCTCCTCTGCCCAATTCCCCTCCTGATCATATTAATACCTTGAACCATATTGTGTGATTCAGGTGGTGGCATCAGCCATTAACCAAGTCAGAAATTTGCCAGTCTCCTGCAAGTCTTTTTGACTGATTTTCACATCCAACCAGGGTATGGACAAAAGTTTAGAAAATATTGACACAAATTTTTAAAATAAAATTTGGGGAGTTAAAGTATGAAGAGGAACCCAAAAAAGAAAAGTAAGAGAGAAAGGTTAGAGAGAAAGTAGATCAATGAAGAACAGGCTAAGATAGCAAGGGTGGTTAGCAGTGTGAAGTGTTGCAAGTATCCATTGTTTATGAGAACCGCCTGGTATCAATCCACTGGAAATCATGAGTGATCATTACTAAAACACTTGTGGAGGAATTCAGTCAGATGTCAGATCCAAGAAGCTGACGAGTAGGGAAATAGAGATGGAAAAAGTTTGACTCTTCTTACAAAAACTTAGCTGAAAAAGAAGACAAATTAGGTGATTCTACAGGGGCTTCCCCGGGCTTCCCCAGTGGCTCAGTGGGGGAAGAATCTGCCTGCAATGCAGGAGCTGCAGAAAATGTGAGTTCAATCCCTGGGTTGGGAAGATCCCCTGGAGGAAGGCATAGCAACCACTTCAGTGTTCTTGCCTGGAGAATCCCATGGACAGAGGAGCCTGGCAGCAGCCTGCCACCTGGGTGGCCCACTCACCCCTAATTACCGTCTTGGCTCCTAGAGCAACCTCACCCACCAGGCAGCAGACATCAGAAGCAAGACCTAAGGTTCTGCAGCCTGCAGAAAGAACACCACAAACACAAAAAGTTAGACAAAATGAGATAACAAAGAAATATGTTGCAGATGAAGGAGCAAGATAAAAAAAGTACAAGAGCAATTAAATGAAGCGGAGACTGGCAATCTCCCTGAAAAAGAATTCATAGCAATGATACTAAAGGTGATCCAAGATCTTGAAAAGAATGGAGGCATAGATCTAGAAGATAAGAAATGTTTAACAAAGACCTAGAAGAACTAAAGAACAGAGATGAACAATACAATAACTGAAATGAGAAAATTCACTAGAAAGAATCAATAGCAGAATAAAAGCAGAAGAATGGATAAGTAAGCTAGAAGACAGAATGGTGAAAAACACTGCTGTGGAATAGAATAAAAAAAAAAGAGTATGAAAAGAAATGAACATCTCAGAGACCCCTGGAACAACATTAAGTGCACAAACATTCCAATTATAGGGGTCTCAGAAGAAAAAGGGCCTGAGAAAACATTTGAAAAGATTATAGTCAAAAAATTTCCTAACATGGATAAGGAAATAGTCACCCAAGTCCAGGAAGTGCAGAGAGTCCCATATAGGATAAATCCAAGGAAAACATGCCAAGACATGTATTAATCAAACTAACAAAAAATTAAATATAAAAAATAACAAAAGCAACAAATAATATATAAGGGAATGTTCATAAGGTAATCTACTGATTTTTCAGCCAGAAGGGAATGGGAGGATATATTTAAAGTGATGAAAGGCAAAAGAAACAATACAACCAAGATTATCCAGCAAGGACCTCATTCAGATTCAGTGAAGAAATCAAAAGCTTTACAAACAAGCAAAAGCTAAGAGAATTCAGCAACACCAAACTGGTTTACAACAAATGCTAATGAAACTTCTCTAGGAAGGAAACACAAGAGAAGAGAACAAAAGAGAAAGGGAAGAAAAAAAAAACCTACAAAGCAAACCCAAAACAATTTAAAAAATGTCAATAGGAATATACATAATAATTACCTTAATGTAGATGGATTAAATGATTCAGATGAAAGACATAGATCTGTATACATACCATCAACAAGTGATCCACTTCAGACCTAGGGACATATACAGACTCAAAGACAGGGGATTGAAAAGGATAATCCATGCAAATGGAAATCAAAAGAAAGCTGGAGTAGCAATACTCAGACAAATGTACTTTAAAATTAAAACTTGTTTACAAGACACAAGAAGGACACTACATAATAACCAAAGGATCAATCTAAGAAGAAGATAAAAGAATTGTAAAATATATATGCACCCAAGATAGGGGCATTTCAATATACAAGCAAATACTAACAGCCATAAAAGGGGAATTGACAGTAACACAATAATAGTGGGGGGACTTAACACCCCATTGCACTAATGGACAGATCATCTAGACATAAAATTAATAAGGAAACACAAGCCTTAATGCCACATTAGACCAGATAGACTTAACTGATATTTATAGGACATTCCATTTGAAAGCAGCAGAATACACTTTCTTCCGAAATGCACATGTAACATTCTTCAGGATTCATCATATCTTGGGTCACTAACTAAGCCTTAGTAAATTTAAGAAAGTTGAAATCATATCAAGCATCTTTTCTGACCACAATATTATGAGGTTAGAAATCAATTACAGAAAAAATACACTGTAAAAAGCACAAACACATGGGTTAAATAATTTGCTGCTAAATAACCAGTGGATCACTGAAGAAATCAAAGAGGAAATTAAAAAACACCTAGAGAAAAATAATAACATAAAACATGGCAATCCAAAACCTGTCAATTCAGTTCAGTCACTCAGTTGTGCCTGACTCTTTGTGACCAAAACCTATGGAAATCAGCAAAAGCAGTTCTAAGAGGGAAGTTTATAGTGATATAATCCTACCTCAAGGAACAAGAAAAATCTCAAATAAACAACTTAACCTTACAGCTAAAGCAACTGGAGAAAGAAGAGCAAAAAATCTCAAATTTAGTAGAAGGAAAGAAATCATAAAGATCAGAGCAGAAGTAAAAGAAATAAAAATGAAAAGACAATAGCAGGGGTTAGTAAAATTCAAAGCTGGCTCTTTGAGAAGATAAAAAAAATGATATAAGATAAAAGAAATGATAAATCTTTAGCCAGACTCATCAAGAAAAAAAGAAAAGACTCAAATCAATAAAATTAAAAGTGGACAAGAGGAAGTTAAAACGGATACCACAGAAATACAAAGGATCATAACAGACTACTACAAGCAACTGTACACCAATAAAATTGACAACCTCTAAGAAATGGGCAAATTCTCAGAAAGGTACAACCTTCCAAGACTGAACCAGGAAGAAATGGAAAATATGAACAGACCAATTACAAGTACCAAAACTGAAACTATGATAGAAAACCTTCCAACAAACAAAAAAATGTCCAGGACCAGAAGACTTCACGGGCAGTTTCTATCAAACATTTAGGGAGGAGTCAACACCTAACCTTCTTAAAATTCTCAGAGAAAGGAACACTCCCAAGCTCATACTACTGTCCCTCTAATACCAAAGCCAGACAGACACATCACAGAAGAGAAAACTATAGTCCAGTATCACTGATGAACATAAATGCAAAAACCCTTAACAAAATTCTAGCAAACTGAATCCAACAGCACATTAAAGGGTCACACACCATGATCAAATGTGGTTTATCTCAGGGATGCAAGGATTTTCCAATATCTGCAAATCAATCTGTGTGATACATCACATTAAGAAACTGAAGAAAAAAAAATATGATCATCTCAATAGAAGCAGAAAAACATTTTGACAGAATTTCACACCCTTTTCTGATAAAAACTCTCTAGAAAGTGGGCATAGAGGGAACCTACATAAACATAATAAAGGCCGTATATGACACATCCACAGCAAACATCATTCTCAGTGGTGAAAAAGCTAAAAGCATTTCCCCTAAGATCAGGAACAAGACAAGCATATTCATTCTTTCCACAATTATTAAACATAGTTTTGGAAGTCCTACCCATGGCAATCAGAGGAAAAAAGAAATAAAAGAAATCCAAACTGGGAAAGAAGAAGTAAAACTGTTACTGTTTTTGGATGGCATGGTACTATACATAAAAAACCCTAAAGATGCTACCAGAAAATGACTAGAGCTAATCAGTGAATTTGATAAATTTTGGGATGTAACATTAATACCTAGACATCTTTTCCATTCTTATACACTAACAACAAAATATCAGAAAAAGAAATTAAAGAAACAACCCCATTTCTCTTTGCAACAAAAAGAATAAAATACCTAGGAATAAACCTGCCTAAAGAGATACTCTGAAAACTATAAAACACTGATGAAAGAAATAAAAAATCATAAGCAGGGAGATATACAATCTTCTTGGATTAGAAGAGTCAATATTGTGAAAATGACTATACTATCCAAAGCAATCTACAGATTCAATATAATTCTTATCAAACTACCAATGGCACTTTTCACAGAATTTTAGAACAAAAATTTCACAGTTTATATGGAAACACAGAAGACCATCAATAGCCAAATCAATCTCAAGAAAGAAAAATGGAGCTAGAAGAATCAGGCTCCCTGACTTCAGATTAAACTATGAAGCCACAGTTACCAACACAGTGTGTATGATCCTGGCATAAAACAGAAATATAGATCAGTGGAACACAATTGAATAAATCTATGCACCTATCTTTTGTTGTTGCTTAGTTGTTCAGTTAGTAAGTCGTATTTGACTCTTTGCAACCCCATGGACTGCAGTATGCCAGGCTTCTTGTCCTTCACTACTTCCCAGAGTTTGCTCAAACTCATGTCCATTGAGTCAGTGATGCCATCTAACCATCTCATCCTATGCTGTCCACTTCTCCTTCTGCCTTCAACCTTTGCCAGTATCAGGGTCTTTTCTAATGGGTCAGCTCTTCATATCAAGTAGCCAAAGTATTGGAGCTTCAGCTTCAGCATCAGTCCTTCCAGTGAGTATTCCAGGTTGGTTTAATCTCCTTGCAGTCTAAGGTACTCTCAAGTGTCTCCTCCAGCACCACAATACTATGACTAAGTAGGCCAGAATATACAGTGGATAAAAGATTGTCCCTTCAATAAGTGATGATGGGAAAAGACAGCTACAAGGAAATGAATGAAATCAGAACATTCCCTAACACCGTACACAAAAATTAACTCAAAATGGATAAAAAATAAATGTAAGGCTGGACACTACACAACTTTTAGAGGAAAATATAGTCTGAACACTCTTTGACATAAATAGCAGCAAGGTCTTTTTGATCCACATCTTACAGTAATGAAGATAAAAACAAAAATAAACAAATGGGACCTAATTAAACTTAAATGCTTTTGTACAGCAAAGGAAACTACAAACATGATGAAAAGACAACCTTCAGAATGGGAGAAAATATTTGCAACTGAAAAACTGACAAAAGATTAATCTCCAAAAGACACAAACAGCACATGAAGCTCAATATAAAAAAAAACAAACAGCCAATCAAAAATGGGCAGAAGATCTAAATAGACATTTCTCTAAAGTAGACATACAGATAGACAACAAACATGTGAAAAGATGCTCACCATCACTAATTAATAGAGAAATGAAAATCAAAACTCCAGTGGTGTATCACCTGACACTGGTCAGAATGGCCCTCATCAAAATATCTACAAACAGGAGATACTGGAGACAATGTGGAAAAGGGGATGTAAATTGATATAGCCACTCTACCAATTGGTTTAGCTTCCCAAGTGGTGCTAGTGGTAAAGAATCTGCCCACCAATGCAGGAGACTCGAGAGATGTGGGTTTGATCCCTGGGTCTGGAAGATCCCTGAGAGAAGGAAATGGCAACCTGCTCTAGTATTCTTGCCTGGAAAATCCCATGGACAGAGGAGTCTGGTGGGTTACAGCCTCTGAAAAGGCTGCAAAGAGTTGGACATGACTAAGCACACACACATAGCCACTATGGAGAACAGTACAGAGTCTTCTTTAAAAAAAAAAAAAGTGCTGCCATATTATCCAGCAATCCTGCTCCTGGGCATATATCCAGAGAAAACCATAATGTGAAAAGCTATTTGCATCCTAATGTTCATTGCAGTACTATTTACAGTAGTCAGAACATGGAAGCCTCCTAAATGTTCTCCAACAGAGAAATGTATAAAGAAGATGTGATATATATACTGTGGAATATTACTTAACTATAAAAAAGAACAAAATAATGCCATTTGCAGCACTATGGATTGACCTAGAGATTATCATATTGAGTGAAGTAAGTCAGAGAAAGACAAATATCATATGATATCCCTTATACATGTAATCTAAAAAAAGGGTACAAATGAACTTATCTACAAAACAGAAATAGAGTCATAGATAGATGGAGAAAACAAACTTATGGTTTCCAGAGGGATAAATTAAGTGATTGGGACTGACGTATATGCCCTACTATACTTAAAATCGGAGAAGACACTGGCAACCCACTCCAGTACACTTGACTGGAAAATCCCATGGACGGAGGAGCCTGGTGGGCTGCAGTACATGGGGTCACTAAGAGTCGGACACGACTGAGCGACTTCACTTTCACTTTTCACTTTCATGCATTGGAGAAGGAAATGGCAACCCACTCCAGTGTTCTTGCCTGGAGAATCCCAGGGACGGGGGAGTCTGGTGGGCTGCCATCTATGGGGTCGCACAGAGTCGGACACGACTGACGTGACTTAGCAGCAGCAGCATACTTAAAATAGGTAACTAATGACGACTTACATGGACCATAGCACAGGGAATGCTACTCAATACTCTATAATGGTCTATATGGAAAAAGAATCCAGAAAAGTGTGGATATATGTTTATATATAACTGATTCATTTTATTGCATACCTAAAATTACCACAACATTGTAAATCGACAATAAAAATTGAAAAAATTAGATGAACTCATATCAATTTATAAGCTGAAGAAAATAAGAATAGATAAGAAACTAAGGTATAAAAAAGGAGCAAGTATTTAAGGATGATTGTGAAAATAAATAAACTAGCTAACAAAGTTCTGTCCAGTCAAAGCTATGGTTTTTCCAGTAGACAACACATCACAACAATCTGAAACAAAGCCAACTCATTGGAAAAGACTCTGATGCTGGGAAAGATTGAAGTCAGGAGTAGAAGGGGGTGACAGAGGATGAGATGTTTGGATGGCATCATTGATTCAATGGACATGAGTTTGAGCAAACTCTGGGAGACGGTAAAGGACAGAGAAACATGGTGTGCTGTGGTTCATGGGATAGCAAAGAGTAGGACACAACTTAGTGAGTGAACAAAAACAAGGGCTATAGATTATTTGGCTTTTAGCAGAAAAAAATCATATGCTTATATTTTTATAAATTCTGGAAAAGTTTATTAATTCATATCAGAAGAATTGAGTTCAAAAGGAAAATACTTTGACATTCAAATGGAAAATTTTCAAAAGGAAGAGGCCTCTTGGAAGTAAAAGATGGAAATCTGACAGCATGTTCTGAGTGGTTTTCAAACTGTGGTTCCCAGGACCCTTGATACTCTTGAAAAAGCATCAAAGGCCTCCAAGAGTTTCTGTTTAAGTTGTTTGTAATTATAGATGTTTACCATATTAAAAATTGAGATGGAAATTTAATATAAAATTTTATTAAAAAAATAACAAGCCAATCAAATCCTAATTATATCTTTTAATGAAAAATAATTGTGTTTTCAAAAATACAATTTAATTTATAAAAAGCTGTTGTTTTTCATTTTTGCAAATCTCTCTCTGGTCTCTGTTAGTACAAGAGAGCTGGATTGCTGTATCTAACTCCACATTTTATGTGTCTCAATATCCCATATCATGTAACTTCTGGAAAACTCATTATACACTAAGGAAAAAATGACAGTGATAAAGGCAAATAATTTCTTAATTTATATTATAAAAATAATTTTTCCTTTGCAAAACCCTTAAAAAGATCCTAGTGACACTGCAAGTGTCTCCAGACCACACTTTGAGAATTGCTATTCTATGATTAGTCCAGGATAGACTAGAATTACTCTGCGTTATAAAGAAGGAGGAATTTGAAGTTTTTGGAAGCAACATTTCCTCAGAGAAGTGAGGAAGGATAGAGAAATGTATCAAAGACTGGTGATGGTCAGGCTTTGAGGGTATATTAGGGAAAAAGACCTGAAAAATTGGCATCAAGTTAGGTCTTTCAGAGGCTTATGGTCAGTGTGAAGTTCTAGGTTATAAGGAACGGCCAGTGAGTTTTAGGACAGTAGCATCTCACCTTCAATTTGAAGAATAGCCCCTCTTGTTCTAGGTTCTAAATCCACCTCATCACCCAAACCATGAGTGCACGTTTGTTATACATCAAAGAACAGTAGGCTTCAGAGTGAGAATGCTTTTTTGTGGTAGAAAGGTTTCCATGTGGGCAGATTCAAGGGATGCATAAGCCATCGGCACCTTGGTAAAACACTTTGGTACTCATCATAGGTGTGCAATTAGGATTCAAATTCATTTATTTAAACATCAAAGAAAGATGTTACCTAAGCAGTGGACATCTGGGTATGTGGTAATCAGAAGTAAGGTGTTGGAAAACTGAGTCAGGCCAGGCTGGATTACTTAAACTTTCTGGGTGCACCAAGTAAGTCCTGAAAATGAGGGAGTTGGGAACTGGGACAGGAGTTGAAAAGAATTACAGATACTTTTAACAGTTGCTGCGTGAAGAATTAGTCAGTGAGCTCCAAAAACATAAAACCAATAGTGTTCTATTATAGAGAGAGACAGAGGTTTAAGGAATTGGCTCAGGCAATTGAGGGGGCTGGCAAGTCTGAAGTCTGCTGGGCAAACTGGCAGTCTGAAAATGGATGGAAGAGTTGATGCTGCATTCTTAAATCTGAAGTCCGTGGAGGAGAAATTCCTTCTTTCTTGGGAGACCTCCATCTTTTAATGTTTTCAACTGACTGGATGTTGCTCATCCATATTATGGAGGATAATCCACTTTAACTCAGAGCCTACTGATTAAAGTGTTAATTACATCTGAAAAATACCTTCACAGCAACACCTAGACTGGTGCTTGACCATAGACTAGACAAGCTGACACATGAAATTAATCATTTCAAGGCGGGTATGGATAGGTTGGACAAAGGACAAATAAAGAAATGTCATGTAATAACAAGGGCCAGATGAGGCTGGACACCACCGTTTTATTGCATTACAGCTCCACATGGTTGTTGCGATTTTCTCAAGCAGTGCTTATAGTCTGGATATAGGAGTAGAGGAGATGAATTATGGGAATGTCCCAGAGGTGGGGTTAAGATCTGACATTCTATAAGGACTGTGAGGAAAATGAGTGACTATTGTCACTATGTAATCACTGTAGGTCAGGGCTAGTCAGGGAAGGGAGCCTGTATGACTGACAGACAATAAAGTGATCTGGAGACTTTGGGCTCTGAGGCATAAGTGCAGGGGTGGTGGGAATAGGTGTATGAGAGAGGGGACAGGTTGAAAAATATAGGAAATGGTTGACAAAGAATTATGGGCTGGAGTTTGATAGCACATGTTAGAAGGGTTCAAAATGATGACCAATTCAAGAAGAAGAGTGGTTTTGATGGCCAATGGAGTTGTGGATGATAATGAACTGTGAGATTTGAACATGGAGGGGGTCTTCCACATATTTACTGGAGACACCTAGGACAGTGGCTAAATTTGGGCTAAAGCTGTGAGTCACATGCTAATATTTATAATTAATGAGGGACAGAAGAAAGTTGGGAGAGATACTGATTAGGGGTGGTCAGGGGTATGTGACCAGATGCCAAGTATTTCAAAGATGGAGTGTGCAAAATATTATAATTTGGAAATAGCCAGGCAAAGCAGGACTAATATCGGATCTCCTCACGAGGACTGTGGGTTATGAGTGTCAGGAGAATAAGATATTTCCATGAGGGAAAGTATAAGGAAAACAGGATAATGATTTTGGTAAAGGCCAAGATAGGGAAAAAGTATCTTTTAAGAAGTTTGAGGATATAATTTAGTTTTTATGAAATGGGAGTTTGAGAAGATGCCCTTAACATTTGTTAGAGCAGTGGAAGTTCTAGAATTTCCACACAAGAGAGAGCTACAGGTAAAAAATTGTTTGCAAGTGGGGCCTTGAAGACTTATCTAGAAGCTGCCTTTGCAGAATAAGTACCTTGCTTCCTTAGATGGCTGAATACAGAATCCTCTGTAATCCATCCCTTGGCTTCTCTGCTCATTTGAATGGAGGTAGGAGATGGGGAGGCCAGAGGAGTTTGGGATGAGGGAGAGGATGATCTCTAGGGTTAATATTTCAGCTAGTGGAGATAGAGAATTGATTGAAATGAGCTGGTATCCAGGTTTCAAGAGTCTCCCATGACTGTTCAAAGAGAATCACAGCAGATAAATTCATGCTGTGGAGGGGACACCGCTGAGGTCATGATGAGGTAGACTCAGGTTTAGGGCTGGCAATTCAAAGGCATGGACAATTGGTTCACTCCTATCCATCTTCTAAAACTCAATTCAAAAGCCTATTTATAGAAACTTGTTTTCCTAACCCTCCCTTTCATATAGGAATGCTCATTTTCTCCTTCACCCAGAGCACGTGTTTATCAGAGCTCTTGTGGCTGTTGGTGTTCAGTCACTCGGTGATGTCCGGCTCTTTGAGACCTTATGGACTACAGCGTACCAGGCTTCCCTGTCCTTCACCATCTCCCAGAGTTCGCTCAAACTCATGTCCATTGAGTCAGTGATGCCACCCACCCACCTTGTTCTCTGTCACTCCCTTCTCTTCCTGCTTTCAATCTTTCCGAGCATCAGGGGCTTTTCCAATGAGTTGGCTCATTGCATCATATGGCCAAAGTATTGGAGTTTCAGCTTCAACATCAGTCCTTCCAATGAATAGTCAGGGTTGATTTCTTTTAGGATTGACTGGTTTGATCGCCTTGCAGTCCAAGGGACTCTCAAGAATCTTCTCTATGCCATAGCTCAAAAGCATCAATTCTTTGGTGCTTAGCCTTCTTTATGGTCCAACTCTCACATCTGTACATGACTACTGGAAAAACCATAGCTTTTACTATATGAACCTTTGTTGGCAAAATAATGTCTCTGTTTTTTAATATGCTGTAGAAATTTGTCATAGCTTTTCTTCCAAGGAGCAAGTGTCTTTCAATTTCATTAAGAGAATGAAATTAAAAGTGACTGACGGCTGCAGTCACCATCCACAGTGATTTTGGAGCCCAAGAAAATCAAGTCTGTCACCATTTCCATCGTTTCCCCATCTATTTGCCATGATGTGATGGGACCAGATGCCATGATCTTAGTTTTTACAACACCTTTTAGTTTATATCTCTATCTCCTGTCCTCAACTCTAGGTTATTCTGAAAGCAAAGAGACTATTTTATGTGATGTTTTGCCTATGATGCTGAGTGTCTGATATTTATTATAAGCATGAAAGTTATTGCTGGCACACAGTACCTAGTAAAGCTGAGTTAAACTCAGTAATACCTTCATTTGATAAAAATGTTTTGAAAACCATCTATGCACTAGTACCTAGAGAGGTGATCATGATGCATATTGGTTTGTACCCTCATGGTGCTTACACTGAGAAAGATTCTTGCTTTCTTGATCTCATTCAAGTATGAAAATCATGAAAATATACCGATGATAATGCCATACAGAGTTCAACTTTCATTCCAGTCACCCTGGGATCCCAAGGGCAGGAAATTTTCTGATGTCAGTTCAATAGATCTCTTCGAAGCAGTGTTATTTATTGCTTCACCTCTCAACCTCAAACTGTGCATCTGCCCTGATTTTGTTGTTGTTTAGTCCCTAAGTAGTGTCTGAATCTTTTGTGACCCCGTGGACTATAGCCTGCCAGGCTCCTCTGTCCATGGGATTTCCCAGGCAAGAATACTGGAGCGGGTTGCCATTTCCTTCTCCAGGGGGATCTTCCTGACTCAGGTCTAGAAGCTGTGTCTCCTGTCCTGGCAGGTGGATTCTTTAGCACTGAACCACAAGAGAAGCCTGTCTGCCATGACATGCCTCAGTAAAACCATGACAATGAGCACATAGCTCTTTCTCTATCAGAACAGGGCTAACTGTCATGGACAGCAGGTTTTGCTGGGTTTGAAGTGTGGTATTAAAACTAGAAGGGGCTCTCTGGAGAAAGAACAGACTGGGTTAGCCAACAGGCTTCTGGTGAGTTGGTCAAAGAGAAAGGAACTGCCAGCACGCACGATGAGTATGGGAGAAAAGAACCTGGTGCGTGTCAGACGATAAGTCAACAAAGCTATTTAAACAGCACTGCTGAGGTAGTTCGTTTGGTGGAAGAAAATGATGCTCGTGTCTCACGGGAACTGAGAGAGCAGTTATCTGCCTTGCTCCATTGATGCTTTCTCTCTTCCCACTTTCCTTTCCCTTCTCTCCTTCCACTCAACTTGTGAAGGGCTTCCCTATTTCTTCTCCATTTTCACAGAGAGAAATACCTCTAAGTCTGACAAACTCAACAGTCTACCAGTGCCAGACCAGCATGGACTGTCCAAGTCCCCTTCACCGGACAGAAAAGGGGGACAGAGGCAAGAGCGCCTTCTCAGTCCCTTCAGAAACAGTTCATTCCACGGGGCTCTAAGGGGCGAGCTTTCCGTGCTATTGTTTGTGCCTTTCATCACGATTCTATTGTCACCCATGTGAGCTCAGCTGGTAACGGCTCACTTAAAAAAGTGATCCCCCCCTCCCCACCCTCATTTCGCCCCATAACAGCCTGACAAACAAATAGCACCTGCCATCACTCACAGAGAAAAATACAAGAAAATGGAAAACTAAAGGGGCAAAGCTTGAGAATCCCACTAATGCCCGATGACTGATCTTGTTAGCACACATAGTGCATTCTCGGATTTTTCCAGAACCTTAGATCTCTCTGCTGAACAACCACAAGTGCGTGCACGCACACACACACACACACACACACACACACACACAAAGGCACTTTGCAGCAGGCTGTGTAGCTGCCCCCACCCTCTGCCTGGAGCTTGATTGTCAGCCTCATACACAAACCCAGACAATGCTCTCAATAGGCGTCTTTTGGGGAGACAATTGCCAAAAGCATGATAACGGGATTTGTCACCCTGATGCGGCTGCTGTTTCAGCAAGCATTTCAATAATGAAAGAAAGTTTTACTAATTGTAAATGGGAATGAATTTCAGCTGTCTCCTCTTAAAAAATAATTCTTTTGGAAGAAAGCCAATTAAGATCATCTGTCTAAGGCATCTCTTCACCCCCACTGCAACAATATGTCGGTTATAATAGACGTCTAATAAACTCAGACTTCTCAGGACAGGGTGCTGAGCATGCCGAAAGAAGGGAGCAAAAAGGTTTGGAGGGAACGGATGAAACTTCTCTCTGTGAAAGCTTAGTCCATCGGGTGGTAGAGCTGGGGGCCATTTACAATACACCAGTGCACCAAGACAGATTGGATTTCAGAACAATGATCTGCCCTACCGGCGGCCTGGTGCACCAATTGTCCTCTTTCCAGGAAACTGGAGTCGCTTATTGTCAAAATCTGTGGCCTGGCTCCTGGATGCCTGAGGTCTTACATCAGAGGGGAAGCGTTTGGAGACTTCAGGAGAATGCACAAGTGCTTTCAGAAGCTGGAACACAGGCAGTCATGTTGGCAAATTCTCCTTCATGAAGCAGTCTTTATATAAATCCTATTCCCCTGCAACTGTGAGACTTTATCTCTCACTATCTCAGCTGCTGCTCTAAGTTGCTCAGCTAGCTGACGTTACTTGTTGAAAGACAAGCCGATAGCTTGGTTAGTCCATTTAGGGCACTGCGTTCTGTCTTTTGGAGTTAGAGTCAAAGGTGCTGTCAGCCCTGTGATGTCCAACCCACCATCGAGACTAAATCACTTTCATTAAAGTCCCCAGTCCTGCCATGATGCTCACATTAACCTATCCATTGCCTTTGCCGGCATCAACATCACCTCCACTATCACAGCTCATATTAATATCATGAAATTTGCTAACATTTCTGTTGTTGTCTATAGTAACATCATTGCCATCTTCATTATCTTTGCCATCAGAACCATTAACATTTCTGTAATAAGCTACATAATAGCCCCCCAGAGATACCCAGGTTCTGACCCCTGGAATCTGTAAATATTACTTATATGGCAAAAGGTATGTTGAAGATGTGATTACATTAAGAATCTAGAGGTGGGGAGATTATCCTGGATTATCCAGGGCTTCCAATGTACTCCTAAGGGATATAGAGTTCATATCTCCCAAAATGGCATTTTGACACTGTTTTCTTCCAGGGAAGGAGGAAGTCAAGATGAGCAGTTTAGATATCTGTGCAGAAGTGGTAGATAGCGTCTCTTCTCTTTTAAATCCCAGATTGTTCCATGAGGAGAGTATGGGATTGATCGCAAGTTGCTCTGTAAATAGCCAAACTGAAAATAGATGATGGGCTATTCATTTCTTTACCTCAACAGTTCAAATAGGAGGAAACATATCTTCTCCACTTTCCCTTGGCCCAAGGTTCCAGTCACCTGTGGCACATGTAGATGGTTCTGAGAACATTTAGTTGTGGGTAAGTTACAAGTAGTAACTTACGTGTAATATGTAGAAAGGAGTAGCACAGGGCTGTCTGTCGTCACCCTGTCTATTTAACCTATATGCTAAGCACATCACGAGAAATGCTGGGCTCGATGAGACAAGCTGGAATCAAGACAGATGGGAGGAACATCATCAACCTCCAATGTGAGGATGGTGCCACTCTAACGGCAGAAAGCAAAGAGAACTAAAGAGCCTCTGGATGAGGGTGAAGGAGGAGAGTGAAAGAGCCAGCTTAAAACTAAATATCTTTTAAAAAAACTAAGATCATGGCATCCGGCCCCATTACTTCTTGGCAAATAGAGGGGGAAAAGGTGGAAGTAATGACAGATCTCCTCTCTTGGCTCTAAAATCACTGCGGATGGTGACTGCAGCCACAAAATCAGAAGATGTTTGCTTCTTGGCAGGAAAATTGTGACAAACCTAGACAGTGTGTTGAAAAGCAAAGACATTACTCTGGCGACAAAGGTCCGTATAGTCAAGGCTATGGTCTTCACAGTGGTCACGTATGGTTGTGAGAGCTGGACTGTAAAGAAGGCAGAACTCTGAAGAATCGATGTCTTCAAACTGTGGTGCTGGAGAAGACTTCTGAAAGTCCCTTGGACAGCAAGGAGATTAAACCAGTCAATCTCAAGGGAAATCAACCCTGAATACTCATTGGAAGGACTGATGCTGAAGCTGAAACTCTGGTATTTTGGTCATCTGATGAGAACAGCTGACTTATTGGAAAAATCCCTGATGCTGGGAAAGATTGAAGGCAGAATGAGAAAAGGGCATCAGAGGCTGAGATGGCTGGATGGCATCACTGATGCAATGGGCATGAACTTGTGCAGACTGTGGGAGATGGTGAGGAACAGGGAGGCCTGGCGTGCTGCAGTCCGTGGGCTCACAGAGAATTGGACACGACTGGACTACTGAACAATAAGTTACATGTATTAAAAATCAGTAGATATGGGAATGCAGTCTTTTTTAAAATTTAAATGAAGACATTGATGAAGTTATCTGATGTTTCCTACTCCTACAAGTAGAAAAAGTGGTTGGAATAGGAAGGAAATTATCAATTTTGTTTTTTAACCATTGGCAGGATTTACTAATGGTCTGTTTGCACATGGCTGGGTCCTGGGCAGTGTGTCCTTGCTTTCTTGGAGCTACAATGAGCCTGAATAATTTAGATTAGGTGGCTACACTAATTGAATTTACCACATAATTAGCTCACGGTTTTCACTTCACTTTGCCATGCAAGACTGTTTTAAAAAAGGAAAATTCATTTGAATTTAACTGTTTTCTAAATACTTGAAAGCTTGGTCAACCAATTTGTATAGTCAGGAAAAGAATATATCTCCCTTGAGTTATATTTTTGAAGATATTTTTTCCTTTACAAAAGGAATGTAATTATATTACTAACACTTTGACAAAATACACAGAATTTTATCCCTTAGACATCACCATTTGTAGCAATTTGCCATTTTTTCATTCATTTTTTTCCTATGCCTATAACTGTCACATAACTAAAACTGGAATGTAGGCACCATTTAAAATGTTTTAAATATTTTAAAATGTTTGCAATATTTTTCATTAAAAGTTATAGATAATCATCATAGTATATGAAATATTTATCTAATATATAAATCAGAAAAATCAAAATTATTATTTTAAAATGTAACAAAATATTTTTTTTCAGATAATATTCTGAAAATCAATCTTAGAAACTTGAAGGCACACCAAATTTGACTTACTTGTCTCTTCCTGTTTGGTATAATAAATTTATTACCTTTAAGACATGAATAACCATCAGCAATGGTTATATGTAATAGAGTCTTGTCTGGGAGAACTGGAGCCCTCAAACTGTCAGTATATCTCATAGCCTGTCAGTAGTGGTCATGTTTAGTATACATCAGTACAATCCGAGAATTATAATCCTTAAAGCTAAACTTATGAGCATTTCTACCAGCTCTTAGGTGGTGATTAAGATATATGCTACTCAAACAAACTACACATGAAGCCTAGACTTCTGTCAAGTGGCTTTGACACTTTGTGCATTGTAGTGAATTAACATTATTAAGGAGTAAAATATTATTTGTGTGCACAAAAGCTGAATACTTACTCTTCCCCTAAGATAACTCACTTAATATCAGTGATCAAAATTATTTCCATTTCTAGGCTTGCGTATATAGCTTTAAAATGTCTTCAGTATGAAGCAGATACAGAAGTCACTGTTTAGGTTTTTTTTCTTTCTGCTTCAATTTCTCCAACAGTAAAATGGTAATATCTACTGCTCCTTGGAAGAAAAGCTATGACCAACATAGACAGCATGTTAAAAAGCAGGGACATTACTTTGCCAACAAAGGTCTGTCTAGTCAAGGCTATGGTTTTTCCAGTGGTCATGTATGGATGTGAGAGTTGGACCGTAAAGAAAGCTGAGCACTGAAGAACTGATGCTTTTGAACTGTGGTGTTGGAGAAGACTCGAGAGTCCCTTGGACTGCAAGGAGATCCAACCAGTCCATCCTAAAGGAGATCAGTCCTGGGTGTTCATTGGAAGGACTGATGCTGAAGCTGAAACTCCAATACTTTGGCCACCTGATGTGAAGAACTGACTCATTTGAAAAGACCCTGATGCTGTGAAAGATTGAAGGCAGGAGGAGAAGGGGACAACAGAGAATGAGATGGTTGGATGGCATCACTGACTCAATGGACATGAGTTTGAGTAAACTCCGGGACTTGGTAATGGACAGGGAGGTCTGGCTTGCTGCAGTCCATGGGGTCACAAAGAGTCAGATACGACTGAGCAGCTGAACTGAACTGAACTACTTATATAAAATTTTATTTGAAAAAAATTATCTACAAATCATTTGGCACTATAAGATTTCCTTAGGAAGCAAAATAAATGTAAAAAGTAAAATTTTATGAATGTAAATTAGTAAACATAATACAGAGATTAAATTACAAAATTTTAAAAATATGGAGCAGGAACTCCCTGGTGGTCCAGTGGTTAGGGCTCTGCTTCCACTGCAGAGGACAGAAGGGGCATGGGTTTGATCCCTGATTGGAGAACTAAGATCCTCCTTGCTGTTCAGCAAAACAAACAAACAAAAAACAACCCCTCTCCCACTACCAACACCGACAAAAATCCATCAAATTTGCTCATCTCTGTAGCATCTCAGAGGCAGAGCAGAATGATGAACACAGAGAAGTTTGGAATCAGTTATTCGGGTTTGCAAGCGTGCCTGTTAAGTCACTTCCTCGTATCTGATTCTGTGACCATATGGACCTTAGCCCGCCAGGCTTCTCTGTCCATGGGATTCTCCAGGCAAGAATACTAGAGTGGTTGCCACGCCTTCCTCCAAGGAATCTTCCCAACCCAGGGATCAAACCCGTGTCTCTTACATCTCCTGCGTTGTCAGGTGGGTTCTTTACCACTAGTGCCATCTGGGAAGCCCTATTTGTGTTTACCTGGATTTAAATCCTTGTTCTTTTCTCACTTCGTGTTTATTTGGAGTAAGTCACTTAACCACTTTGAACTTGATTTTCATGTAACCATGTTATTGTTACATAGCAGCTTCCTCAAAAGTATATTCTTTGCAATAGGCATCGTTCTACAGCTGTGCTGTCCAATATGGCAGATACTAGCCCTGTGACTATTTAAATTTCTTAAAATTAAATACTAGAAAAAACTCCTTCTCTCAGTTGCATTAGCCACATTTCAAGGACTCACGATGTAATCAGTGGCTACCTGGGACAGTAAAGAGAGGAAACATTTCCAACATCACAAAACATTCTATTGGAAAACAGTGGTCAGAACGTAACTATTGTGTGGGGAAACAAGCTGTTTGTTTAAAGATTTTGGAGAGAGTGATTAAACAAATTAAAACATATTTCTATACAGGTGTAACATGGACATCAAAATGGTGACATTCTGACAGAAACTGATAAAAAATCCTTCCCCCTCTTTTTTTTCTTGCAGATATGACCCAAGTTTTCTGTACTTTGGCATTATTTGTCTAATTTATAAATTATTTGTAATGTGACTACATTATATATTTAAGAAAGAAGATGTCTTTGAAAAAGATCCTTTGATCTCAAGGTAAGTGCGGCTACTGATCTAAGAAATATGTGACACCCAATTCTGAAATGCTAAGAGAAATCTTGTACATTTTGGGAAGAATTTTAATTCCTGATGAAAGAGATGAGCCTGATGGCAATACTTAATCTAAATGGTAGCAATTATTTTAAATTGTTCATTAATAGTACATAGAAATAGTACTGAATGCCCTAGGTGTCCAATGTGATGGTTCCACTCTGGCTATCCAGAGCACAAGCATCTTTCATTTTTGTGGGCTAGCAGGGAGTTACCCAGCTGACTTCCCTGCTGACTCAGATGGTAACGCGTCTGCCTACAATGCGGGAGACCCGGGTTCAATCCATGGGTTGGGAAGATCTGGAGAAGAAAATGGCATCCCACTCCAATATTCTTGCCTGGAAAATCCCATGGATGGAGGAGCCTGGTAGGCTGCAGCCCACGGGGTCTCAAAGAGTCGGACACAACTGAGCAACTTCACTTTCACTTTTCACTTTCATGCATTGGAGAAGGAAATGGCAACCCACTCCAGTGTTTTTGCCTGGAGAATCCCAGGGACGGGGGAGCCTGGTGGGCTGCCGTCTATGGGGTCGCACAGAGTTGGACACAACTGAAGCGACTTAGCAGCAGCAGCTGTTTCTCCAACAGTTGTTTACTGCCTATGCTTGGCTTCCTGGAGTCTTAGCATGTCTAGGTGGAGGGTGAATATTTAGCCAAAGATTCGGATGGAACCTTGTGCAGATCTCTGGAACTCTTTCTTTGTGAAATTCCTTCCTCTTCATTTCTCTGTCCCTAAGTTTTAGCTGTCTTAGTTTCCAGAGACTCAGGTGTCTGAGCCCTCATCTCACTGAAACTTCTGCCCTTGGTGAGATGTTTGGGCTTCTCCTTTTTATGCACAATGGCTCAGAGAGTGCCTCCACACAGGGATGTGTGTGTGTGTGTGTGTGTGTGTGTGTGTGTGTACACACGTGCTCAGTTGTGTCTGACTCTTTGCGACCCCATGGACTGTAGCCCGCCAGGCTCCTCTGACCATGGGATTCTCCAGGCGAGGATACTGGAGTGGGTGGCCATGCCCTCCTCCAGGGGATCTTCCCAATGCAGGGACTGCAGTTTCTTTACCACTAGCCCACCTAGGAAGCCTGGAAAGCCCATGGTCTCATCTTATTTGTTTCCTTTCTTTCAGGGATTACAGTCCTGCATCGCCTGTTATCTAATGTTTCTGAAAATTGTTGTTTCATGTATTTTATTCAGTCTTCTTATTTGTGCTGAAAAAACTGGCTTGGTACTGACGGGAAGCAGAGTCATCTGTTGACTTTTGCAATGTACATCATGTCAGCCAACGGGGTGTATTCTGTGTTTCCCACATTCTTGGTGCTTCTAAAAAGGGTTATTTATTGCTTGTAAAGGAATTGTTTATTAACAACCATATTAATTGCTTAATGATGAAGTGGTTTTTTCAATATCTTGCATTCTAATTCAGTAATTTTTATATCTTTATAGGTGTTTTATTACTTTTTAGTGAATATGGAAAGCTGGTTTGGGGATTTGGGCCACAGTAAAATGCATTGTAATTTTTCCTATTTAAAATAATGAGAAATAGGCTCTTTCTTATCCATATCATGGACAAGCTCTAAATTTCAGAAATTTCTGAATTATTCATATTAACTGAGAGATGACTATATAAATATAAGGCACCAACTGTTCTTGATACACTTTGTCCTTTTCACAACTATATCCTAAGGATCTAGAATTGTTCCTAGCATATAGTGGAGGACTATGAAATATTTGCTGATTAAATGAAATTTTGGTGTTCAAGATGGAACTTTCTATGATGATAAGAAGAATTATTCTTATAAACATTATAATAAGCTTAAATAAGTATCATAATCATACCTTGGATTATTAGTTTCTGTTTTAATTGAATGAATCACATTGAACCATTCTGTGTGCTAGGATGAATTAGCGAACTTAAGGGAGCCAAGCTTCTTCTCATGAGGTATTAGGGAACTGAAAACATCCAGGATATATGCACATTTAGCAAGATTTAACAAAGTATCAATCAAGTGAGGTGGGGCTATTGGTTTTATTATTTGACTAAACATTTTTCGGGTATGTCTGGACTACAGTCAACTATATCAACATCTACCTTCTCAAAGTGTGAAGGTATGCTCAACTAATACCAGTTTAGAGATAAAAACTCATGCTCTCAAAACCCATGAACTTTTGGCCCTGTCTGTCACATCTCAACACGTGTGTGGCTAAAGATAAGAGTACAGATGGAGACCCACATATCATACGTCTAAATATAAGTTCCAGATCAGTTTATTTAATGTTTCGATAAAATGCCAAAGAACTAAACAGACATTTCTCCAAAGAAGACATACAGATGGCTAACAAACACATGAAAAGATGCTCCACATCACTCATTATTAGAGAAATGCAAATCAAAACCACAATGAGGTACCATTACACGCCAGTCAGGATGGCTGCTATCCAAAAGTCTACAAGCAATAAATGCTGGAGAGGGTGTGGAGAAAAGGGAACCCTCTTACACTGTTGGTGGGAATGCAAACTAGTACAGCCGCTATGGAAAACAGTGTGGAGATTTCTTAAAAAACTGGAAATAGAACTGCCATATGACCCAGCAATCCCACTTCTGGGCATACACACTGAGGAAACCAGATCTGAAAGAGACACATGCACCCCAATGTTCATCGCAGCACTGTTTATAATAGCCAGGACATGGAAGCAACCTAGATGCCCATCAGCAGATGAATGGATAAGGAAGCTGTGGTACATATACACCATGGAATATTACTCAGCCGTTAAAAAGAATTCATTTGAACCAGTCCTAATGAGATGGATGAAGCTGGAGCCCCTTATACAGAGTGAAGTAAGCCAGAAAGATAAAGAACATTACAGCATACTATCACATATATATGGAATTTAGAAAGATGGTAACGATAACCCTATATGCAAAACAGAAAAAGAGACACAGAAATACAGAACAGACTTTTGAACTCTGTGGGAGAATGTGAGGGTGGGATATTTCAAAAGAACAGCATGTATACTATCTATGGTGAAACAGATCACCAGCCCAGGTGGGATGCATGAGACAAGTGCTCCAGCCTGGTGCACTGGGAGGACTCGGGGGAATCGGGTAGAGAGGGAGGTGGGAACGGGGATCGGGATGGGGAATATGTGTAAATCCATGGCTGATTCATATCAATGTATGACAAAACCCACTGAAATGTTGTGAAGTGATTGGCCTCCAACTAATAAAAAAAAAAAAAGATTAAAAAAAAAAAATATGTCTTATCCTGTAACTTTGATAAATATATTTTCACAATGCCTTGGAAAACCAGGCTTGAATTTAGAATTTTAGGCTCCTCAATGTTCATGTTTCAAAGTAGTGGGTCAATTTAGTCTCGTCCTACATCGTGCCCCTCACCCATTTCCCCCCACCTTGGCCCTCCTGCCCTGAGAGGGTGGTTGCATACATCCTTGTGAACACCCAGCTACATATTCAAGCTCAGTTCACACCCTTTGTTGTCTCTTGGCCACTCTTAGTCGTAGGCGCATTTATACCGATGGTGAATTCAGACTTCAGAAGCACTGACCCAAGGACAAGGCCCATCCAGGCCATGGAAGAGTGGCCAGAAGTCATTTGGGCAGGTAATTCCTTGGCTAAGCATCAAGGCATGATCTGGCAGGGGTGGGAACACAGCTTCCATGAGATACCTCCCCTGGATCCAGTAAACTCCCCTTCCCTGGCATTGGGGAACCGGAGCAGGTTCTTCAAATTCCTAGGTCCAGAGCAGGGTCCTTCTTAACTGGATCGACCCAATGCACTGGGATTATAAATATACAGGAATGTCAAAGTTGGGACATTAAGCTACTCTTGCCAGGGATTTTGATGGTGGACACTTCTAAACTATTTAACCAATATCCATATTCTTATTCTTTCTTATGAATAAAGCCCTGATTTTGTTTAGGGCAGCAGTACTTCTAGCTTAGAAGCTGTATCTCCAAGATAAACTTGCAATCAGGGACGACCATGCAATATGGTTCTAACCAATGAAACAGAGCAAAGGTTTTCTGGGGATTTCTGTGAGAGCTTTGCTTTCTTAATAAAGCCCTCTCTGCTCTTCTTGGGGCTCTCTTCTTATAATCTTCTTATAATCTGGAACACATGTGTGAACTTGGAGGTGGAATGACATCTTTAAAACTATAAGATGGACTCAGAGATGAAAGTCACATGGTAAAGATGACATAGCAGAAATGTAAAAGAATGCTGGAACACTGATGATATCAAGGAATATCATCACCAGCCTTCTCATGTTAAAATAAATACCCATTTGACTAAGACATTATAGGCATGCATCCAAAAGTAATTCCTAATAAATGCAATCAGCTGATTTACATAATCATTATTCCTCAAAAAAAGATGCATGTTTATATGTTGCTTAACATATACCAATAATAGAAGAATTGATCAAAATTATGTATTAAATTTATGAATTATCTTTTTGTCTGTCCACTAAGCTCCTTGAATATAGGGACTGGATTTTATCATTTTCCCCAGGTTTTTCCACATAATCTGAAACATAATCACATTAATAGCATAAAGATAGAGGGCTTCCCTATGTTCAGTTGATAAAGAATCTGCCTGCAATACAGGAGACCCTGGGAAGAGCTGCTAGAGAAGGGATAGGCTACCCGCTCCAGTGTTCTTGGGCTTCTCTTGTGGCTCAGCTGGTAAAGAATCTGCCTACAATGCAGGAGATATAGGTGTAATCCCTGGGTTGGGAAGATCCCTTGGAGAAGGGAAAGGCTACCCACTCCAGTATTCTGGCCTGGAGAATTCCATGGACTGTATAGTTCATGGGGTCACAAAGAGTCAGACACAACTGACTGACTTTCATAGAGATGTGCTAAACATTTAGATAAAAGTTTAATTTGTATATACTGAGCTCTTTCTATTTTTCCATAAATGGTTTATAATCAAGGTAGATAGTAAAGCAACAGCATCTTGAAATAAAATATAAATGGAGGGATGCTTTTTAATTTCTGAATTGTTTGTTCATATTGGTTCTCCGATACTTTTCAAAAAGAGAAGGAAAAGACGAGAGAAAAAAAGCACACACAAAAAAGAGATCTAAGATCTATTTTGAGAAATTTGTATTGTACTGGAGGAAAAACACAGTGGGTGAAGGACTTCCCTGGTGGTCGAGTGGTTAGGAATCCGCCCGCCAATGCAGGTGACACGGCTTTGATCCCTGGTCTGGGACGATTCCATATGCCGTGGGGCAGTTAAACGTGCGCGCCACGGCTACTGCGCCTGAGTCCCAGTGTCCCTGAGCCCGGACTACGGAGCCTGCGCGATGCCGGCCCTGAAACCCACGTGCGGAGAGCGCCAGCTCCACAGCCAGAGAGGCCAAAGCGATGAGAGGCTAGTGCACCATAGCCAGAGGGTGGCTCCGGATCCTCACCACTCAGCGGCGGGGACCCAGCGCAGCCGGTACGTACGGACATAAATAGATGGTAAGTAAACACGCCTGTCAGAGTCAGTGATACTATTTTTAAAAAGACAATGGATGATATTTTCCTTTCTTGGTGATTCGCTAACAATTTTAAAGAAAACCTCAGACTAAATTTGTAAATATTTAAATCATTTATTCTCAGGAAAAAAAATATTTTCATTTATTATTTTGTTCAATATCTTAGCTACTGTCTTTTTGGTGATAACAAAGGCACTCAATATTTAGGATTATGGATCTGATGCATTGGCGTAAAATGAGCCTCCTGAAAACAATTTCCTATGGAAAAATATACAGATTTTAGTGAAAGATCAGCATACACAATCACAGAATTAAGAATCTGATATATATAGGAGATTTATAAAAAACTACTTTTTTTACCTCGTTTATCATGTCCTTCATCTTTTGAGAAGGGAAAGGCTTTATTCTCTGATTTTGCTTCAGTGTCTTAGTATGTGTACACATGCAGAAAATAAAAAGACAGATTCATATTTTTATTTAAGGTTTCCTCTGCCTACTCTAAGATCCAAATAACTGTTTGAGAAAAATAAAGATCATTTCCCCCTACTTTTGGAAGTAAAAATATTAGATTAGCAAAGAAAGTGGCTTTGAAGTTGGGCAGACTTTAACATTTAGACTTTTTTTAAGGAAAAGTACTTGAATATGAAATCATCGGTTCTTTGTAGATAGATTTTTTCATCTTACTTTTCCTTGAATGGAACACAATTGGTTCACTAATTTTAGTTTCTTTCTGAAATGCACTCTAGGAACACATGCCATAAATTCCAACATACTCAGCACTGCATGATGAAGATAATACTTGTAATAGTGTTCTGCTTCGATTGACAACCACAAGCTTCTTCTCACCCTTTCCTCTTGCAAATTAAAGGTATAAGAAATACTGTCGAATATGATTTATTACTTACTTCCTCAGAGGATCTAAACAGAAACTATTATCTCCTTCAAATCTTTTGTGCTATCACTATTCACAATTTTCAGGGAGACCTGAACTAGTGTTCTTACTGTTGATCTCAAAGCTGTGGTACCACAATTTTTGTGCTGGGAAAAAACCAAGAACAAATAAAAGAGCTAGAAAGGAAGGGTACACATTTAAAGTTCCTAAAGAAAAAAAAGCTTGCACTATGTTCTAATTGACAAGTATTCGACACATCGCATCATCTGAGGCACAGCTAGCTTAAAGCATAGAATAAATGATGCAGTTTTCATATTTGTCATTACATTCCACAGATATGACATTAGCATGTTTTCCAAGAAGGAAAGCTAGAATGAAAATAAGCTATTTTTCTATATGCCTAAACATATTAGCACTTATAGTAAATTGTATTAAAACTAAAAATGGGTTTAATCTGCAGGTGAACATTATCAATATTCATTGGTATGCTTATGTTAATTAACTGGGCATTAATTCTGCAAACTTAAGCCAGGAAAGAGAAAACTTAGCTCTGCTTCTTCCTATCAGGATTGATTGTTATATTTATTCATTTATTTGGCTGTGTCAGGTCTTAATTGTGGGATGTGGGTTCTAGAGCATGTGGGCTCAGTAGTTATGGCACTTGGGAATCTTAGTTCCCCAACCAGGGATCAAACCTATGTCCTCTGCATTGGAATGCAGATTCTTAACCACTGGCCCACCAGGGAAGTCCCACTGAGAAATCATTTTTAATGCCTCTTTATGCAGTGGTTCCTACAAATACATGCAAAACCCTGATAATGTGAAATAATATTGGTATGTGCAATCTTATATATGTATAATGTATACATGGGGTATATGTATATGTATACATATACATATGTATACATGGGGTCTCAATTCTCCCTGGGGAAGCAAGACAAGCGAGTCCTGGCTTAGTATGTTTCAGAGTTGAACTGGAGAGGACGCCAAACCAGAGGGGAGGCAGTGAAGATAAGAGGTGTGAAGACACCAGATGAGAAGTCAGCAACTAACTTGCTGTTAATGGGGAGGTGGAGAGAAATTCTTGACACAAGCAACTTGTTGAATAGTCTTTCTGTTTATGGAGAGGCCATGAACTGAGACTTCCCTGGTGGCTCAGATGGTAAAGCGTCTGGCTACAATGCAGGAGACCTGGGTTCAATTCCTGGGTCAGGAAGATTTCCTGGAGAAGGAAATGGCAACCCACTCCAGTATTCTTGTCTGGAAAAATTCCATGGACGGAGGAACCTGGTGGGCTACAGTCCATGGGGTTGCAAAGAGTCGGACATGACTAAGCGACTTCACTTTCACTTTCATGAACTGAGAGAGTAGATGATGAGATAACTTTGAGCTTTGTTGCATTTTAGTTGCCCGGGGCACATCTGAGAGGAGATTCCACTAGCAGTTGGATCCACAGACAGGGCTGGAGGTCCTGAAGAAATGTGGTACTGGTGCTAGAAGTCTTTAGCATGGGGATGCTCCCTGAAGCCTTCTAGTAGGAAAGCTCCCTTGGAGTGAGTGCGTAGAGAGAGAAGCCTTGAAGAGCGGAACGGCCAATGGCATTGTTAGACTGAAGCATAGCCTGGGCAAAAGAGAGGAAGGATTGGAATCACAAGGTCCCTGAACGTCAGGCTAAAGAAATTGGATTTTATTTCCTGGATTCTGTAGAACGATAGTACAGTGTCTTTGTTAAAATTTGGTTTCAGAGAATTCATTTGGAGTAAAAAAATAGGTGAAAGTCGATGATCCAATCTGGAAGCAACTGACAGTGAAATATACCAAAGATCCATGTGGAGATGATTCGTATCATAAGACTTTGGAGAAGGTGTGGGGTCAGAGACTTTCCAGTGGCAGATTGTACAGAATGGGGCATCTGATAGGGTTTGGGGAAAAGATTTATGTGAGCAAGAAGACATTAAGCACGGTTTAGGAAACAGAAAGCTGAGTTTGAAAAGAAGACTGTAGGCCATATATCAAGTAAAGTTCCAAATTTAAACAGGTTGCATTGGAGGGAGGGGAGGTCAGCCCACAGGCCTGGACACTTGACTCCAGCTCTGACCAGAGCGAGAGAGGCTGTCCAGGATGGACGTGAAAAATCGGGAGTCATCTGAAGGGAGGTGATAGCTGACTCCATGAGAATATGTCCTGCTAGAGAAATTACCATCCATGCTGAGACCCAGGAATAATAGAAGATGCATCTAAGAGAGATTCCTAGAAGCTCTTTGTGTTTCTATTGTCATTGGATACCCCTGGTCTATCCATGAAGTACCAAGAGGTTAAGTACCTTTTTTGGATTTGTTGGTAATAATGTTAAACCAAACACCAATCCTGAACTTTTGTATATCGTCCTTCACTCATGAGTTTAAAATGACTATTGAAAGTAGTATTTTCTTTAATTTTTTAGGTTAAAAAAATTAAACTCAGGTTTGGCAGTTCAAACAAATTTCCTGATCACACAGGCTGAGGACAGACTTATTCGAAAAGCTAGAGCAGTCTCCCAGTAAGGCCAGTAAAAGGCTACCAGTTTCTCACCATGACTTCAGAAACACATGCACAATGTCTAATGTGTTATTAACTATTCAAAATGTACTCCGGTTCCTGCTGTTTCACAGAACAAGTACGGCAGCCTGCATTGTTTTGCAAAACACCTTTCAAAACTGACTCCCAGTTTTGCCTTACCTGCTGACATTTAAAAATAACTGAGCTGTTTACTTTGTTTTCATTTCTTGGAGCAAACAAAAGTAAAAAAGATAGTGTTAGCATTTGGGTCCTGGAGCCACAGTTGGAGATGCATTTTTTCCCCTTCTCTTTCCTTCTTGCTGTATTTTTTTTTTTTTTTTAATGAAAGGTTGTTATTTTTGTTGATTGGCCAATTAGACGAGCTGGTAGCTGCTACCTACTTCTAAGATTTGATTCTATTATAAAGCCTCAGAGGCTAATGCTGCTTCAGTCTTGCCCTAAAAAGACATAAAAGGATACACTTGCCGTTAAGTCTCCCGGCAGATGAAGGAGCATAAACCATTGATCACAATGCGAAATGCTGAAAACTGAAAAGGAATCCAATTTATTTTAAATAAAACTACTCTGTTCTCCAGTGACAGATTCCAGAATCAGACAACAGAAAGGAACTGACAGCAGATGTTTTAGAGCCAAGACACAGAGAGGCTGAGTAATAGAATAGAAAAGAAATTGCTTTGAACTTCACCCCTGCTTTAAATACTTCAAATCAATAGGGTCACAGAGCTCTTTAATAGAGTGATGAGGTCTCGCCCTAGCAGATCTGCACAGTGACAAGCTGATGTGCGTCCTAGCAGCAGGGTCATAAAAATGGCAGGCTTCTCCCTGAAAGGGGGCTTTGTGTGAGCAGGGGTCCATTGGACTGACTCCCCCGTATGGCCACTCCTGAGAGTCAGGCCCTAATAGTCTCCATCTAAATGGGACTGACCTCATGAATTACCTCAGGAAACTTAATCTATAAACTGGCTTCTTCTTATGCAGACTGATGAATTCTTGTTTATTCCTAAATGGCTGTCACAAGACCTATTCATCAAACTCTTAAGGGCGGGGGGTTGGGAGGGGGGAAGGAGACTTGGAGAATCCAGCCTCAAGTGCGGCACCGTTAAATAATCATTAGGCTTCACGGCTGGTCTTGAGACCCACTCCAAATCCACAAAGCGGGTTTCTTTTTTATTTTTTAAACTATTCATCAGAAGTGCATTGAGATGAGATTCTGACCTGATTTTTTTAAAAAAAAGAGTGCTTTTTGTCACTATCAGTTTCATGGCTGTGTTCTTTCTCTTTCGAGAGTTTTTTTTTTTCAACAAAAGTAAAAGAAAATAAAGGCAGATGGCCAACTCTTTTCAATATCCGTTTGCTTTATTTGAGCAGTTTAATGTAGTGAAACAGAGTGAAATGTTGCTGCTTGCTAAATGGTAAACAACACCATTACCCAGAATTCTGCTGTAGATTGGTACAAAACAGGGTGCTAGTGATTAATTAAACTGTTGTTGTAATTGTAATGCATGATACATAATAGATAGTGTGCCGTGTATTTTAAAAGCAGCAAATTAGCAAATAATAACTTTCCTACATAGCACATCTCCATTGCTTGCTGCTAATGCATAAATAATCAAAAATAAAAGGCTATTATGCAACTACCTAATAAAATGAATGTTTCTGATGTTCACCAATCTGTAAACATGTGCTAGTGAAGCTACATACCATGCCTGCTGTAGGTCAGGTGCCCCTGGAGGCAAGAGGGAGAAATTTCTCCCCAGTAGGCTTTCCATTGTCTACTGAGTTATATATAATCTTCCCTATTCTGTTAATAGTCACACATGCAGTGGTCTACTTTACATGTATTATACTTTTGTAGAATACCAGCCTGGGTTATAGAAATGGCTATTTAAATACTTTTTATAGAGGAAATATAAAATGATAAAGAGTCATTTTCTGATGCCATGTTCATGTCTTGCCTGCTTTTTCACTGTGACAATTTTTTAAAAAAGATGGAATGTAAAGGTGATCATGTATCCTCCCTAATTCTTTTTACCTGATGTTCTCTAACATTTGGTAGGCAAACAAAACCACTCAGAAGAAGCTAATGCAGGCAGAGTGCACGCTGGTCACGCCTTTGGGATGACTGAGGTGAAAATGCAGAGATGGAAAGAAAGGGCTCAGGTGATTTCCATGAACAGCAGACACTTTCATCACGATATCTTTTTTCCTTTCCCTTATCTTCTTTGCACTGAGTAATGAACCTTGGATATTTTTACTTAAATAGCTTTATTGAGGTATAATTTACATACTATAAAATTCATCTATTTTAACAGCACAACTCAGTGATCTTTAATAAATTTACAGAGTTGTGCAACAATCATCACAGTTCAATTTTAGAGCATTTCTGTCACTTTCAAAAGATACCATGTCCTCTGTTCCACCCCAGAATTTAGGCAACTAGTAATCTTTTTTTATATCTTTATAAAGATTTGCCTTTTCTGGAACTTTCACATAATTAAAATCATACAAGAGTCTATCTTTATGTCTGGTGTCTTTTACTTTGCACAATATTTTTGATGTTTACCCGTGTTGTAGCTTATATCAGTATGTTCATACCTCTTATGGCTGTATAATATTCCATCAAATAGACACACTGCATTATGCTTATCTGTTTCCCAACTGGTGAACCTCTGGATGCGTTCTCATTTCCCTTGGGGAGATTATTCAAAGTGGAATTGTGAGGCCATATGGTAGATTGATTCAACCTCAACTTTTGAAATGATCTCTCTCCGTTTGCAAAATGAAACTGAATTCCGGGACAAGAGCAGTTAGCACTTTGCAGCCGGGTGGGACTGGGAGACTGGGTCTGCCCGCACGTCCGCGGTTTCCATCCACGTGACCCTAGGCAAAGTCATACTGCTCACTTTCCCTGAAAGATCGCTTCCCTCCCTTGAGTTCCCGAAGACAGTAGAGCACAGTCAACGCAGGCTCGGTCAGCACGGCTGTCCGGCTGACGTGATTACCAGCTCACAGAGACAGATAAGATTTTGGCACGCCGCTGTCAGCATGCAGACCAGAGGCAGCACCCGATGCCTGGAGTTGGGCGGTGGGGGTTGAAGTAGAGTTGAAGAGTCTCGCCTTCTTGGTTGAGTGCTAGTCCACGAGAAGAGAGTGAGTGAACCACTTTATGTGTTGTTAGTTGAGTGGGCTTTTCCCTTTCAATCACATAAACACACTCTAGGAGATAAGGTGTCAGGGGCTCACATATCCCACTTTGGCTCAACTATTGACTACCGTTGATGGCGAAGGCCCCTGCCGATTCTGCTGCTAGGGACTCTTAGTGAATACAGGCCACCTCTGCGCTCTCTACTTCCAGCCTTTGGCTTGGAGTCCTGTTAAACCACACTCTGTCTCACTTGCCCTCTCTGAAAATAAAAACAAATGATGACGTCTCTAAGTGTAGTCTAGTAGAACTCTGATCAATGCTATAAAGCAAAATGCGGTTGATTGCTGCCTGGCACTTAAGCAATGCATTTCGGCGCTCACCATTCTCCTTTAACAGTCCAGGTAGCGTTTAGTCAATAAGGACTCTGAGCGTGTGTGTGTGTGTGTTTGTGTGTGTATTCTTCCTTTTTTGCCAGACACAAGATTCTGCCTTCTGCCCCACAGGGGGATTTAGCGGAGCTCAAAGAATTTGCCAAGTGAAACAAGGACATCCTGGGAGCCGAAATTGGTGTAAATCCCACAGCGTGAGCTGCCCCAAACTTCTGTGGGATTCAGAAGTTTCATGGAGCATGGACAACTTCCTGGTGGGAGATGAGAACATTATGTACAAATAACTGTCTGCGCAGGGTGTGTGCCACGCACAGGTTCTGCTCGTTTCTTACTTCTCTGAGACAGCAGGATTTTTTAAATTGCATAAGGGCAGGCTTCTGTTTCAACTTACCTAAGATTGTGCATGCTGGGGAGCTGGGATGTGGCAGAGAGTGTCCCATGGGGAACACACGCATACACAATGGTGCAATCTGACAAGGGCAGGGGTACTGAGTCACAGCCATGCCAGCTTTGCAGCACATTCCTTTCACGTGGCAATATAGCCTAGGACTGGAATGTACTTGGGATGAAAGTTGTGCCCAAAAGCTTAATTAGTTTTATTCTTCTGGTTGCCAGGATCTGAGACTCACATATGTTACTCTAAGTAAAAGGAGACTTATTTTAAGGATAAGCGTGATGAAGAATTAGAAGGGAAGGACCACCCAGAGCCTAGCAGAAAAATACATGAAAAGTGAAAGTGAAGTCGCTTTAGTTGTGTCTGACTCTTTGCTACCCCATGGACTGTAGCCAGCCAGGCTCCTCTGTCCATGGGATTTTCCAGGCAAGAATACTGCAGTGGGTTGCCATTTCCTTCTCCACGGGATCTTCCCGACTCAGGGAAAATAAGAACTCGTTATTTGCAGCCAGTCTCGTCAGTGTCCCTGCATGCCCCGCCCAATCTCCACCCCTTGCTGATTGGCCAGTTTCTCTATTCTCTGCAAGACTGCATAGGAAAGAGTGTGTCTGATTGGCCGCATGGAAACCATCACCTCTATGGAGGAGAATACTTCGCTCCAGGTTACTGTGTAGACTACTTGCCAAACTATGGCTGATGCTTGCATCACTTTTCATCCTGTATGTTCACTGGAATTTCTGCACAAAGGCTGGACAAGCACTACTTCCTTGAATTTGGAAATAAAGCTGTTCTTTAGAGAGAGGGGTGTTAAACAGGGTGAAAAGTGGATTAATCAGCTCAGTATAGAAGTTAAATAAAAGAGGAATGGATCCTGTTCTTGCATTGAACAAGCAAACAAAGATTGACGTATAGAAAATAATTTTGATTTGAACTTGTGGCAATTATTTATAAACTAATTCAACACTCATTAACTGAGTTCTTTGTTGTGCAAAATGTGTAGGTCCTGACTATTAAGAAAGGAATAGGGGAGTGTGAGTAGAGTATCTAGTAGTACAAGGAAGTGTTTGTTCATCTACAAATGAAAAGCCTATGGGTCAGAGAATTTGAGACCTGCCCAAAACCAAACAGTTGCAACAACAGACTGGACAAGAATGCGTTTCCATGGCTTCAAAGTCTATGCTATCAAACTGTTTCCAGAGATGTATGTGGCTGGTTTTCTCCACGTAGGAGCTTAAATATGATTGGAAAAATAAAGATAACTTTCAGAAAAGAAGATAGGTTTTCCTCCTGAGAATGTATGTGTCAGAAATGTTTTTAACAGTAATGTGAATTATTACTACATAATTTTATGTATGTGTCTATACACATTTCACTTAATGAGAATTTGCAGTTGTTGTTCAGTTGCTCAGTCATGGCCGACTGTCTGCAACCCCATAAACTGCAGCATGCCAGGCTTCCTTGTACTTTACTATCTCCTGGAGTTTGCTCAAACTTACCTCCACCGAGGTGATGGTGCCATCTGAACATCACCTCCTATGTCATCCCCTTCTCCTCCTGCCCTCAGTCTTTCCAGCATGAGTCTTTTCCAATGAGCTGGCTCTTCACATCAGGTGACCAAAGTACTGGAGGTTCAGCTTCAGCATCAGTCCTTCCAGTGAATATTCAGGGTTGATTTCCTCTCGAATTGACTGGTTTGATCTCCTTGGTATCCAAGGGACTCTCAAGAGTCTTCTCCAGCACCACAGTTGGAAAGCATCAATTTTTCAGTGCTCAGCCTTCTTTATGGTCCAACTCTCACAGCCATACATGACTACTGAAAAAACCATATCTTGGACTATACGGACCTTTGTCGGCAAAGTGATGCCTCTGATTTTTTAATACATTATCTAGGTTTGTCATAGCTTATCATCCAAGGAGCAAGCATCTTAATTTCATGGCTGCAGTCACCGTCTGCAGTAATTTTGGAGCCCAAGAAAATAAAGTCTGTTACTCTTTCCATTTTTTCCCCTTCTATGCACCTCACAATTGCACTCATCTCACACACTAGTGAAGTAGTGCTCAAAATTCTCCAAGTCAGGCTTCAACAGTACATGAAATGAAACTGCCAGAAGTTCAGGCTGGGTTTAGAAAAGGCAGAGGAAATTGCATGGCAAATAGATGGGGGAAACAATGACAAACTTGATTTTCTTGTCTGTCTGAACGACTGAACTGAACTGATATGCCATGAGGTGATGGGACCAGTTGCCATGATCTTAGTATTTTGAATGTTGAGTTTAAGCCAGCTTTTTCACTTTCCTCCATTAACTTCATCAAGAGACTCTTTAGTTTCTCTTCGCTTTCTGACATTAGACTGGTGTCATCTGCATATCTGAGGTTATTGATGTTTCTCCTGACAATCTTGATTCCAGCTCGTGAGATATCCAGTCTGGCATTTTGCATGATGTACTCTGCATACAAGTTAAATAAGCAAGGTGACAATATACAGCCTTGATGTACACCTTTCCCAATTTTGAACCAGTCTGTTCCACGTCCAGTTCTAACTGTTGCTTTTTGACCTGCATACAGATTTCTCAGGAGGCAGAGAAATTCCCGTATTCCCGTCTCTTGAAGAATTTTCCAGTTTGCTGTGATCCACACAGTCAAAGGTTTTACGGTAGTCGATGAAGCAGAAGTTCATGTTCTTCTGGAATTCTCTTGCTTTTTCTATGATCCAATGGATGTTGGCAATTTGATCTCTAGTTCTTCTGCCTTTTCTAAATCCAGCTTGTACATCTGGAAGTTCTCAATTCACATACTGTTGAAGCCTAGCTTGACGGATTTGAAGCATTACCTTGCTAGCATGTGAAATGAGCTCAATTGTGTGGTAGTTTGAACATTCTTTGGGCTTCCTTGATAGCTCAGTTGGTAAAGAATCTGCCTGCAATGCAGGATACCCCGGTTTGTTTCCTGGGACGGGAAGATCCCCTGGAGAAGGGAAAGGCTACCGACTCTAGTTTTCTGGCCTGGAGAATTCCATGGACTCTATAGTCCACAGGGTCGCGAAGAGTCAGACACAGCTCAGCAATTTTCACTTTGAACATTCTTTTGCATTGCCCATTTTTGGGATTGCAATGAAAACTGAACTTTTCCAGTCCTGTGACCAGTACTGAGTTTTCCGAATTTGCTGACATGTTGAGTGCAGCACTTTAACAGCATTACTTTTTAGGATTTTAAATAGCTCAGCTGGAATTCTATCATCTCCACTTTGCTTGTCGCAATGCTTCCTAAGGCCCACTTAACTTTATACTCCAAGATGTCTGGCTCTAGATGAGGGAGCACACCACTGTGGTTATCCTATCTGGGTCAAGACCTTTTTTGAACAGTTCTTCTGTATATTGTTGCCACTTCTTAAAGTGCTTCTGTTAGGTCCTTACTCTTTCTGTCCTTTATTGTACCCATCTTTGCATGAAATGTTCCCTTGGTATCTCTAATTTTCTTGAAGAGGTCGCTAATCTTTCCCATTCTATTGTTTTCCTCTATTTCTTAGCATTGCTCACTGAAGAATGCTTTCTTATCTCTCCTTGCCATTCTTTGGAACTTTGCATTCAGATGGATCTGTCATTCATTTTCTCCTTTGCCTTTTGCTTCTCTTCCTTTCTCAGCTATTTGTAAGGTCTCCTCAGACAACCATTTTGCCTTGTTGCCTTTCTTCCTCTTTGGGGTGGTATTAGTCATCGTCTCCTGTACAGTGTTATAAACCTCCATCCATAGTTCTTCAGGCACTCTGTCTATTAGATCTAATCCCTTGAATCTGTTTGTCACTTCCACTCTATAATCATAAGGGATTTGATTTAGGTCATACATGAATTGTCCAGTGGTTTTCCCTACTTTCTTCAATTTAAGCTTGAATTTTGCAATAAGAAGTTCATGATCCAAGCCACAGTCAGCTCCCAGTCTTGTTTTTGCTGACTGTATAGAGTTTCAAAGAATATAATCAATCTGATTTCTGTATTGACAATCTGATGATGCCCATGTGTAGAGTCATCCTTTGTGTTGTTGGAAGAGGGTGTTTTCTATGACCAGTGTTTTCTCTTGGCAAAACTCTGTTATCCTTTACCCTACTTCATTTTGTATTCCAAGGCCAAACCTGCCTGTTACTCCAGTATGTCTTGACTTCCTACTTTTTCATCCTAGCTCCCCATGATGAAAAGGACATCTTTTGTTGGTGTTACTTGTAGAGGTCTTGTAAGTTTTCATAGAACTGTTCAACTTCAGCTGCTTTGGCATTAATGGTTGGGGCATAGACTTGGATTACTATAACGCTGAATGCTTTAGGAGCATATGATGCCTAAATCTTCAGTATACAATGTATGGGTCATTTGTTTATGATGTAGTTACTAGATGTATTTTTTACTGATGAATTCACTTGATTGGTAGAACTGTAGATGGGCTAGATGCTCTGACCCAGGTGTCCTCAGCTCTTGGGTGGCTTCCATCTAAGCTGCATTGCTTTTAAGTCCACAAAGCTTGGAGGACTTACACATTTATTTGAGTCACTTCATTTAACAGTAATTGCTGATGTTTTTTATACCATTTGGACAAGAATGAAATTCTAATGGCATTCCTTGTTAACTAATGAAACAATTTCTAAATGGCAAAATAACTCACACTCCACACTAAAATGACTTTTTAGTTTTTTGTTTCATCTTAAGTTCAAAAGTGAAAGCTAAATCTAATTTTTCTGAGGTAGTTCAAAGCACTGGTATTTAGATTTGGGTAACTTGTAAAAAATAAACCAAAATAACTCTCAATATTAAAAAAATATTTTAAAAATTCTATAAACAGTGGATATGAACTCTCAGCAGTGTGAATAGCTTCTCTCTATCCCCTGATGAGTTTCCCAACCTCAGTGCCAGAAGGAACTTCTGACTCCTCACATCTCTGAGCTCTGAAGTCTGTTTGCTCTCCGCATCCTGGCAGCAGGGCTCATCTTGGTTTTGTTCTGTTTGAGAGTTCTCTGCTCACGGGAGATGTGATGACCTGGCTTTCCTCTTTACCAAGTAAATATCTCAGGAAAGATTTAGAGCTGTTCTTTCCAGCTGTTGGTCGATCTGTTTTAGGATGGTCTTCTTCCCCAGGGGAAAGGCGTAATCTGATCACCTTTTCTCCTCCATTTGGTGCTGGTCAAGGCGCCTCTGTCTGGGAGAACAGCGGAAAGAATTTGGTGTTTTCTTCACATGTGTGCATAATCAGTGAACTAATAATTATAAATTTTCACAGCAAGAAATAAAATTTGTTTTCTTACCTAGAAGACACTGTCTTATATGTGAGGGGCATGTTTCAAACATATTTGTGCAAAACTCTCAGCATAATAGTCTTCTTCTCTAGTTATAATCAGAGTGTGAGATTCTCCCAAATTTATGCTTAACATGTTACTGAAAACTGGTAACATACATGCTTCTTTATTTATTTATTTAATTTTTGGAATAGGTTGATCTCAAGTCCCATTCTCTCTCCCAGAACATTGTGTGCTAAACAAGGCTAATTATATTAATTTATTTTATAGCATTTTATTGGGTTGATATTAGTGTTACTTTGATTTAAAAATCTGTAAAACACATTCAATTTGAATTACTTGATCTCCAAAACTCTGAAAGGTAGAATGAAAGTCAAAATGAGCAAGGAATAAAAATAGCCCACTTTCTTAGATACCAGATTTTTCCTCTTAACTATTAGCTGATGATAATTTCTTGTATTCATCTTGTTAATGTAACATCTCCATCCCTAACAATTGAATTAATAAAAATTCTTCACTAATGAAAAATTTTATAAGCATGGTTTCTATATGTCTTTTACTGAACATTGCTATTCAACACCATCATTTTGATTGCATTTATAACACATTATCATTTGAAAGAATTAGGATGAAAGTTTCTGAGTTAAAATCCATTGGACAGTGAGTGTTGAAGCTGAGATGAAAATTCAGGTCTCTCTTCTGAGTTTAATTCTCTTCTTTCCTGAAAGTCAATATTATTGAAAAATAGCATAGAGGCAGGAAGTATTTTAACAGTTTCTGGCTCAGTCTCAGCCAAGAACCCAGTGTATGAGGGAAGTTATGTATTCCAAATGGTCTAAGGACTTATCAAGGGAGTAACAGCTTGTGTTCTCATCTCGTGTCTGCACACTCATCATTTTTGGTCAAAGTTGTAATCCCAGCATGATTTCCCCTGGACACTCAGGTTCATCTCTCTTTGCTCCCAAATAGTCAGTGTTCAAACACCAAGTAATAAGAATAAGCTAAATACAGTTAGGAAAGATTTCCTGTGAAGAAATGTAAAAACCTTGTACCATAGAAATCCTTGTCCAAAGGTTTGGCTTATATGACAAGGTTGATCATTCTTTTATTGATTTCTAATCCCTTGGAAAAAATCTATCTCATGGGGCATTAATTTTCCCCACTCACAATAATTCAGGCATAAGTAAAGTTTTTTAGGAGGAAGCTGGCTAAGAGTACCACTCCCTTAAAGTTCTGCCCAGCTTTCATGATGGAGTCTATCTGGTTCCAGGGCATACAAGTGTAGACTGACAGAGCCTAGTAGGGACACACTCACCTCTTACCAACACAGCCCCATAAATCTGTTATCCCCTGTATTTGAGCAGAAGTAAGATTAATCAAAACGAACAAAAATAGGGGCTTCCTCATGATGAATTTTGACCTGCTGTACAATGAAAAAAATCATAGTACAGCAGGGTAAAACTTTGAAATATTAGCTAGTGCATATTTTCATTGTAAAACTTTGAAATATTAGCTAGTGCGTATTTTCATTGCTTACCAAGACACCTTGGCTTCTGAGATTCAGAATCTTAAGTCTAATGCAAATAAAAAGGATTTGTGTATTTAAGTATTATTTTGGGTGAATAGCTGATGGGGAAAAGCAAGGCACACTTCCCCTGGCCCCACAGTCTCAAGACTTGAAACCAATTATCCCAGATTGGGGAAGGAGGAGAATATAAAGGTGAAACAGAAAGTAAAGAGATAACATGCGTGCTTGAGAAAGACTTCTCACCCTGATTTCTCCATGTTTTGAAAACAGCATTTGGGAAAACTAGATATTTCAGTTGCAAGAGGGAAGATTGAATGGTGAGTGAAACTGAAAACTTACTTTTATATAGCACAGAAAGCCTTGAGAATTTTATAATCTAATATGAAATTGTCATATTTATATATGACATATAAGCACAAGTCATATATGTGTCATATATAGATATGTATATACATGTCTGATTCATATATAAATATGACTCATTTCTGGCTCTTTGCAGCCCTATTGACTGTAGCCCACCAGCTTTCTCTGCCCATGGAATTTTTCAGGCAAGAATACTGGGATGGAGTGCTCATATCTCTTGCATCTCCTGCATTGGCAGGAGAATTCTTTACCACTAGTGTTACTTGAGTAGCCTCATATATATGTCACATATATATGACATATATATATATATATATATATATATATATAAACAGAAAATACTACAAAAATAAAGAACTGTTGGTTGAAAATAGTTCTGGAATTTGTTGAGCTGACTATCTGGACCAATGCTCAGTAGATTAGGATGGAGAATGCAGTATTTGGAAAGAATGCCTTTAATTGTATTAATCTCATATGACTCTCTTTTTCTTCCTGGACTAGTGATTAATTATGCTACCACAGACTAGTTACTAAATATCTGTTGGTTTTTTTCCTATTTATTCTTTAGGGTTTCCCTGGTGGCTCAGATGGTAACAAATCTGCTTGCCATGCAGGAGATTCAGGTTTGATCCCTGGATCAGGAAGATCCCCTGGAGGAGGGAATGGTTACACACTGTTCTTGCCTAGAGAATTCCATGGACAAAGGAGCCTGGTGAGCTACAGTCCTTGGGGTAACCTCAAACTAATCAAAAAGTAGGAAATCTTGTCAGTTAGAGTTTTGGGGTGTCAGCAGTATTTGGCTAACTTGAAAAGAAAAAAGGGCTTCCCTGATAGCTCAGTTGGTAAAGAATCTGACTGCAATGCAGGAGACTCTGGTGTAATTCCTGGGTCGGGAAGATCCCCCGGAGAAGGGATAGGCTACCCACTCTAGTATTCTTGGGCTTCTCTTGTGGCTCAGCTGGTAAAGGATCTGCCTGCAATGTGGGAGACCCAGGTTCGATCCCTGGGTCAGGAAGACCCCCTGGAGAAGGGAACAGCTACCCACTCCAGTAATCTGGCCTGGAGAATTCCATGGACTGTATAGTCCATGGGGTGGCAAAGAGTCAGACACAACTGAGCGATGTTCACTTTCACTTTCAAAAAGAAAAAAATAATTTATTGCAAGATTATGGGAAAGTTTCAGTATCAAAAATGGCTGAAAACCAGGCAGAGAAAGGACAGGAGCCAGGCAGCTTCAAGGGACTCAGAATCACCACAGTAGGTATCATGACTGTCTTCTCCAGGTACTGTGGTAGGAATGAATCCCATCCAAACATATTCATTCCCTGCCATGATTTATATTTTAGGGAGAGAACTCTGGTCATGTGCTTGCCACTTGGATAAAAGGAGGACGGGGGTTCCTTGACTGATAGGGATTCTTTACCAGCTGAGCCACTAGGGAAGCCTGATAGTACCACCCAGCTATACCCAACGATACAGAGGGAAAGCCCTCAGCAGGAAATCAGAGTCCCGAGTGCCCAAAGAAGGAGGAATTGGTTTTACAGTGCCAACTAGAAACACAGGTTACTTGCCAGTTGTATGCCATTTTGACATTTGTGAATGTCACAGCAGAGGTATCCCTAATATCTATGCAAAAGTCCCACTTATTTCCTTCTGACTTACAGTTTCCATTTGCACAAAGATGTCAGAATTGCTCTCAAGTGCCAAATGCCTTTTAGAAGAAAGAACAACTTAACAGGTCCTGAGATGCTAAGACTGGGTCTGAGCCAGAGATGCTAAGTGCCGAACATTAACATTTGGCCAGTGACCATGAGGTCTACTATATGCACTCATATATCTCTTCTTAAAAGAGAGTGTCCTTCCCAATCAACTTGAAAAACAACCCCAATGCACTCATTATTTAATGTGCTTTTGTAAATATCTTCTCCTGAGCGAACATTTTTCTGTTGTAAAAGAAACTGCTACCTCTTCATTCAATCACTGAGATCAACACTAGGAACCTAAGTATTTGGAACTTCTTAGTCCTTACAATGCATAACTAAATTAACCTTAAATCTAAAGTAAATGATGCATTTTATTTATTAAAGTAGGTGACCACCTTCATTCACAGTCAAAGGATGACGGACATTTTTCATTGCAATTTTCAGTTTGTAGCATGACATTCTGACTTTAATGCTGAGCATTCTACTGGACTTTCTGCACCAATATACTGGTTTTTTTTCAGGTGAACTAAAGAACTGTCAACTGCTTTCTCTATAAATTCATTAATCACTCATTTATTTTTACTTATTAGAAATCAACTATTATAGAATACTCAAAACTCACAGACCAATTCATTTTAAAAATCAATTATACAGTTTGTATAATGTATCAATTAGCCTAACTGATTCTGGTCTTTTGGAAACTATTTGTAATTTATAAATATGTCACATTAAGTTAACAGAAATGATGTCAATAATTCAGCAATCTGCATTTTTATACATATAATTTCTTTGATAGCACTGGATATAAATGTTGAATAAGAGGCTAGGGAGAATGCTGCAACTCATCACTTTCTACTTACTACACTGAGAAGAATAGCTAGGTTGGGTGGTAGCACCTGCTATGAACTTATTCCTTCATGTAACTTAGTCTGGAGGCACAACGTTGGAACAAGTATGACCTACAGACATAAAGGAAGAGGCAATGGCACCCACTCCAGTACTCTTGCCTGGAAAATCCCATGGATGGAGGAGCCTGGTGGACTGTAGTCCATGGGGTCGCTAAGAGTCTGACACAACTGAGCGACTTCACTTTCACTTTTCACCTTTCACTTTCTTGCATTGGAGAAGGAAATGGCAACCCACTCCAGTGTTCTTGCCTGGAGAATCCCAGGGACGGGGGAGCCTGGTGGGCTGCCGTCTATGGGGTAGCACAGAGTCAGACACGACTGAAGTGACTTAGCAGCAGCAGCCGCAGCACAGACGTGCAGACACACACTCAAATGAATGTATAACACAGAGATATTCACAGACACACAGAGAGCATAAAAGAGGCCAAAGGAGTCCACTCCTGATTATCTGCAAGTCTAAGTTAGTAAAATTCAGAAGCAGTTTTCTGTTTGAGTTTCATCCAAGTCCTTGCTTCCATATGATATTCTTCATTGCACCTAGCCTAGTTCATTCATAGTAGTTGTTCATTTGTGTTTTACTTTAATAAAAATGTCAATTAAAAATTCTATATAGTTCAATAACGTCATTTTATAGCAGCTTCTACTGTGTCTAATAATTGCACTTTAAAAGAAACAGGAAAAGATATTTTGTGTTGGTGTTTTTCCTTATTCTATCCAGTGGAGATATTAATGAGAAATTTATAACTTCAAAGCAGGTGCTGGAGTAGAACAGCAAGAGCTCAAACTCATCTACAAGTTGATGGTCATCAGGTCCTGGACACTGGGGAATAAGTACTGATTCCTTATTTAATGCTCAAGAGTCCTGCAATGTTCTATGCTGTTTTTTTCCTCCCTCTAAAAGAAATGTGACGTGAAATGTAAGCTACAGCCAATTTGTAGGAGAAAATAATATCAAAATTATTCAGTTTATGATAAAAAACACATGTATGTAAAAACAAATTTCATGCTCAGAATCCATGACATTCCTGGTATTCTGCTAAATTATTCTTGTGAAATTCCTGGAATGCTGAATATTTTAACTATTTTAGGTCAAAAGCTACTGTGAGGCACATTGGCCTTGGCACTAATTATTCCACCTCTTTGATTTGTCTTTAAATTTTCAGGGCTACAAAGTATTTCAAGAAAACACTTTAATAAGTTGTTGGTATTTAGAAAATTGGAATATTAACAAAGTAAAATAATGCTCAAAATTCTCCAAGCCAGGCTTCAGCAATACATGAACCATGAACTTCCAGATGTTCAAGCTGGTTTTAGAAAAGGCAGAGGAACCAGAGATCAAATTGCCAACATCCGATGGATCACTGAAAAAGCAAGAGTTCCAGAAAAAACATTTATTTCTGCTTTATTGACTATGCCAAAGCCTTTGACTGTGTGGATCACAATAAACTGTGTAAAATTCTGAAAGAGATGGGAATACCAGATCACCTGACCTGCCTCTTGAGAAACCTGTATGCAGGTCAGGAAGCAACAGTTAGAACTGAACATGGAACAACAGACTGGTTCCAAATAGGGAAAAGATTACGTCAAGGATGTATATTATCACCCTGCTTATTTAACTTATATGCAGAGTACATCATGAGAAATGCTGGGCTGGATGAAACACAAACTGGAATCAAGATTGCTGGGAGAAATGTCAATAACCTCAGATATGCAGATGACACCACCCTTATGGCAGAAAGTGAAGAAGAACTAAAGAGCCTCATGATGAAAGTGAAAGAGGGGAGTGAAAAAGTTGGCTTAAAACTCAACATTCAGAAAACTAAGATCATGGCATCTGGTCCCATCACTTCATGGGAAATAGATGGAGAAACAGTGGAAACAGTGTTAGACTTTATTTTTGGGGGCTCCAAAATCACTGCAGATGGTGATTGCAGTCATGAAATGAAAAGACACTTACTCCTTGGAAGGAAAGTTATGACCAACCTAAACAGCATATTGAAAAGCAGAGACATCACTTTGTCAACAAAGGTCCATCTAGTCATGGTTATGGTTTTTCCAGTGGTCATGTATGGATGTGAGAGTTGGACTATAAAGAAAGCTGAGCATTGAAGAATATTGATGCTTTTGAACTGTGGTGTTGGAGAAGACTCTTGAGAATCCCTTGGACTGCAAGGAGATCCTACCAGTCCATCCTAAAAGAGATCAGTCCTGGGTGTTCATTGGAAGGACTGATGTTGAAGCTGAAGCTCCAATACTTTGGCCACCTGATGGGAAGAGCTGACTCATTTGAAAAGACCCTGATGCTGAGAAAGATTTAGGGCAGGAGGAGAAGGGGACAACAGAGGATGAGATGGTTGGATGGCATCACTGACTCATTGGATTGGGTTTGGATGGACTCTGGGAGTTGGTGATGGACAGGGAGGCCTGGCGTGCTGCAGTTCGTGGGGTCGTAAAGAGTCAGACATGACTGAGCAACTGAACTGAACTGGACCCCAGCACACTATTATTTTTCCAAAGTAAAAACTTCGATGGTTTCAAAATATGTCATTTCATCAACCCTATAACCTAGACAGCAGCATAACTTCTCTTTAAAACAGTAAAATTGTGAGAGGACAAAAAAAAATCTTAGAAGCAAGTGTTTATAGTCACATACATGTATTTTTAGAATCATTGTCATGCATCACAAACAATTGAAATCCTTCACTGAAATTCAGTTGAACATTATTTTTCTACTTAAGTGGGTATTTATAATCTGAGTTTTAAGCATTTTTTTCTTCCAGTTTGATAGTTACTTATTTTTTTCTTCTAAAATGGATAACCGATGGAAATGATAGTGATTTAACATTTCCCTTTGATACCAGAGAGATGGCTGAGTTATCAAATCCTAAAGAGATTTGCCTCATGTTTTAAACATTCCTTCTAGAACCTAGTTGGAAAAGACCCTGATGCTGAGAGAGCTAAAAGGCAGGAGGAGAAGGGGACGACAGAGGATGAGATGGTTGGATGGCATCACTGACTCGACAGATATGAGTTTGAGCAAACTCTGGGAGTTGGTGATGGCTAGGGAGGCCTGGCGTGCTGCAGTCCATGGGGTCGCAGAGAGTCAGACACGGCTGAGCAACTGAACTGAACAGAGAACCTAGTTTCATGAGATGAAAATTACTTTATTTTCAATGGGGTTCATTTAGAGGGATAACATATATAAGGAAGTTCAGAGGACTGACATTTTGATTGGGAACATAACCTTTCACAAGCTCTTTAGATTGACATAATGGAGAACTTCGGGATGAAACCACGCGTTTTGCGATGCTGTCCTAAGTCACTCCGGTTGTGTCTGACTCTTTGTGACTTTGTTGGCAGCAGCCCACCAGGCTCCTCCGTCCATGGGATTCTCTAGGCAAGAATACTGAGGTGGGTTGCCATGCTCTCTAGTATCAAGTAATACTTTCTTAATTCCTAAAGGTGAAGAAAGCAATTTACTTTTTAAAAAGTGAATTTACTCTTAAGAAAGTAATTTACTCTTAAATTTTAAGTAGAAAGATACTTTCTGATGAATTAAGAAATATGGATTGCCTTCTATGATTCTTTGTCCCTCTGAAATATTTCTATAATATGAATATTTAGACTAACCAGAATCTCTCTCTCATTCCAGGAGGAACTTGGCACTATGACTCCCAGAGGCGGGTCACAACGTCACACCCAATGTGAGAGAGCACCCAAAGCTGAGAGAGTTGAGGAGGATTGCTTAGAAGAGTAGGAGGTGGAGGGCGATGAGAGAGAGGAAAGGAAATCGAGTCCAAATTCTTGACCTGCAGGAACCGTAGCCCCTAGAAACTGTGAGATGCATCCAAGCTCCCCACATCCTACCCGTGTGTCTAGGTGCCTGGGTACTGACTACAGTCTGCTGAGACTGGGTCAGGGACCAGATTTGTTTCCTAAGTTCATGTTTTGGTAAGCCGCAACTTTTGAAATATGATTGTCTGAATTATCACAAGCAGAGTTTCAACGGAACTGCAAATATGTAGACACATCTGTCCATGACAAAGAACAGCCATTTTTAGAGGAATGGAATTTAGCGTGGTGACCTCTGAAGTCCTTTTGCTGTTCAAAGGCCCTGTGGTTTTCTGTCAGAGACCAGACAGATGGGACTGCTGAGAGAAACTATAGATGGTTCCTAGTATCTTGAGTGGACACATTTCACACATTGTAACCACGGCCCAGTGTTTGGTGTTTGTCCTGCAGAACCCATAAAACTAATAAAACTAGTTATTGCATGTGGAAGGGATTGACATTGTACAAGTTGTTTTTTTTGTGTGTGTAATCCCATGGGCAGAGGAACCTGGCAGGCTAGAGTCCATGGGATCACAAGAATCGGACACGACTTAGTGACTAAATCACGATCAATCAAGGTAGAAAAAATAAAAAGAACCGAATAATATGATTTAGTTAAATTTTTCCCCTGTATTTTGAATGAATATGATTCAGACTTAAAAACACAAACTCTTTTAAGTGAAAAGAAAGTGAAAGTTTAGTCGCTCAGTCGTGTCCAACTCTTTGCGGCCCCGTGGACTGTAGCCCATCAGGCTCCTCCATCCATGGGATTCTCCAGGCAAGAATACTGGAATGGGTTGCCATTTCCTTCTCCAGGAGATCTTCTGGACCCGGGGTTTGAACTCAGGTCTCCCGCATTATAGGCAGATGCTTTCCTGTCCAAGCCACCAGGGGAGCTGGTCAAATTTACTTGATAGCAGTTCTGGTTTTCAAAAGAATGACAGAAGTGTTCCTTTTCTTCCTCCCTTCCTGGATTATGCTTCAGATCTATATTTTCTCAGTACCTCAAAAGATGGGGCAAATGTGCACAGGCCTTAAGGTTGTCAGAGTTAGCAAATAAAACTACAGACTGTCCAGTCAAATTTGTATTTTATATTTTAAGATGATCCATGCTATATCTGAAATACACTAAAATCTTTTGTTGTTTATCTGAAATTCACATTTAACTCAGCGTTCTGTGTTTCGTCTGTCAACCCTGCCTGCCCTCTGGCTGTGCTGTTTCCATGAGTGGCTGATTTGACGGACAACGTGCTCTGAGCTGCTTATCTACCTTGCTGAGATCTAGGGCTTTTTTCTCCAGACTTCCTCCCCCTGGCCCCCACCACCTTACCAGAGACACCATGACCTCAAGCTTCTCTCAGACATAAACCATTTTGCTACTGGTTACAAATCGGAAAGCCAAGAAAATTTAAGATTCCAGTGGGAAACACAAAACAACTTGTTGGTCTGAATATCTTGATAAAATTCTCATTGCTTAGAATTTTAGATATCAGCAAAAGAAAAAGACTGTCCCAAGTCCTCCTCGCTAAAGCTTGGCCACTGAAACTCATCTTGGATTTGATGCCCACTCTGTCACCTACAAGCCCTATGAGCAGAAGCAAGCTATTTGAGTCTCAGCAGACTTACTTTCAAGTTGAGGATAATGATAGATAATAAAAATAGCTACTCTGGCAGGGCTTCCCTGCTGGCTCAGATGGTAAAGCATCTGCCCACAATGTGGGAGACCTGGGTTCAAACCCTGGGTCCGGAAGATCTCTTGGAGAAGGAAATGGCAACCCACTCCAGTATTCTTGCTTGGAAAATCCCATGGACAGAGGAACCTGGTAGGCTATATAGTCCATGGGGTCGCAAAGAGTCAGAACTGACTGAGCGACTTCCCTGGCAGGAAGATTAAATGAGATGAAACATATAAAATGCTTAGCACAGTCATAGTAACAGCTATTTCTAGTATTACTTGTATCATTACTACCTCAACAACTACTGATACTGCTTTCCCTGTGGTTATGTACAAGGCATTGTGGCAGACAATATAAAGCAGTTGTTAAAGGACTTGCAGCCTGTTTTGGAAGCAGCCCAACTCTTTGAGAAATAAAGAACAATACAAGCCAGCAGGTTCTAAGTGCCAAATGAAGGTTGCAGATGGATAGACTACAGGAGCCCAGGGGAGCGAGGGACATTGACCACATCCCTGGAAGCATATGAGGATGGAACAGTTTATGTCCTACCATTTCCCCCTGGGACATTTCCTCTTATCGGACACCTCCAAAGGCAGATAACTGATTACTTGTTATGGCTCTACCAGCTGCCTTAGGTCTTCTCACTATAACGAACAGAAGTGCTCTCCATAGAATCACCAGTAATTTTCTCCAGGTTAAATTCAAAGACCAATATTTCTTTCCATATCCTTCCAAAAATTTTTTTGTGACCATCTGTTGATCATGCATCATTCTTAACATTCTGTTTTTAAAATATACAATATATCTGTACGTACCTGCTTCACTCTCTTCTTTCTACCCTTTGTTTGGGTGTCAGTTCTCTGCCTTCTCCTTTTACTCTTTTCTATTATTCTTTCCTTTTTAGCTCCTTTATGCACATGGTTACTGTTGCTCATTCTATAGGAATATTCTGTCCCTTCTAAAACAATCCCTCCCAAAAAGTCACTTAACATAGTTGTTATCTTTACTCATCATAATTACATACTATTGAAAAGGTATACCCAGGTAATGTGACACCTTTATGAAAATGCTAGTGAGTCCGTAGACTCATACCAACAATGGATTCATAAAATGAGTCGATAAGATTAACATTGGACTCAACAGAGTAAAGCTGATCGATGTCCACTCCACTAAATTGATATTTCCAATTTAATTGAATCATTTGGCAAGTCTCCTGGGCTGACTCGGGTGGTTCTCCCTCCAGCTCGACCCCCCAAAATATTACTCGGTTGTCACTTCAGTAAATATTGAGAAATGGTAAGCGTTCTGTTTTCTTCTTTTTCACAGCGGCACTCATTGACCTATTCCTGACACTTCATGAAGCAGAGATGCACCCGGGACCATAACCAGTAGAACACTAGCAGGAGGTGGGAGGTCAAAGGTGGGGGAGCCAGAGAAGGAAAATGGCGGGGAGTTTTCTAATTCATCAACGTAGGAGTCTTGCAATTTTTTAAATGTAATAAGTTGTACAGCCTTGAGGATATTATAGAAAGTAAGATGTTCAGCAAGTGAAGGCAAACATCTTTCTAGAACACCAATTATGTGTCTGGTTCTCATGGTTCAAACATAACTAAAATGCCAGGTCTTCAACCAAGGTGTCACATATAGCCCGAAAGGATTCGAATGATGTGGGGCTAATAGGGTGGCATACTTGAGCAAGGCACTTGTTGTTTTACAAAACCACATCGACAGAGCTGGTTGGTTTAGGTAACTCACTCTTCAGAAAATAAAAACAATTTAAAAACCCAGCATGCAAAAAATGAAGTATGTGTCTCTGTCTGGGGACTAACAAGGACTTGGACATTAATGAACAATAAAGCAAAACCAACCATCAATCAACTGATTACTTGTCTTTTAGCATTGAGGGTCTATTTAAAGCCAAAGCTTTGTAAGCCACTTTCCACAGTCATTTTCATATATATAGAAGAATATTCTTTTTTAATAGGAAAAAAGAATGTCCATAATTCATACAAAGCTTTGTCACTTGCAGAGAATTTCTTTACATATATGATGAAGGGGACAGGATCAGCAGTTAGAGTGTGTGGGTTTTGGTTCAAACTCTACCACTTTCAAGGTCATCAGTTTTCCTATCTGTAAAAAGGGAATGAAAATACCACTCTGGGTTATTAAGAGAATTCACTGAATTTGCCTGATACACTTATCCCTTGGGGGTCTAAATTAACACCTCAATTATCCAAATTGTATAAAAACAATAGTTATTACAATAAAGTATACTGATTTGAAAGCAAAAACCAAAACAAACAAAAAAAGGTTTCCTTACATTTGTCTGCCACTCAGAAGTGCCTGTCAAAGTACATAAAGAATATAGTTATCAATTAATTACATACATGTATGTGAGCATCTTGAACATGGGAATCAACAAATATTTGCTAACATATTTTAAATGACTCTGATGAATATCAGAATAAAAAATTTCATCAAATAACTGAAGATTTTATGTGCAGAATGTAAAAGCAGAAGGTCCCTCTTACCACTATATCTGAATTACACACCCTTTATGGTAGGGCAGATTTTGGGCTGGTGCACCTCAGAACAGGCCTACCTGTTATTTAATACCAACATCTTTTATGATTTGCTGATGTCCATAACATAGGTGTTAATTAATTTTAATTTCACCCTTAATTACAAAGACATTTTCAGAATTGTCAAAAAAAAATTGGTTGATAGCCAATTCATTCTCATCATACTATAGTACTAGAGAAAGTGAAAGTGTTAGTTGCTCAGTCATGTCTGACTCTTTGCAACCCCCTGGACTATATATAACCCATCAGGCTCCTCTGTTCTTGGAATTCTCCAGGCAAGGATGCTGTAGTGGGTTGCCATTCCCTTCTCCAGGGGATCTTCCCGAACCAGGGATGGAACCCAGGTCTCCTGCATTGCAGGCAGGTTCTTAACTGTCTGAGCCGCCCGGGAAGTCCTGTGTTACTAGTGTGTATTAGTCACTATTATTTGTTGTTTACTCACCTTATGGGCAAGATCTGTGCAACTGTTTTCTCCCCTTTCTTAAGGAATGCGTGTGTATGTACTCAGTTGCTGAGCCGTGTTTGGCTTTTTGTGACCCGTGGGCTGTAGCCCCCAGGCTCCAGTGTTCATGGATTTTTACAGGCAAGAATACTGGAGTGGGTTGCTATTTCCTGCTCTGGGGATCTTCCAGATCCAGGGATTGAACCCACATCTCCTGAACTGGAAGATGAATTCTTTACCACTGAGGCACCTGGGAAGTCCTTCTTAAGGAATATACATCATAAATTTCACAGAACATCTGTAGTAGTGATGAATGTTCCCTTCTAGGAAACGTTTTGTATTGCGTAGTTCTTGTTAGCTACATCTTACAGTGCTAAACATTTAGATGAAAACTTTGACAGATATTAAATTAAAAATTATTCAGATGTTTGGAAATATGTTTTACAGTTACTTTATTGGTATTCGTCTTTGTTATGTCTTTTGGGAATTTCTTGAATAAGAAATGAATTATTTTCTAGCTTACATACAACTATGTGGTGTGTTGACTGGTTAGCAAGTGTTCAAATGGACAATTGTTCATATTGATAATTGGAAATCACCAGAAAGATCACTATTATTGATTTTTCTTTTGCCTCAGGCTCTAGTATGGCTCAGCACAGCACTGTTCCTGATTCTGTGTAATCTACAATTTTGATATTTTGTTCATCATGGATTTTGTTTGTATTTATTTTGATTGTGTGGTATTGATGGAGGAATAGACGTATAGATCAACAGACCAGAATTAAGAACCCATAAACAGACAGACTAAATATGCTTAATTGATTTTTGACAAGGGTGCAATAGAATTTAAGGGAGGAAATGTTGCCTTTTCTATACATAGTGCTAGAGCAATTAAACATCATAAGGAAAAAAACAAACCTTGACCTAAATTTTATTTCTCACAAAACAACTCAAAATGGAATTAAATATAAAACACAGAACTATAAAACTTTAATAAGAAAACATTGGAGAAATCTTTGGATTCTGAGGCTAGACAGAGTGTTCTTAGACTTGACACTAAAAGGACAATTTAAAACTGAAAATTATTAATAAATTGGAATCCATTCATCAGAAAGTATAACTGTTACTCTTTTAAGACCCTGTGAGGAGGATAAAAAAGACATGCTACAGAATTCAGCGTGGGTGGGGGGAGTGGGGGGCAGAATATTTGCAAAATACATACCCAACAAACGGCAAGCTTCTAGAATATATGAAGAACTCTCACATCAACAGTAAAAAAAAAAAAAAAAAAATCCTATTAGGAAATGGACAAAAGTCATGAAGAAAAGTTATCTGCTATACAGAAAAAAGTTTACTTGCTATACAGATAGCAAGTAAGCAATGAAAAGATGATAAAATTGATGGGGTTTAGAGAATGCAAACTAAAACCGCTTCACCTGTCAGAATGGCTAAAATGAAAAATAGTGACAAAGACAAATGCTAGGAGAGAGGGAGAAAATGGATCACTCATACATTGCTAATGGGATGCAAAATGGTACAGTCATTCTGGAGAACAGTTTGTTATTAGTAGTTTCTTAGAGACCTAGGCATGCAACCTCCATATGACCCAGCCATTGCACCCTTGCCCATTTGTCCCTTAAAAGAAAATCTGTGTTCAAGCATGTATACTATCTATGGTGAAACAGATCACCAGCCCAGGTGGGATGCATGAGACAAGTGCTCGGGCCTGGTGCACTGGGAAGACCCAGAGGAATCGGGTGGAGAGGGAGGTGGGATGGGGGATCGGGATGGGGAATACGTGTAAATCTATGGCTGATTCATATCAATGTATGACAAAACCCACTGAAATGTTGTGAAGTAATTAGCCTCCAACTAATAAAAAAAAAAAATTATTAAAAAAAAAAAAGAAAATCTGTGTTCACACAAAAATCTGTCCATGATGTTTCATAGGTGCTTCACTGGTTTCCAAAGGGGAAACAAGTCAGAGACCCCTCAAGTGAGTGAATGCATGAACAACTGTAGTCCCCCACACCACGGCATATTACTCAGCAATAAAAAGGAACAAGCTATCAATGCATGTGACAGCCTGGACGATCGCTGAAGAACTACACTCAGTGGCAAAGAAATCCCCAAAAGTTATATACTGTTTGATTCTGTTGATACAACATTCTCTAAATGACAAAATTATGAAATTGGAGAAGACATTACCAATGCCTAGGACTAAAGGGGGGCAGGCATGGGAGAAAAGTGGACATGAATATGAAAGGGCCACATGAGACCCTCATCATGATGGAAATGCCCTATATTTTGACTGTACCGATGTCAATATCCTGGTTGTAATATATGCTATAGTTTTGCAAGATGTTATCATTGAGGCAAACTGAGTAAAGGGCAGCGGTAGGGAAATTTCTTTATATTATTTCTTACATCTGCTTATGAAACTGTATCTCAAAATTTTAAGAAAAGTTTAATTAGAAACATGCTTGAAAATAATATTGTACTGAAACATTATTTATATGGGTTGCTGAGTTTTTTGGTGTTCCCTTAATGTTTCTACCTGTGAAATGTGACTTTCTTACCTCACTGTAGTCTCAGTTATAGAAGTCAGATTAAATGAGGAAGAAAATAGAATAAATTCGGGTAGAAAGGAATAGTCAGACTTCCTAAGGAGTGCTCCACTTACCGCCAATGATGGAAGACTAAGATATTTGGGGAAATAAGACAAGAAAGATAGACTGGAAATCACAAAAACTTCAGGAAAAGTTTAGAGAAACAGAGCTCCTGAACAGATTCTTCCTTGTATTACTCAGAGGCATGCACAAAGAGAGGGATATTATGTAAATACAGATATTTAGAGGAATAAAACAAAACAAGGTTTTTGTTGCTGCTGTTCACTGCCTCCCTCCTGCTGTGAATCTTGCCAGAAGGAATCTTAGAATGCTAATGTCTCAGGATTTGACACAGCGAGTGATAATTGCACAGCGGCCAATTGATTTCTGACTCACCCTTTGCAGATCAGCCCTGCAACTTGGCATTCATTCCAAGCCTTTAGGAGTTGAGCACAGCGATGACAGAGCCCACCTTCACTGTCGGATAATAAAGTTTAGTCATGCAGCTTAAAATAAAATAAGCAAGAAGCAGATGGCAAAAGGACAGAATGTAGTATATTTAATCTGCCCATGTTTGCAAGGAAGCAATTGTCTTCTTAGCTCCAGAAAAATCGAGCAGGACAAACAATAACGCTTCTCTTTCCTAGACACCTATGACAACTGTTTACATAGGTGATCTGGAGTTTGGGCGTAATTTGCCCCTCAGCTTGCTGAATTTTTCTTGGAACCAGGAAACTGAGCCTATTCCCTTCTCCCTGCAGCCAGTAAATGCAGGGGGAGGTTTAGCAGAGCTTGCTCAGTAAACAATGCTGATCAAAATGAGAATACCCAAATGAAACCAATATTGGACTAAGTGACCCTCTCACCATCTGGGGTGCTCCACTGTAATAACAGCACTGTCAGACCAAATGGGCAAGTGCTACATGGTTCAATATAAACTGTTAGGCAGTCACCACTATGAAATGCAAGTGGTGAAGAAGCATCATGGAGTTTTTATTCCAGTCTGGCTTGTTTAGAATCCCTGCAATGCTGGAGAAAGGCGATGGGAAAAAAATGATTCCACTCCTCTGAGAGGGCACTCTGACACAGAAATCTGGAAGGCTGACTTGAGCCCTTTGCTTGGAATTTGTTCTTATTCCAGTTCGAATGATGCCTGAGTGTATTTAATAATGTGCCGATTAAGGCCCATAGCTGACTGCCAGAGTGAAAGCATCCAATAGAAATCTACGTGCAAGAAGAAGGGAGGATAAACAAAATCTTACTGTACAGCACAGAGAATATTCAGTATCCTATGATAAACCGTAATGGAAAATAATATAAAAGAATGTATATGTGTGTGTGTGTGTGTGTGTTGTGTGTTTGTGTAGCTGGACCAATTGACACAACATTGTATTATAAGTCAACTACACTTCAATTTAAAAAAAGAATGAGGTGGAGCTGGGCAGCTGGAAAAGAAGAGACTGTGAGGGAATGGGAAGAAAGGTTAAAAAGCAAATGAAAATGAGATTCAGGCTAGTTATTTTTTCCCACTGTGTTTATTCATATAACAGAAAAAACATTCATAAAATGTGCATGCTTTTAAAAACAATCCATTGAAACAGAAGGAACCTGGGGTTGATCAAGAAGAGAACTGTCAGTAGCTCCAACATCTGATATTGCTCTGTACCCACATCCTTGCAGAGTATATGTAATTTTCAAAGAGGGGGAAATGCTGTGTGACCTGCCAATATATGAAAGTCATTCCCCTGATCCACTGAAGCCGGGCTGTGAACTTAGCTTTCTGGTGGTACATGAACTGTGCTGGTTGTTTACTACTGTGTCAGGAACCAAGTGAGGAAGTCAATAAAGAAATTGGCTTCCCTATCTCATTGCAGATCTATTTTCATCCATTCCAAATCTTTTCCAAGACCAATACACTTCAATGCTTCCTTTGCTTCTCTGACTTTCTACCCTATAGACCATGTAACACACATCTCAACCCTTAACTTTCAGGTTTTCATTTTAATTTACCTCGAATGTTCATCCTCTTGGCCAACTGCATTAGCATCAATATGGCAAGCATAATAGCCAGGTTGCTGTTTTCATAGAACTTGCCATTAGGCAGGGGTGCAGATTTTAATGAAAGTTCCTTAAAAACAGGGACCCTTCCTACATTTCATGATTTCTCAAACGGGTGTCTAAACAGTTTCATCTGAAAGTATATAATCTCAGGAGTGCAACCGAACTCATCCAGTATAGTACCTCCTTAAGTAAGTTTTTCCTTATAAAGATAGGGATGTTGGGTATATCATTTTGATTACTTTCTGAGGGCAAAATATGAGACTTTTAAAAATGGAGTAAACTATAGTACGTCATGGGCAATAAGAAATGAAATCGCCCAGGCTATAGCAAAAGCAGAGATTGAATGGAGAGTAGCATGAAGCATATACACTACCACACGTACAATCGGTAGCCAATGGGAATTTGCTTTATGACTCAGGGAACTCAGACCAGGGCTCTGTAACAACCTAGAGGGGTGGGAGGTGGGAGGGAGGTTCAAGGTGGGGGGACACATGTCTACCTATGGCTAATTCATGTTGATGTATGGCAGAGATCAAACCAATATTGTAAAGCAATTATCCTTCAATTAAAAAAAAAAGAGAGTAGAGATTGGAACCTGCTACTAACTGTAGTTCTAACCATGGGGCCAGAGAAATGGAGGAAGCTGGTCTGCAGTGGGAGAAAATGAAGCAGGCACCCAAAGGGACACATCCCATGTGCCCCACGGGACATGAACAGCCTGCACTGAGCAGTTTTCCAGGTCAGTGGACTGTCAGCGCTAAACTCCAGAAAGTTCCAGGCAAACTGGGATGAGTTGGCCACTTTATGAAGAATTCCTGGAACCCAGCTTTGTTTTTGTACTTGATTCTAGGAGAGATTCTTCTCTTGCCTTGCATTTTTCTGATTAGGGTTTCTGTTGTGCTAAAGTCTCTTCAGTCGTGTCTGACTCTGCAACCGTATGGACTGTAGCCCGCCAGGCCTCCTCTGTCCATGGGATTCTTTAGGCAAGAATACTGGAGTGGGCTGCCATGCCCTCCTCCAGGGTTCTTCCTGACTCGGAGATCGAACCCATCTCCTGCAGCTCCTGCATTGAGTCCAACAACTCTGAAACAAAGTAGACAACATCCTCATTTTAGAGAAGAGAGAGTGGACTTGGAATCTCAGAGACATGTTTCAAGATCATCTCAGATGTGTATTCAGCATCTTGCAGAATTGGATCCGCAATTCATGGGCAATCCACCAGGTCCAACCTGCACGTTTAGAGACTCCTACCACACCTCCACTTTGCTAAGTCTGGGGGTTGCCTACACTTTGTAAACCCCGAGTTAAACTCCACCATTGTGGCCCATTTTCCTATCGATAGTCTTTATTTTGACATCACTGCGTGACAAATGGTAAAGTAAGAATAACCAAAACTCAGAGATTAACTCCCTTTGGAGCTTTACATACACTATCTAATTTAATCCTGAAGGTGACTGTGTGAGGTGGATTTTACCATCTCATTTTACAGATAGAGGATCTGAAACCCAGAGACTCTAAGTGACTTGTTCAATGTCAAGTAGCTATTATCCAGTGGAACCGTGGTTCACATCAAGAGCTTCTGACCCAAACTTCTGAGTATACAGATTGCACTATTTTGCACTAAAAATATACAGTTTTGCTTTTTTTCCACTTAGGGAGAACAAAGGGGAGTCTGTGCAAACTTTGAGGTTGTAGAAAGGCCAGGAAGAATGTCAGGTGACTCTGGATGTCCAGCCTTAAGGCAGTCCTACGCAATACAATTCTAGAGCTGGTAGAACAGGAGCAGCCCCATGATATATGGTATTTTCTATTCACAATTCATTTATACTCACTTTGGAATTTTCCCCTTCATGTATTTGAAAGGCTCCTTGTTTCAAAAAGGAGAGAAAGACATGATCTTTTGTTTAATGTCTATTATTTTTTATGTCATAAATCATAGATGCTTATTATAAAATCATAATAATTGAAATATGAAATTATTGAAAATACAGATGAATAAAACAAATTATAAAGAGCTTTCCTTCATATGCCCCCTCCAACAAATCACACTTGTAAAAATTTTGTCATTAAAAAAAAAATTGTCCTGGTTAAAATCACACATAACCCTACACAGGCACAAGCACACACACACACACACACACACACTTTTTAACAAAAATAAAATCATATAAAAATGGCTTTCTAACCGGTTTATTTCCCTCTTAAAAATAAATTGTGAATATCTGTACATGTCAATGAATAATAATTCTTATTGTTTTTTTCTCATATCATAGAGCATTAATCTCTACCCAGATAAATGCCAGTAGTCATGCTTTTTAATTGTTATTTTCTTTTCCCCCTCCCCCATCACCAAAATTCAGGCCCATCCATGAGTAATGCAGTGTCTGATGAGCTGAAGTATTTAGTAAGCTAATGTTCACTGTCCACAGCAGGAGGCCCGCACAGCTTGGCTGATGAGAAATGAACTGCCTGAAGCGATCTTTTAATGGCAACTAATTTCCCATATTTGATTCTCAGCTTAGCCAACTAATATCTAGTTCAAGCGTGACAAAGCATTCACAGTTCCTTTTGAAAGTTCTCTATCTGAGAAGCCAAACAGTGTGTTTGGGGCCATCGTGACCTTCTGAGATCTTGTCCTGGCTTTTCCAGACCATACTTTGATCAGTCGGGGTCAGTGATCTTACAAAAAAAGTTTAAGGGTGAGTGTCTTCATATTGAGAGCTTTCTGTTTTCAATTCTACTTTTAAGTTCGTGATGAAAATTACTGGGCAACAAAGTTTGCGAATACCCACTAAGACTTTTCAGAGCAACCATACATCTAACCTTTAAGAATGTTTTCATTTTTCTCTGTTTCTTCCGAGTGATTTTGCATCAATCGGTCTTTTTTACTCTTAATGCATTCGAGATATCTAATGTGTGTTAAGCTCCTCTATCCTTGCCTTAAACAAATCCTATTATTCTGTGAGTCTATCCCATTACACAGTGATTACTGAATAGAGCTCAACTTAATTGGATATGATCATGTCCCGGTATATAGAATTATCATCCAGGAAGTTAGTATTTTTAGTTGTCACCGATATCCTTATTTCTGCTATATTTTACATTCAAATTTTTTTCCAAATCTATGGAAGGTTTCATTAACATTAAAAAAAAATAGTTCTAAACATTTTCAATAACTATAGTATGACTAGGTTCCAGGAAGAATATATGCAAGGATCACTTGCTGCAAGTTTAATAGGCAGAGAGCGAGGTACAGGCTAGCACAGTGAAGCACACTGATGGGCTTGAAATGTAGGTGCATAATGTATGTGCATGTGCACACATGTACACACAATGCTATATGTACACGTGCACACATGTACACACACAACATTGCATGTGCACGTGCACACATGTACATGCACACAATGCAGTATGTGCATGTGCACACATGTACACACACAATGCTATATGTACACATGCACACATGTACATACAACATTGTATGTGCACGTGCACACAAGTACACACAATGCTATATGTACACGTGCACACATGTACACACACACAATGCCATATGTGCATGTGTACACATGTGCACACACACACAATGCTAAAGTTGTTTGCAACGTCAAAAGTCGGTGCCATCTCCTGCTCCCCCACCTCTTACCCATGACCTCTATTTCACATACCTGTTCTGGAAACCAGAGTCATGAATATTTTTACTTTGGATCAGATTACCATTTTTCAGTTCTAAGTCAGCCTCACCAGTTTATGTGAGTGAGTAAGTAAGAATGGCAATCTTTCTTCGGGAAGAATGGCAATCTCAACTGGTGCTATAAATCATTCACAAAAGCCCAGGCTGACACAGGCAGCACAGTGAGACTCATAGAAGGAAGGGATCAGGAGGCTGTCAGGGAACGTGATGGGCCATGGGGCCTCAGCCTACAGTGACCACAGCATAAACGTGCTCCTGTCAATCCCGACTATATTCATTCTGGGAAATTAGCCTTTCCAATAATGTAGACTCATGTGGTTTATTCCATTCCAGCCCTTTAAGAAGTGAGATCATTGTTTGACTGTTTGCCTTGTAGAAAGGTTGGTTCAGACATTCCTTTGTCCCAGTATCCCCTTATATTGCCCAGGAAGCAGTTTTCCAAGTTGCAGACTCATTGATATTAATCCATTGGTGGAGGGGTTGTGTAGCATGGAAACTTCTGTTCTCCTATGAAGTCCAAGAAATTCTATCATCTTTCTAGAACGTTCTTACCTTGAAGTGGTACAAAACCACATCACACAGTGGTTAGGGCAGTTGGCCCTGGAGTCTGGCCCATCTGGTTTGAATCTCAGTTCTGCCACATGTTCTTTTTATAACCTTGGACAAGTTATGCAGACTTTCTAAGTGTCAATTCTTCAATAAGTCAGATGGGGACAATAACAACAACCATGGCATAAGGTTTCACAAGGAATAAATTACATAAAGCATACAAAATTCTTAGATGAGTGCCTAAGGCAATAAATGATTAGCTGTTGTTGTTACTATATTACAATTATTACTGATAATAATATATTTGTCTATGTTTTCAATTTAGGAACGATTTGTTAAGGGCTTTAGGTACTTGGTTAAGACACAGACTCTGATTCCTTAATGTGTGCTCCGTTGCATTGGACTCTTTGCAACCCCATGGACTGTAGCCCACCAAGCTCCTCTGTCCTGGATTTTCCAGGCAAGAATACTAGAGTAGGTTGCCATTCCCTTCTCCAAGGGATCTTCCTGATCCAGGGATCGAATACGGATCTCCTGCATTGCAGGTGGATTCTTTACCATCTGAGCTGCCAAGGATGCCCCATTCCTTAATAGTTCATGTCAATTAGATGAGCAAACAACTATACTCTGAGTTACATGTAGTAAGTGACTACTATATTGGACAGTGAAGACTATAGGACATTTCTTTCAGCCCAGAAAGTTCTCCTGGAATGCTTGACTCTCTAGGGTGCAGGGAAGAAAAGGTCAGCTTCGGGATGGTTGAAATTAATGTGCAGATCCTTCCCACTGTCCTGTGGGAATCATACTTCCTAGGCTTAAGTACCCTGGAAACGAACTCACTCTTCAATTATAGATGACTAATCTGGTTTTGACCCAGCTGTTGGGCCTTGGATTAGCCTGAGGGACTTTAATAGATCTGGAGGAAGTCAGGGAAACTGGCTCCAAGGGTGGTTCTGTCCAGGATGACTTCAGTTGAGTTGAGTCACCTGTTACCTGGTTGTGAGAGAGGCGGGGTCCCAGTGGTCAGCACCCCCATTGGAGGAGGGTCACATGTTGAACTGACCAACACCAACAGATGAAAAACCCCACTAGGGTTCACCTTGACCTTCAGTGGGCTTTAACACAATGTACTTAATGCCAGCACTAGTAACACAAGATGCAATAAATTATCAGATTCAGTTTACACACGAACAAAGCTGCTCTCAATTTTGATTCTGTGTTTGTAAGTGATCTGTCTAAATCTGGGTATCTGGAATTGACATAGCTACACTTCCAATCCAGATTTTCTAATTACAAATCCCAGACTTTCCTCCTTGAACTAGGATATGTTTTAGCTTTAATAATAAATATAGAATAACTAGTATCTTTGCCAGTGTGGTCAGAAAGTTTTCTTCTTGGGTTAATGACTTAACTTTCACTAGCATGAATGTCCCCATCACATGTGATTCCAATAAGAGTGTCACAAATATGATTATAATTATTATTTTACTTTTACAGACTAAGGTGCCATGGGTGCCAAGCAAAAGTGCATTTGCCCTATTATTTCTCAAAAGCTCACCTGGCATATGCCAATCAGGTAATTGCTTGTGCAAATGCATCATTAGGTGCACAATTACCTCATTTGAAACACAAATTCAGGGCTGAGTGGAAGCAACCCCTGCATGTGCAGTTTCCTGAGTGTACTCATCATTACACCCAATATGGAAAAATTAGCCCTTAAATCCTTTTCCCACCCATGGCTTTCTGTTTCCTTCACTGATGTTATCCATTAAAATCAAACAAACATGATGTGTTTCCTGGACATAACAATTAGTCACTTTCCTCCTACGTTTTTTTGAGTAAACATGTACATAAAACTGAGTTGAGTATGCAGACTTCACCTCATTCTATCCAGGCAGGATAGTTCTCCGTTTACCCCAGGCTCTGGCTGACATTCTATTTCATAACTGTTTGCATGGAAATGATGAAGGCTTTATTTTATTTTATTTTTTTTTTTCTTTCCAAATACATTTGGCAAAATCTTCCAAGCTGTCTCTTTATGGCAGAATATTGTCCCTGGCCCATTTATATGCTAATTGCTGAAGTGTTACCTTTTACTGACAAGTATTTACATGTTAATTAACTTTGGGAGGAGGGTTAGAAATACTAGTTTGCCCTGTTTAAAGTGATAAAGGGGATGCTCTTTCCTTTCAAGAAGAGAACAAAGACAGTATCATAAAAGGAAATTATTTAATTACCTCCTCCTAAGAATTAGAAATACGTTTTCCCACCTCTCTCTGTGCAGGAATTCTCCAGATTATGACCTGAGGCACAAATGGGAGCAGGGCATGAACATTCTTCCCTTTAATCTGAGATCCAGGTGAACACATCAGGTGTGGGGAATCTAGGTCAGCAATCCTGACGGAAGAAGAAAAAGAAGAAGGAAGGAAGCTTGGGAACAGTCTGTTTTAATTGAGTATACCTGAGAATAAATGGATTCCATGAAAAATCCGTACGAGCGAATTACAGGTAGTCTTTTGACCTCTTACTTTCTTATGCTGGTATGTGCTCTGTCCATCACCGAAGTGAGTGAGTGAGTGAAGTCGCTCAGTCATGTCTGACTCTTTGGGATCCCATGGACCGTAGCCTACCAGACTCCTCCATCCATGGGATTTTCCAGGCAAGAGTACTGGAGTGGGTTGCCGTTTCCTTCTCCAGGGGATCTTCCCAACCCAGGGATCGAACCCGGGTCTCCTGCATTGCAGGCAGACACTTTACCATCTGAGCCACCAGGGAAGCCACCGAAGGAGGAAGCGAAGGAGGGTTGTGACTGAAAGAGGATGAGACAGTGAAAATTCTGGGAACGTGCTAGGAAGAAATGACCAAGCTAGGAGTCAATAATATTATAAGAACCAAATGAAAAATACTTTGAATTCAATCCAGAAGAAATCTTTTTACTGCAAAGTGTGGCAGATCAAATGGGAGCGTGCAGTTGAGGCATATTCAAAATTTTAAGAGTATATTTGAACAAAAACCAATTCACGTCATGCAGCACTAGCCAGAATTGTTTAGCGGGGTGCCACCCCAAAGTGAGGTGCCAACTACAGATTGGCACTTGCTGTCTATCACTGTAAGGATTAAGTCATGAGCTGTTGCATCTGCCAATCTTCAACACCCGAACAGGTATTCAGGGTGAGATCAGGATGTCAGGTGAGTGTATGCTCCTCGGTTCTGTCTCGTCACAACACAGATTGGGAGTCACAGACATTAAGGCCCCCTCGACGGGTCACAGCTCTCGGGTCTTAGACAGACCGTGTTACAGCTCTCAGGTCTCGAACAGACCGTGTTATAGCTCTTAGAGAAATCAGTGTTATAGATCAGTGTTGCAGCTCTATTTTATTTAGAAGATAGCAGGAAAATCCATCTTCAAAGCGTGAGGGCATATCAACCCAAAGACATGAAGAGAAGAGGGCCCCAGCATGCGGGGGGGAGAGAGAGAGAGAGAGAGAGGGAGAGAGAGAGAGAGAGAGAGAGAGAGAGAGAGAGAGAGAGCCCTTTGGCTCCTCTTTTTATATGTTGTTTTCTTCCTCCTGGGCCTGCCCCAAGCAAATTGGGCTTAGTCAGGAGTGTTGTTCTACCTGAAGTCCTCACTCTGGTCCTCGGACCTTCCTTTGTTCTATTTTCACGGGCTTTTCCCTTCCTTGTCTTTTAGCCACTGCCATTTTGGACTCCTTTTCCCTATTCTAACTACCTAACAAGGATAAGGCACTCTGTGTTCTTGGAAAAACCAAAACTGTTAGGTTGTGTTTTGGTGGGCTCTGAAGACCTGTGGCCATTTGTGTCTCAGTGTAGAGAAGAATTCCGTGAGAGCAAAGTGATAAGAAGTGACTTATTAGGATAAGATTCATGAGGCTTACAAGTGGGCAGGCTAGAGGATGCTGTACCCTGAGAACTTACTAGGCTATAGTTTTATAATCAAAGGAAAAGTGGGGAGGGGGAGAAGAACGTCTTCGTCTTTCTTGAGTAGACATCATGCTTCCATCATCAGCGCCTCCTCCAGGTTGGGCAGGGGAGTTTTATTGTCCTTACATGGTCAAGATAGGTCCACAAATTAATGCTTTTTAAGTGTGCAGAGAGTACATCCCAACTTACTGAGTTCTTTGGGCAGGATATGGGGCTCATGCCACCACTGTCTTATTATTTAGGGGCATGCCTTGTGCTTTGGTTGCCTAGCTTTGTTGCTAAGCAAGCTTGCTTGGTTTTGTGGTTAAGCAAACCTGCTTTCTTCAGTAATCATTAACTTACAAGAGTCTCCCCCCTCCTTTTTTTCCTACTCACAATCTCCTAGTGGAATTAACTATTTCATCACCTCATTTTTTCCTTTACTCAGTTCAGTTCAGTTCAGTCCCTCAGTCGTGTCTGACTCTGCGACCCCATGGACTGCAGCATGCCAGGCTTCCCTGTCCATCACTGACTCCCAACTTTACTCTGTCTACATCAAACTAGCAGAACAGGACTTCGGATGGATACTTTCAGGAGAAGATTTTATGAGCTCAATTCTTGCATCTCCTCACACCTAGAAAAGCACTAAAAACATTAGTGATAACATCTGGGGAACTCATTATGACCCTGTGGGACTCCCGGGTATGGAAGATTTTCTGTGTCCCCATTTTCTGATTGTGGGGAATATGCTTCAGCCTCCATGATCTTCCTGAGTCCCCCCAAGGGTAGGTTCAAACAGTTGCTAATCAGGGAAAGGAGGGAATCCAGAGACAAGAGAGGAGCAGTCAAGGAAAAATAGTGCAACCTTAGGACAGGATCCCAGTTCCACCTCAAGGGATATACATAACAATATCTTTGAGCTCTTCTGCAAAATTAAATCCTTCAACAAATGGAAGATGTTAACTATTTGATGAAATATTCTTCATTTCAGAGAGAAGGTCACAGTTTAATAACAGCAAGAATGGCAGAAGCTCATCAGGAGATGACTTGAGTTCAGATTAAAGGAATGCAGGCCCTGTGTACACTCTGACCCTTATCAACAACCTTGCCCTTGAACCACTGTTATAAAACTCTTCATCAAATACTCCCAGAAAGGAATGCATAGTTTTGGGGGCATGAGCTGGGTCTCCCCCATTGCCTGGCAAAGCAATAAAGTTGTTCTTTTCAATTTCATCCAAAATTCTGTCTTCAAGATTCAGTTCAACATCAGTGCACAGAGGCTGAGTTTTTGGCATCAGCTGCTCCTCGTGACTATCAGCCAGTCTTTGCAAAAATGTGTGCTTGACCGCACATACCCCTCTTCACTAAAGTCATATATAGCATTGACCATCCCCCTCTTCCACTTTGGGACAGTTTTCAGAGCTATCTGAAATTCTGTCTCTTGGGCTGTAGTCCTCATTTTGCCCCAAATAAAAGTCAACTCACAAGTCTCAAGTTAAACATTTTTAAAAATTTTACTATTGACTTAAGAGAAAGACTTACAGAGAAGAGGAGAAAGAAAAGCAAGAAAATCATCTGACTTATGAGAGCTGAAGTGGATGCTTTCTTTGGGAAAGCCTAGTTGGCTGCTTGTGATTGGGTTCCATTTCTTAACCTTGAGGTATTTCAGGCTTAGGTATCGGTTTGCTTACACCTAGGGTTTCCAGGTGGCTCAGTGGTAAAGAATATGCCTGCCAAGGCAGGAGACATGGCTCCAATCCCTGGGTCAAGAAGATCCCCTGGAGAAGGAAATGACAACCCACTCCCATATTCTTGCCTGGGAAATCCCATGGACAGATGATCCTGGAGGACTGTGGGGTTGCAAGAGTCAGACACGACTTCACAACTAAACAAAAACAACAACAACACTGGCCTACTTGCTTAATTAATTTAACATGATCAGGAAGTAGAAGAAGCACACAAGTTTATACCTGTCACCATGTGAGAGACCCTTCAGGAGTGGGAGATAATTTAGTAATGGTCAGTACTTGTCTCTCTCAGTTCAGTTCAGTTCAGTCACTCAGTCATGTCTGACTCTTTGGGACCCCATGGAATGCAGCACACCAGGCCTCCCTGTCCATCACCAACTCCTGGAGTTTATCCAAACTCATGTCTATCAAGTCGGTGATGCCATCCAACCATCTCATCCTCTGTCATCCCCTTCTCCTCCTGCCCTCAATCTTTCCCAGCATCAGGGTCTTTTCCAATGAGTTAGCTCTTCCCATCAGGTGGCCAAAGTATTGGAGTTTCAGCTTCAACATCAGTCCTTTCAATGAACACCCAGGACTGATCTGTTTTAGGATGGACTGGTTGGATCTCCTTGCAGTCCAAGGGACTCTCAAGAGTCTACTCCAACACTGCAGTTCAAAAGCATCAATTCTTCAGTGCACAGCTTTCTTTAGAGTCCAACTCTCACATCCATACATGACCACTGGAAAAAGCATAGCTTTGACTAGACAGACCTTTGTTGGCAAAGTAATGTCTCTGCTTTTTAATATGCTATCTAGGTTGGTCATAACTTTCCTTCCAAGGAGTAAGCGTCTTTTCATTTCATGGCTGCAATCACCATCTGCAGTAAATAAAGTCAGCCACTGTTTCCCCATCTATTTGCCATGAAGTGATGGAACTGGATGCCATGATCTTAGTTTTCTGAATGTTGAGCTCTAAGCCAACTTTTTCACTCTCCTCTTTCACTTTCATCAAGAGGCTCTTTAGTTCTTCTTCACTTTCTGCCATAAGGGTGGTGTCATCTGCATATCTGAGGTTATTGATATTTCTCCCAGCAATCTTGATTCCAGCTTGTGTTTCATCCAGCCCAGCATTTCTCATGATGTACTCTGCATATAAGTTAAATAAGCAGGGTGATAATATACAGACTTGACGTACTCCTTTTCCTATTTGGAACCAGTCTGTTGTTCCATGTGCAGTTCTAATTGTTGCTTCCTGACCTGCATACAGATTTCTCAAGAGGCAAGTCAGGTGGTCTGGTATTCCCATCTCTGTCAGAATTTTCCACAGTTTATTGTGATCCACCTGTCTCTCTTGGTCTTGAAAACTCATAAATGTCCATGCATGCCCTGAAATATTCATGAACTTTTCTGAAATGTTCGTTTAAGGTAAATACCAGCTAGTACTCAGGATTGCTTGCCTTTGTCATCCTCTCAGGCAACAAATCCTAGAGATTTCATTACCTCTCTATCTTTAAAATATATCTGGCTGCTGTTCTCCATTTCTGCTACCTCATCACGTACACACTTAGCATCACTAAAAATCTCCTACCTAATCACACTAATTCCAACATGTCCAGTCCCTAGTTCATCTTCTACACTTCAGCCAGAATGATACACGCATCCTCAGTTCCCTGACTCATCTATTTACCAAACATTTATTAGGAATTCTTTATGTCATAAGTTCAATGCTAGGTGTGTAAGTTTTACTTGAGTCCTTACTCTAAGATATTTGAATGGACTTGCTACTCAAGTTACATACCTCTCTATGTACTAATTGGTATTCACATTCATAAAATATAATAAATATGAAAACTATGCTGTTAGCTATGAAGTTTGGACTTCAGATATTTTATGTATTGAGTTCAACAGAGATGGTGGAAATTTTGTGATTTTCTAGACACTTAAATATGTAAAATTTACATTAATCTTCTTTGCACAGATCTGTCCTACTGATATAAGTGTCTTTAGTGAAGCTGTTGCTCAGGGAAATGGAAAACTAGAAATTTCATACTATCCTCTGTAACTTCTCTATTTTTTCAAAAGGAAAGTGGTGAATGGTGTAAGATGCTGAGAGGTCTGTTTGGGAAGCAAGGTGGAAACTTGTGAACATTGATGAATAGCAGGAGAAGAAAATGTCAAGAGAAGACAAAAAAAAGATCAAGGAATTGTATGTGTGTTGGGGGGATGACTGAGATAGTGGAGGAAATAATAAGGCAGGCTAGAAAGAGGGGAAAGACAAAAATTCTCATTTTAAGGGAGAAAAGTGCCCCAGATAGGAACATGATATCAAGTAGAGTAAATGCTTTATATCTATTTAAATACATTGAAAATTAAACTCTAGCAATAGAAATCATTTTGTCCCCTTCAAAAGACTTTTTGCTGTAATAAAGAAACATAATATGCCTGAAGGGTTTTCTTTGGAAACCTAAGCATTATATGAAATCTCAAACTTCTAATCAAATGGAAGAGAGTATATATCAGGATTTGTTAGAAAAGGAAGCAATTTTCTGATTGTGTTTTGCATGGAAGAGCATTATTGCCCTGTTGATTTTTTTTTTTTTTTTTTTTTTCACTTTCACATTTTGTTTGGTCTTAAGCCAAAAGAGGAAATAGAACCTGAGTGCCAGAACGTGGGAGGATAATTAGGGCCTTTTCTCCAACTGGCTGACTGCAAGCAGGCAGGGAGAGCTTTCTCTAGGAAATAGCCATTTGTAAGAAGCAAAAGACCAAACGCTTTTTGCTTTTCTGTGTTGGTGCCACTGGAGCACCAGTTCTAGCAGTATTTATGCCTCAGAGGGGATCTTGTCTAGATACAGATATTCATGGCGAGATGATGACATAACCATCCCACCCAAGCCTGGTTGAGAGTCATGGGTACAATGCGATTAAATGATAACTAGCCCTAGTGGAAGTCTGGCGAATGATATGTTGGAAAAATGTCATTATACATTATCAGCAGATGCTTGATGATGTGCTGTTTTAATAACGTATACTGGCATCTGTCCATATTGCTGAAAATACATCAATAAACCAAATCATCTCTCCTCATGGAGATGACAGTCTGGTGGAACTATATCTACTTGCTTTTTTAAATCTTGCTTTATTAAATAGAAAGCTTGTTTTTAAATAGAAAAATTGCTAGTTGCTGATTATATAGGGAAGGCAGACAGTAATTTTTCCTTTTTAATAAGGGGTAGAAACCCCAAAGCCCTAATTAAACCTCACTTCTTGCTATGCGATTGGTGGGACTATGCTCTTATTACAGGCAAAATATCAAGGAGAAAATTAAATTCACTTATATTCTATTTAGACACCCTAATTTAAAAGATAAGAACATCATAGGAACAGACTCCTGGGAAAAGTACCATATTATAAAAGGAAAAAAAAAAATCTATAATACATGATATTTTGTTAAAGTTCTTTCATGATCCACATACACATAAATAGCACTTTGGAGTCTTCTCATTACTGGTTATTTCACTTGATAAATTAAATGTAGAAAGGAAAAAGAATTGTTAATTTTTCCTGAGACTTCATAGGTTTTTGTACATAAAGGGGTAAAAACAGCTCACTGCATGTCCAGTCAATAACTATGGTTATTCTTTAGTATGATGAAGATGCTGTATGGTGTGAAGTTAATAAACAATTGTCCTAATTTTTGGTAAACACTATTATTTCTATTTGTTTCTCTGTTTCTTGAGTCTTCCATTGTTTAAAATTTTACCTCCCTTTCCTTTTGAATACTCGAGTTAATGACTCAAGTGTTCATGTAAGAATTTTCTCCTTTTATGTAGCCCTCTCAAACCGCACTGTTCACATCCACTTGAAACACACATAATTATAAAAGACAAGAGCCCAATTATTACCTTCTCTCCACCCCATATCCTCACAGGTGCCTGGCTACTTCAGAAGTGTGAGCTAATCACAGCCAAGACTCATCCTCTCTCAGCTGGCTCATACTTCAGAAGAAGTCCAAAGAAAGTGGCCTAGTTAATGAAACTGATTTTCATTTTTCTTTATTAGTTTATCTAGGACTGAGACTGTGAAAGGACAGAAGGACAAGGTGAAGAATGATAATTAAAAAAACATTTTTCTGACCTTTTTTTTATTTTGACTCTTTTCCTAAAAATATTAAAGGTAAAAATTTATCTATTTGTGTATTCTTTTTTCTTTCTCATTCTCTGCTACTTATCTTCCCCTGCCTTTCTGCTTTATGAAGAGAAAATTAAAAAATCCATGGCCAAATGCTGAAATGATCCGATAGACCTCCAATTTTCAGCTCTACTGTGGATAAGGACTATATACAGCTGACCCTTGAACAAAGCAGGGGTCAGGGGCACTGACCTTCCACCCCACTGAAAATCTGAGTATAATTTATAGCCGGCCCTCTGTCTATACATTTCTGCATCTAAGGATTCAACCAACCAAGGATCAGGATTTAACCAATTGGGGATATATAGGACTATAGTATTTACTTTTGAAAACAAATATGTGTGTAAGTGGACCCATGTAGTTCAAACTCATGTTGTTTAAGAGTCAAATGTTCTCTATCAAGGAGCCCGGTGTTGGCTCCATTATCCCAGAAATCCAGGGGAGCCTTCTCACAAGGAAAAAGGAATGGTAGCAAAGTCATGAAATTCTGAGCATGTGTATAAAATGGTGTAATTGTGTATTTTTGCTTATATATAATAAGTGTACTTTTTGGCTAATTTTTCCTCTTAAACACTATTATTATGTTATTCAAAATTTATTACTTAGTAAAGCTGCAATTTACCATTTCTAATTCACCTTTTCTAATTCATTTTTGTTCTTCATAACACAGAAGAAAAGATATTGAGTAAGCTTTCTATTCTCTTTTTAGTGCCAGGATCAAAATAAAGTGATTTTGGAGAGAAAACAAAAACCTTGTGTCAGAAATCTTATGGTTGCAAGTAACGACAACTGGAGTCCAAAGGACTTTTAAAAGCACCGGTGGGAGGGGATGGGGTGGGGGTGGGGGGTGAGAAAGTATCTTACACAACTAAAAAGCCCTGATTTTAAAACTCGATTAAAATGAATTTTATATGTGTAAGGTGAATTTTGGCAAAAGGTGAGTTTTACATGTGCATGGTGACTGCATTGTATATGTTTTTTAAATTTTCTATATATTATGATTTTTTTTAACCTCTTAAACTTCTCTAATTAGGGAGAGACTGCCCCTCACTGGTTGTTTTATCTCAGAGAACAGACATTCAGGCACAGGAATCGGGGGAAGGTGACACCGCAGGGAGTTATCCACAAGTTCTGTAATAATGACTGGTCATGACACGTACCCTGATGAAGACTAGTCTGTGGTTTGATGTGCCCAGGAAGAACCAAGGGCAACAGCTTTGGAATGACCTGGTCCACAATTCTCAGCTCCAGAGACCTCCAAAGGTCTCTTATCATGGTCCTATGATGGGGCTGCCTTCAGCACAATAGAGGGTCCACTGTGTGCATTTTAGAGAAAGTTCTAGACATTGGGGATGTCCAAAACCTTTTACTTAAACAATGATTTTCTCACTGTAGTGTACAGAATGTGTGACTCTTACTCTACCCACCTAAAAATTAAGAACCATCGCATTCTTCTATTTTCTTTAAAATGAACTAAATCTAATTAACTTCTCTGGTGAGGACAGAAAATTTAATCTTAGATGTTAGTAAGATTTTTCCAACTCATTTTCTTTCTCCTCCCTCTCCTGACCTTCTTCCCACCTTTACTTCTGCCTTCTTTCCATAGGCCCTTCAAGTTGTTCGGTCTTTAAGAATTCATACCCCAGTAAATTTTTATTATACTTTGAAACAAAGACCTTCAGTGCTGTAAGGTAATGTTAGAACCTGACTACTTCTTTCAATAGGAAAGGGAAAAATGCAATAAGAATAAGCACAAATTAATGATTAAAACTGTTATATTGCCATGTTACCATAACCCATATTCTACAAACTGTTAATATCAAGTTTCCTATAATATATTGCTTCTCCCCTCAAAAAAACACCTGGAGTAGATTGCCAAGGGAAAGTCTGTAAAATCTTTCCCTGGAGATCTTAATGATAAGCCTGAGAATCTCCTAACCTAGAGGTCTAAAAATGCCTTACAGTTCCTCAAATTATGCTTCTGTCAGCTCTAGACCCTTCTGTATGCCTGCCAACCTCTGCAAGGACTGCTTCCTCCTTTCCTCTCCACTCTTTACTTATTCATTCTAATCATCTCAACTCAGAAGTTACCCTTCCCTATCCAAATGACGCCCATACATCCTGAACTTTTCCTTTGGCATACATAGAGTTTGTAGATGTAATTTGTGCCCCATTAATCAGTTAACATCTACCCTCCTTGCCAGAGAATCAGACTAATGTGGCCAATGACCATGTTCAATTTTCAAATTCCAGCACAGTGCCTATTATATAATGTGTTCCATGTGTGTTGATCAAATAATTGAATGTGCTTTCATTTCACTTGGTAGATAGAAAATGTAAAAAAGTAAAAGAGTAAAAGAAGTAAAAGAGAAAAATTTGTCTGAAGAGCCTAGTGCTATGCCATACTTATTATTTTTTTCCTACAGCAAGCTGAAATGAGAGATGGCATTATCTCCATTTTGGTGGAGGAAAAAAGCTGAACCTTCAGAGATTAAGTCACTTAAGACTATAGTCAGTGAAAGTGAAACTGAAAGTAAAAGTTACTCAGTCGTGTCTGACTCTTTGCACCTCCATGGACTATAAGATTACAGTCAGTAGGTACCAAGAATATCTGGATCAACTATTGTGCATTTTCTCATGATCCCATTGTCAAAGTGCTTTGTCTCTTTCAACAATAGCATCTGGAACAATGAAAGTAGGGAATGCAAAATATTTTCTCCCTTAGGAGGAATAGACAAAAAGGATCATGTGGAGGAGAAAAAATAAGGGAAAAGACATTCGAAAAGTGAAAAGTGAAAGTGTTAGTCTCACAATTGTGTCTGACTCTTTGCGACCCCATGGACTGTAACCCACCAAGCTCCTCTGTCCGTGGGATTCTCTAGGTGAGAATACTGGAGTGGGCTGCCTTTCCCTTCTCCAGAGGAACTTCCTGACCCAGGGATCAAACTGGGGTCTCCTGCATTAAACCAGCTCTAAAAATCTAAAAAGAGGTGTCATTTTTTCTGTATTTACCCTCTGCCTTCATCCTTGATAGGAAGCCAGCACTGAATCTAGATCTTGATAAAGGACAAATTCGTATGTAGCAGGAAGTTCACTGTTCTCTGATGAACGGTGAGCTTATTTCTGCAAAGTCGAAGGGACCATCACTATGCTGATGCTCAATCAGAGATTTCGTTTTATTCCATGAAAGTGATTTTACTGAGATGGCTTTTTTCCAGGTGGGAATGTAGAAAGTAGAGGACTGAACGAGGTTCATGGCCATCACTGGGCCATGAGGGGCATTTCCACCACGCGTGGAAATCAGCTTCCACTGGCCCCAGCAAGTGCGACTCTGGTGCAGTGTGCAAAGTTTTCTCTGCTTTACGTCTTCTCCAGCTTTTCAAGCAAATGAAAGGATCATTTTAGCGGGTGCCCTTGTCAGCTGTTTCTCTGAGAATAGGGCCTTTGATAACATTCAGAAAAAAAGTAATTGTGTCCCCGCCCCTGCTTCATTTACATAACTGAGATTGATGAGCCGGGAAGGAAAGTGTTTACAGAGCAGGAAGATAGGAATTTCGGGATTAAGTAGGAAGCAAACCGAAATGAGCTGTCTGGGGTAATTATGAAACACATACTTCATATGTTTTCATTAGATATTGCTATTATACTACACAAGGCAAAGGAGTTTGATTAAACTACAGTTCAGTACATAAATGCATGCATAAATTAGAGGGGAAATAGTTACTTCATTATATTTCAAGAATTCTTCAGGGACATTCAATAAGTAGAAATTTAGTCATTAGGTATACTGCGTTAGAATAAAACTGTGGTCACGCGAGGAGAGTGAAGTCATCAAGCATATAGCAAGTGTGCCCTCTAAACATGACCAATAAAACGTAATGATTTTGGCCTGAAAAAAGCCAAGGTGGCACTACGTGTAAAATATAAGAAACCATAACAACTTCGTAGCTATTATTGTTATCTACTGAAAAATAATATCCTTAAAATAATCTTTATGTAAATAATATGAAATAGTTCACCAATTCTCATCTGCTATTGTGATATTTGTACTGTTTTTAAGTGCCCAAGACAAAATGAATGGTTTTTCATTGTTCCAGTACATCTCTGAGAAAGGTCCCAGTGAGTCCCTGTTGTTCCTTAGGGAGACAATAACGAGGGTCACCTTCCCTGGTTAGTCCTGTATCCATGTACCATCCACAGTTGATCCTTTGGAGGCTCTGCCTGAGTCTTATTTTAGAATAAGATTAAAGGAAAAATGGGTTTCCTTTAGTCCCGGCTGTAAGCCTTCCCTCTCCTCCTCAGACACTTATTGCTTCCTTTCTTAGTCAGTCACTGTATCAAACTGAACTGATTTATTATATTCACTCAACAAATATTCTTTCCACAAATATTTGCCTACTAAGTGAAAGACAGGATGTTTTACTCTCTGAGGGCTGCTGTAACTACCACAAGCTGAAAACAAAGAAATGTGTTGTCTCACAGCTCTGGAGCCAGGAGTCCAAATCAAGGTGTTGGCAGATTGGTTCCTTCTGGAAACCATGAGGGAAGAACAGTCTCCTCCCCTCCCCCAGCTTCTCGCGGCCGCTGGCAATCCTGGGCACTGTGGACACTTGGCTTGTGGAACTTGGCTGCAATCTCTGCGCCTGTCTTCCCAATGCTTCCTTCCATTTGTCTTCTTTTCAGTGCTGGACACACTCTCACTGGGTTTAGGGCCTACCCTAGTCCACTGTGATTTAATCTCTTGAACCTTATCTTTATTGTGCCTGCAAAGACCCTTATTCTTAAATGAAGTCTCCTTCTAAGGTAGCCATAAATTTGGGGGGAGCATTATTAAATCCACAGCACAGATTAGATTAGATTTGGCTTAATAAATTTTCAGAGCTTTAGATCACAAGTCTGGGCCTGCTCAACAGCCCAGAGATGTCTAGTGTGTTAGGTACATGTGAGCGAAGTCCTGACTGAAGCTCATGACCAGAGCTTTGGCCAAATCCAGTGATCTGATAGTGATACTCTGAGCAATGTCTTTAAAACTACAGATAGGAGAATTCTAGGTTTTGCAAGAGATATCCAGGGGTTGGGGGAGAACGGTTAGGGGACCTCTATGTAAATGAAACAATACCTCAACTAGAGTGGCTGGGATTTTTCCTGTTTCATGTATTGAGGTTCACTGTAAAAATTTGTTTGTAAAAGAAAACCCACTGCACAAATTATTGAAAATTAGTGACCAAAAGTTCCATTGCTGTAAACACACATTTTTGAATACGAAATCATGTTATGGTTTCCAGAATTTGGCACGAAATTAACTCCATCACCTTCCAAGGACCAGAAGGAATGACTCACAGAGTTGGTGAGTTTCGAGGGGTGTCTGTAGGGAAAGTCAAGACGCTGAGGTGCTACTTCACCTGGAGACCTCTTTTCATCACTGTTTTGAAACCAGCAGCTTCCAAAAGGACTGGAGCTATGGGTCATCATTACACTCTGAGAACAGAGCAAAATGTTTTATAAAAGGGTCCTCCTTGAATGCTAAGGGGGTGAATGTTATCAGTTTAGAATCAGGCACATTCACTGTCCTCATACCGGCAAATGCCTGCTACACACGAGCACTATTGGGCTGTGATGTGTGGACTCAGGTCAAGGTTCCGTGGTGATTATTCAGGGAGCTGGGAAAGCTACTTTAACTCCCATTCAGGCTTCTCAGCTCAGCTCTTCAGCAACCCAAAGCAGTGAGACTGTTGGGGAGTTACAGAGGCTTTCTGGACTCTCACATCTGTTTATGAATAACCCCAAACTCTAAGCTAAGCAAATCTATTTAACTCACTGTAATTATAAATATGAGCTTTTATTATTCAAATGACTTCTTCATATGCCAGGAAAACCACCTTGCAAAGCTTATTAAGAACCACAGAATAGAAATCTTTGTTCTCAGAAATGACAGATGTCTTAAAGCAAAACAAAGCAAAATAATAATGTAATACCCAATCTCCCCCAAATGGCAGCCTTTTATACTAGATGAAGAATAGATATCTGACCTCCAAACCAGTGAGATGTCAGGAATGGGAAAAAAAAAAAAAAAAAAAAGCTGCTTGCCGCATCATCTTGATTAATAAGTGTCCACTCCAGTTGGTTTGGGATGCTTGCACTCATTGGGAAGTATCTCCAGTGAGATCATGTGGAGTCTACTCTGAGGAACCCTCTCCTCACCCCTCCACCTCCCACCCCACCATCACCACCAAATAAAGAGCCATTCTAAATTCTACATTGTCTTACATTACTTTGATTTTAAGGGCTTCTTAGTCATGCATGGTTCTCACTCTTTAGTTTCTGGTTAGTTTTGTTGCCTGAATTTAATTTGCCGAATTAAATTTCTTTGGAGATGGGACTAGAAAAGGGGGTCATGTGTACGCCTCCATCAAAGGTGCCTCACTTCAGCATGAGTTTAATCATGGGCACAGGTGGCTTGGTCAGGCAGCTGCAGTGTCTGATGACAAGAGAGGTGAGCTTGTTTCAAAAGGTGAGGTGGTGGGATCACATATTCTTTTCAAGCGATAGTCCAGGTAAGCAACAAGCACAGGCTCGGGGTAAAATTCTGCTGTCATTTACTTGCTGGCAACATCAGGCAAGGTCCTAGGCTCTTGGTCATAAAAATTACATAGATCAACATATATATATATATATATATATATACACATACACACACACACACATACACACACACACATATATATATGTATAAAGTGTTTGGACCTCTACTTGGCACTTTGTAAATATTAACTACTAGACAAAGCAGAAAAGGCCTCCTGCATCATCTTCATGATCAATCAACCGATCCATTGGTTAATTTCAGGTACTGGTATGAAATAAATAAGAAATAAGAAAGGGACCAAGGCTCAGCTGGAAAAAAGCTCGATGTGAGAGATCTTAGACAGGAAAGAGGATAGCCTGAGTACAGGGGGAGGAGGCCGGTAGGAGATTAGGTGAGGGAGGCAGGTAGGGGCCAGATCATGAGAGGCCTCTCGGGTTGTGGTAAGGAAACTGGATTTTACCCACATGTAGTGAGAATCCACTAGAAATTACATTGTGAGGTTTAGGCCTTAAAAAAGTCTTTTGTTGTATGGACTATGAGTTGTAGAAGGACAGGAGTAGAATTAGGAAGGCCGGTCAAGGGGTCCATGTTCTGAATGAGCATAGGTTCTAGAAGTGGAAAATCTGTGGTTTACTGCAGTGTGGTCATAGGTAGACTTCCTGAGGTCTGCTTTTCTTATTCAGAAACATGAGAAACAGTAGCTCTTACTTTGCAGGGTTGTTATCAGGATGAAATGAAATCATGTGTAAGGAAACTTTTGCTGAACTGCAATGATGAACATCAGTTCTTAAGAATATTTCTACGACTGCGTGCATGGTACTGAGTCACTTCAGTCGTGTCCGACTCTGCGACCCTATGGACCGTAGCTTGCCAGGCTCCTCTGATCATAGGATTCTCCAGGCAAAATTGCTGGAGTGAGTTGCCATGCCCTCTTCCAGGGGATCTTTCCAACCCAGGGATCGAACTCGCGTCTCTTATGTCTCCTGCACTGGCAGACGAGTCCATTACCACTAGCGCCACCTGTGTGCTGTGTTGTGATTAGTTGCTCAGTCGTGTCCAACACTTTGCGACCCCATGGACCGTAACACCTCTGTCCACGGTGTTCTTCAAGCATGAATACTGGTGAACACTGGAGTGGGTGGCCATGACTGTCTGCAGGGGATCTTCCCAAGCCAGGGAGCAAACCCAGGTCTCCCGCATTGCAGGCAGACTCTTTATCATCTGAGCCACCAGGAAAGCACGACCTGGGAAGCCCTTTCTGTGACAAGTACTTAGAATTATGTTTTTAGGTTCTCACACTATGTACACAGAATCACCTGCGGCACTTATCCAAAGTACAGAGGTTTTACTTTAGACTTATTTCCACCCACACTGTTCTGACAGCAGCATTGCCGTGTGGTTGTAAGCAGTGTGCTGGCTGCTTGTCAAGTTCTGGTTTTGCTTTGATGGTTCTCTTTACCGCTCTGTGCCTTAGTTGTCTCATCTGTAAAATGGGACTTATAAGGCACTTCTTTTATCAGATTTTTGAAAGCTGAGTGATTTAGTACATAAGTAGTAGAGAATGAACCACTAAATGAATGTTAACCATTATCACTTTCCAGGAAATATCTGGTGCAGCACAGATGTTAGTGTTGAATAAAATCATTCAAGACTGATCCCTTGATAGGCAAACACACAGTCCTTATTTGAAAGGTGCTCACAGTCTCACAGAGGTGACAGACAAATAAACAGATCAATATTTGCAATGTCATGATTGGCACAATAAACATTAGAGAAAAGAACTGTAGTTAATAGAACATTTGTGCTGATTTGTGACTTTTGGTTTTAATTTGCATTCCTTGCTGATCTTTCTCTGTTTTGTTTTTTTTTTTAAAGTTAGGCCTAGTTTAGTATTCTTCTATCTTTAGATTTGTTAAACCTGGCTAACTTCAATGACAGTTAAAATACCATTTAAATATTTGGTTCTGAGAAATGAGCCTAGGAGAAGAAAAAGGATTGCAAAAGCTCTACTCCCTTTATTTTTTCATCGGCTTCCTCCTAGTTTGTGTTCCAGTAAACATTTATATTTATAGCTGACTGAATAAGCTTGCTTCAGCTTTAAAGAATTCAATGCAGTCTGGCTTTAGATATGGAAACATTAGCTAAGCTGAGAAAATGACTATCAGGCTGAGTGTAAACTGGAGTTGGAGAAAGAATCTTTAAGTTTTGCTTTGAGTGTGGACTTTCAAATTTTCTGTTGATTTGTAACTTCAGCAGTGGATCTTGAATATTCCATGAAATAATTTATTAGGTACCCTTTGTCATAGAGTGCATATAAATTTTGTTATGGGCTTCCCTTGTGGCTGCGGGAGACCTGAGTTCAATCCCTGGGCTGGGAAGATTCCCTGGAGAAGGGAAAGGCTACCCACTCCAGTTTTCTGGCCTGGAGTATTCCATGTATAGTCCATGAGATCGGTAAGAGTTGGCCATAACTGAGGGACTTTCACTTTCACTTTCAGATTTTGTTATTATTTACTATTGACTTGCAATTTTGTGTTAATTACTGTTATACAGCAATGTGATTCAGTTATACATATACATTCATTTTTAATATTATTTTCCATTATGGTTTATCATGGGACACTGAATACAGTTCTTGGTACTATACGGTAGGACCATGGTGTTTATTCTGCATGTAGCAGTTTACATCTTCCAACCCCAACCTACCTCTCCATACCTCCCCCAGCCCCCTCCTTCTTGGCAACCACTAGTCTGTTCTCTAGAGGACATGTAAAATTTTGCATGTTTCCCAGGGACATAATATACACAAAAACGCAATATATTTCTATCTATCAAGTGGGCAGTGGTGGGGCAAAGATTCTGAATGCTGCAGGAATTTAGAGAAGGGAAATGGTCAGGAGAAGCTTCATGAAGGATGTGATTCTTGAGCTGTGCCTAGGAGGGAGATAAGAAAAAAAAATGTATATTTTGATAAAAAGATATTCTAGTACTTGATAAGTATAGGGTATCTAACCGAAAATAAATCACTTTTCTTTGTAAAACACATCATATATTGAGAGAATATTTTGGAAGTTATAATCCATGCCTGTATTTCTGGAACTTATTCTTTCATCTTGGACCAACCATATTATGTACTGTTTTACTTTCTTAAGTTTTAAGGGAACAAAACACCTTGGAACCAGAATAAACCTCCCTAACCCTCATTTTCTGATTTTCACATTGAGAAGAATGAGTGGCGTGTTTAGAGAAAGAACTGGATGGACCATGCAGTCAGATTAATCCAAATGGTGTATGTATATGAGAGCTCTAACGAAGACCCCTTGATGGGTCACAGCCTTGTTGTGGTGAAGGGGCTTGTGTAACTCAGTGAAGCTATGAGCCATGTTGTGCAGGGTTGCCCAGATGGACAAGTTATAGTGAAGAGTTCTGACAAAACGTGGTCCACTGGAGGAGGGAGTGGCAAACCACTCCAGGGTACTTGCTGTGAGAATGCCATGAACAGTATGAAGAGGCAAAAAGATGTGACACTGGAAGATGAGCTCCCCAGGTCTGAAGGTGTCCATATGCTACTGGGGAAGAGTGGAGGGCAATTAAAATAGACGCAGAAAGAATGAAGCAGCTGGGCCTTCCAGCTGTGGATGTGCCTGGTGTTGAAAGTAAAGTCTGATGCTGTAAAGAACAATATTGCGTAGGAACCTGGAATATTAGGTCCATGAATCAAGGTCAATTGGACAGGGTAAGGCAGGAGATGGTAAGAGCGAACATCAACACCTTGAAAATCAGTGAACTAAGATGGACAGGAATGGGCAAATTTAATTCACATGACCATTATATCTACTACTGTGGGCAAGAAACCCTTAGAGGAAATGGAGTAGCCATCATAGTCAAAAAGAGTCTGAAATGCACTACTTGGGGGTAATATAAAAAATGACAGAATGATCTCATTTCATTTTCAAAGCAAACAATTCAACATCACAATAATTTAAGTCTATGTCCCAACCACTAATGCTGAAGAAGCTGAAGTTGACTGCTTCTGTGAAGATCTACAGGACCTTCTGAAACTAACACCAAAAAAACATGTCCTTTTCATTATAGGGGACTGGAATGCAAAAGAAAGAAGTCAGACCTGGAGCTGGCTGTGGCTTAGATCATCAGCTCCTTATTGCAAACTTCAAACTTATATTGAAGAAAGTAGGGAAAACCACTAGGCCACTAAGGTATGACCTAAATCAAATTCCTTATGATTATACAGTGGAGGTGACAAATAGATTCAAGGGATTAGATCTGATAGACAGAGTGCCTGAAGAATTATGGATGGAAGTTCATAACATTGTACAGGAGACAGTGACCAAAACCATCCCAAAGAAAAAGAAATGTAAGAAGGCAAAGTGGTTGTCTGAGGAGATTTTACGAATAGCTGAGAAAACAAGAGAAGTGAAAGGCAAGAGAGAAAGGGAAATATATACCCCCAAAATACAAAGTTCCAGAGAATATCAGGGAGAGATAAGAAGACCTTTTAAAATGAACAATGCAAAGAAACAGAGGAAAACAATAGAATGGGAAAGACTAGAGAGCTCTTCAGGAAAATTAGAGATATCAAAGGAAAATTTCTTGCAAGGATGGGCATAACAAAGAACAAAAACTGTAGGGATCTAACAGAAGCAGAAAAGATTAAGAAGAGGTAGCAACAGTACACAGAAGAACTATACAAAAGAGGTCATAATGACTGGGATAACCATCATGGTGTGGTTACTTATTTAGAATCAAACAATCAAACCATCAAACATGGAATGTGAAGTCAAGTGAGCCTTAGGAAGTATTACTGTGAACAAAGTTAGTGGAGGTGACTGAATTCCAGCTGAACTATTTAAAATCCTAAAAGATGATGCTGTTAAAGCGCTGCACTCAATATGTTAGCATATTTGGAAAACTCATCAGTGGCCACAGGACTTGAACAGGTCAAATTTCACTCCAATCCCAAAGAAGGGCAATGCAAAAGAATGTTCAAAGTACTATACAGTTGTGCTCATTTCACATGCTAGCAAAGTAATGTTTCAAATCCTTCAAACTAGACTTCAATAGCATGTGAACTGAGAGCTTCCAGATGTTCAAGCTGGATTTAGAGAAGGCAGAGGAACCAGAGATCAAATTGCCAACATTCATTAGATCATAGAGAAAACAAGGAAATTCCAGAAAATATCTACTTCTGCTTCATTGACTACGCTAAAGCCTTTGTGTGAATCACAACAAACTGTGGAAAATTCTTAAAGAGATGAGAATACCAGACCACCTTACCTGCCTCCTGAGAAACCTGTATGTAGGTCAAGAAGAAACAGCTAGAAACGGACATGAAACAGTTGACTGGTTCCAAATTGGAAATGAATATGTCAAGGCTGTATATTGTCACCCTGCTTATTTAACTTCTGTGCAGAGTACATCATGTGAAATGTCAGGCTGGATGAATCACAAGCTGGAATCAAGATTGCCGGCAGAAGTTACAACAACCTCAGATATGCAGATGACACCACTCTAAAGGCGGAAATTGAGGAGGAACTAAATAGCCTCTTGATGAGGGTAAAGAGGAGACTGAAAAAGCTGGCTTAAAACTCAGTATTCAGAAAACTAAGATCATGGCATTCAATCCCATCACTTCATGGCAAATAGATAGAGGAAAAGTGGAAACAGTGATAGATTTATTTTTTTCTTGTGCTCCAAAATCACTGTAGACTGTGACTGCAGCCATGAATTGAGAATGCACTTTCTCCTTGGAAGGAAAGCTATGATAAATCTAGACAGTGTATTAAAAAGCAGAGACATCACTTTGCCAACAAAGTTCTGTATAGTCAAAGCCATGGTTTCTCCAGTAGTCATGTATGGATGTGAGAGTTGGACCATAATGAAGGCTAAGTGCCAAAGAATTGATGCTTTTGAATTGTGGTGTTGGAGAAGACTCTTGAGAGTCTCTTGGACTGCAGGGTGATCAAACTAGTCAGTCCAACAGGGAATCAATACTGATTATTCATTGGAAGGAATGACGCTAAAGCTGAAGCTCCAATACTTTGGCAGAAGATGAGTTGGTTAGATAGCATTACTGACTCGATGGACATGCATTTGAGCAAATTCCAGGGGATACTGAAGGACAAGCAAGCCTGGCATGTTGCAGTCCATGGGGTTTCAGAGTTGAACATGACTTAGTGACTGAACAAGAACAAACCCAATAGAAGTAGATGATGGTTGCCCTTTAAAAAAATACCAGCGAGATAAAATTGAGTCTTTGAGAAGCAAATGCCATCCCAGATTTACATATTGAGTATTTAGCCAAGCCAGAAACATAATATATAATACTTCCCATTCCATAGGATCACATTTTCCTTCCAAATGTGATCCATGGCTATCTAGGTCATGTTCATCTCCTCAGTACCAACTGCATCCTTGTTTATTCTGGTGGTGGGTGGTGGTGGTTTAGTCACTCAGTCGTGTCCAACTCTTGCGACCCCGTGGATCCTCTGTCCATGGGATTCTCCGGGCAAGAATACTGGAGTGGGTTGCCATTTCCTTCCAAATTGACTGCGGAAGGCTCTCCGAGGGGCCCTTTGAATAACCAAATCCTCTTTGACTTTGTAGAGCATTTAATATAATCATCCATTTCCCCTCTATATTTCCTTGCTAACTGGGCTTTCTTGGGGGTGGCACAATTGGATGAAAGTCTTTTTCTTTGTAAGGTTTGGCTGTTCTTTTTTTTTTTTCCATTTCTGTATTCTATCTTTACTATGATTTAATCAATAATTTTATTTATGTCCTCACTTAAAAAAAAAGTCCCTCTAGGGACTTCCCTGGTGGCTCAGATGGTAAAGCGTCTGTCTACAGTGCAGGAGACCCAGGTTTGATCCCTGAGTCGGGAAGATCCCCTGGAGAAGGAAATGGCAGCCCACTCCAGTACGGCTGCTGCTGCTGCTGCTAAGTCACTCCAGTACTCTTGCCTGGAAAATCCCATGGATGGGGGAGCCTGGTAGGCTACAGTCCATGGGGTCGCAAAGGGTCGGACATGACTGAGCGACTTCACTTTCTTTCTTTCTTTTTAAAAAAATAAATCTAGACCTATCGAACAAAAAGAACCTATGCTATTACTATAACAGAAAAGCCAGTATGAACTGTCATAACCAGAAGATAAATATTATATAAATAATTTTTGAATAAAACAAATTCTTAAATTCTCAACAAGTTTTTGCTGAAGACTTCGATCCTGAAATCCTCACTCATTTTCTTACAGAGGGGGTTAACATTTTTGAAAGAAGTGTTTCAATCCTTAGTGCCTTTTGGAAACTTTCTCCTTAATATTATTCCAAGAATGGGAATAGGGTTCTCTCCATATATGTTACACAACATCAAATTCATGTACTCTTCTCCTTAAAATAATATTTTTAACCACTGGTTATCTTGGCCTCACACTTCAGGAAATACAAGCATATAGAATAAAACATAAATTTCTC